>NC_133819.1:72442524-72754061 GCF_047830755.1 Zonotrichia albicollis
ACCATAAAAAAGCAGGATTCTTTAAGGTAGCTAGTGAAACCAGTTAATAAAAGTCTTGTGCATACCTTCAGTAAACTCCCTTAAAGCAGGAAAAGTGGTGTCAGAAAAAACCTGGTGTTGTTAAATTCCTTAGCTGTTCAGAAAGTGGAGACAGTGCAGGGTCATTGGAAGATCACCTCAAGGGGCTGTCCATTTTGGCAGGGACAGACATGGTGTCCCTCAGAGCATGGGCACAGAAAAAGGCAGAAAGAAGGAAAAAAAAGAGCCCAGAATCAAATTCAGGGAGGAAGGCCAAGTGGGAGCAGTTGGAGACATGGAAGACAGACAACATATGGCAATAATATTGCAGGGGATGGAAACAAAATGCTGTGTTGTTTAATAGAGGGCAAAGAGCACAGGGGAGAGAGGTCAGGTGGGGCAGACACTGAATAGAAGCTCAGCTCTTCCAGTACATTTGAATCTAAAGCAAAGAAAGGCACACAAGAAGATGTGTGCAAGGACACTAATCACAGATGCTTCTACGTTGCATAAGATCCTGGGAGCAATATCGCAATGCCTATGTGGGACGCTCTCACCCCTGTATCTCTGTTATTAAATACAAACATACTGTTTACTCTCTCTTTCCCTTAGAAATACCGAGGCACCCTGGGGAAATACAGTTAAGCTTTTATAAAATCATCAGCATGCTGCTGGGTAATTTTATTCCCATCTAAGTCCTGCTATGTGGTTAAAGCTGGGCCACGTGCTTCCTGTTAAAGCAGTACACTGTGTCCCACCTTGAAAGACACACCACATCCAAGTCTCCACAAACTAATAGGTCTGAAAGGGCAGCAAATATGAGACCTACATGACACTGGGCCACTTGTTTATTGGTCTTGCAAATGTGCAAATAAGATACATCCTTGTCAATAAAACATGTTTCAATCTGATTTTCTCCAGTGAAGAAAAATAAGACACACAGAAAAAGAAATGCTTTTTGGTGCCTGAATGTCTATCGGTTCATTTTCAAAATCTGCTTTTATTTATGCTCTGGTTTTCATTGATCTCTGGCAATAAACATGCCAGCTGAGAGAACTTAGTTCTAACACACAGTTTTTCTTCCCTCTGCCAGAAGTGATCTGGTTTCCTATGAGCCGTGCTTGGGAGTCTTCAGTCAAGTTGAAATATATCTCAATTCAGTGGATTATAACCAAATTAAATACAGCTTTGCTACAAAAGATTTATTCTTTTTTAGGGTCTTCAAAATGAATTTTCATTCCTTTTCTCTCTAAAACAACAGGTTTATTGACAGCATGTGTCGTTGTCTGAAATCCAACACATTTCTTACTGCACCTTATTATGAATCCCTTCTCTCATCTTTCTTGGCTGAGTATCTCCCCACCTGCCTGCTCTCTCCTTTGTCTCCTGTTTCCAGACCAAAACCTTCCTCCATTACCCTGTTGGCACAGTCATCTTCATGTGCTCAGATTTACACGTCCCCCACATGGGACAGAACCACACTGAACACACCTGTGAGGACCTTACCAGTGTCCCAGAGACCCCACAGTGGTTTTCAGCTGGGCTTTGTGGGCTCCTAGGCCACCTCTGGTTTGCTGCTGCTGACTCCCTTTTCCTAGGATGCTTTTCCCAGCCTATTTACTCTTGAGCATCCCCGTGTACATTTGGGTATTTTTTTCTGACAGAAAGCATCTCAGAGGGAGCTCTCATTCAACCTGAGGAGCTGAAAAATCCCTTTTACAGCGTAAGAACTAATTCAGTAGGAAATCCCAAGGAACAACCAATTTCAATGTTGTTTAATTAAGGAAAAGCACTTCTCTTACCTTAGATTTAATGCATCCATACACCCAAACACACAGTCAGGGGTTGAAATGCACACAGAGCATGCCACATTTGCACTGTCAATACTGCACTTCTCATGTGAAATAGTGGGAGCAGTGAGACTACTTAGTCACACTTCTCTATTTGCATACCAATACTTCTGAGTTTTCACACAAGGACTTCTGAATTTCCCCTGTGACTAAGGCAAGAAAAGCACAGGTACACACCAGAGGAAATGTATGTGAAGAATATATTTGTACCTGTGCCTGTTCCATTTGGGTGCTTTTCTCACCTGCAATGAAGCCTCCTGGCCCATTTAAACCAGGAGGGTTACATACTCGTGGTTCAGACAGCCCAACATATGAAACAAGGGGTGACTTGAACCTTGATTGAGCTTTGGTGAATCAGGAGTTAGTTGAAAATAATTAACTGTGAACTAGTCTTTACCTCATTGGAGCCAGCTTCTTGAACCACAAAGGGGATAAGGACTTGTAGAGAAGTGATTCTGTTTGAAGCTTTTTTGCCCTTGTTGTCTGGTTGGTTAATATTATTTGTAGCATAAACCAAATTTATTTCACTTGGTAATGGTGAAACAATACATCCATAAATGATGGTCAACACCTTGTGTAAAAATATTTAACACTGAAAAAAAAAGAAAACCAGGATGAAATTTTACCTTTCCTGAAACTCAATCTCCTGTCATTACAGAAATTAAATTTTAACATTGTGGTGAAGACCCAGCAAGCAAAGCTGTACAACTGTTATTTACAGGTGAGGGAAACCTTCCCATGACACCGTTTCACTTTTAAGTGGGAAACACTTTCTACTCAGAACTAAACTGCCTGCTTCTGGTAATTCAACACCAGCAACCTAAATATCCTTTGATGGGGCCTAATGGGGCTTTTTGCATGCAAATTCCCACAGCTCGAGTAAGAAGGTGAAAGTGGTTTATAGTGCACGCAGCCAGGTGCATTGAGTATCCCGTGTTTTTAGATCCCAAAGTCCAGGTGTGGAAAGGGCTCCCTCACCTCTTGGCTAGCAGGGCCAATGACCAGGATTCCCCAATCCCGGCCTCATGGTGAGCAGTGAAGGGCTGCCGCTCACAAGGAGGAGGAGGAGGAGGACATGGGAGCAGACGGCGGTTGTTTAGCTTGGCCGTGCTCACCTCCCGCCGCAGCCAATATCGCTGCCAGCATCCAGTCGTTCCCACAGTAAGCCCGGTCTTAGGCTGGGATGCTTGTGTTCAGTTATTAATTTGGATGTAGCTGAAGTTTTCCTGAGGAGCTCGAGCCACGCACGGGAAGCACATATTTCAGCTTCCAGCCGGGGAGTGAAGCAGGATTTCTCTGGCAGGGGGAGCAAGGCCGTGGTTTTGCCTCGGGTCTATGTTCTGACTGGGTGGTGGGGCTGGTGGCAACGGGAGGTGGGTTCTTCACAGAAACCCACAGGAATTTTCTCGTGGAAAGCCTTCGGCTGTCTAAGACACTGGGCTTGGGCCAGGTACCCTGGAAGTGAAAACAGCTATTTAACAGTTTCATAGTCTTCTTTATGTTCATTTGTAAAGCATTTTGTGAGAGATGAGTTAACATTAACCCCTCTCCACACAGAGCAGAAACGGCAGATGTGTCTAAAAGCACCTGGCAAATAATGACAAAAATGTAAAGAGAAGCAGAGGCCTCTCATTCACAGGCCATGTTTGGGCAAAAAAGGAAAAAAAAGGAAAAAAATAATATTAAATACATGAAAGGTAATAAAAGTACATCTGTCTGTAAAATTGTTTTCATAGGATCACTGAGCTGTGACTGCAGCTGATGTTGTTTAAGTCTGTGAGCAGACACTGGCTTTGCCATGAGCTCTCCTGCCCTGAGGAGCCACATCAAAAAGATTCATTTGGGCAGAAGGGAAGATGGCTTAGATGCTGAGAACCTGACTTCATTTCTTATTTCAGGGTGACATAAACCTTCAGAGGTCTGTATCAGTTAGATCACAACTTGTTAATGATGTGGTAATTCACCACATCTCCATTTTGTCTAAGAGATGTAGAAGTCAAATTAGTGCTCTGCTTTATTGTTCCTTGAAGAAAAACAATATTTTGGTCTCTTTCAAAAATGGAGTATCAAAACCACTATTTTAATAGAAAATGAGTAGACTTATGTCCTTGCTCAAAGCTCCATAACACACAGCATGTATCACAGACACAGAGCAAAAATCTCCACAAAATAATGCAGCAGCCAAAGGAATGCAAAGTAACATCAGCAATGGCTCTGAGGGAAATGCTTGTCAAAATCACTCCTAGAAAAAGAGTCTGTGGCTGCTCTGCTCTTTTTTAACCAGAGAAGACTTCAGTGGCAGTAGAGTGAGCCACGGTTTTATTTGCTGCGTAGTTGCCCTGTAGTCCCGCTTTATGTCGTTATTTCACGAGTGGAGATACCACACAGCTCAACCTTACGCACCCTTGCAGCAGCAGCAGCAGCACTCGTGCAGAGCCGAAGGGATAACTTCGTTAGCTCAGCCAGCAGAGGGAACTGCTAATCAGCACTAATTGCTCACACAGGGCTGACAGATATCCTACCAAGCTCAGTAAAACCCCAGTAAGTCTTGGCACTTCACGCTTTCTGTGCTGTGTCTGGCTGCGGATGACCCGGCAGATTCCGTCAGCTCGGTCTCCCTCCGAAGCTCCCCTCCAGGCCTCCATTTCCCCTCGCTTTGACCTTACGGCTTTCTCCCGGAAGGAGGGTGAGCTCCCAAGCGGTTTTGGTACAATGGCATTTCTGTCTCTTTCTGGACAATTGAGTGCTCAGATAAATTAAAATCCTGCCTGAAACACACAAATTCTTTCCCCCTCACACGTCCTCTCAGTCTCCCCTAGCTGCGCTCCTGTCCCAGATATTTTCCGCCAAGCAACAGCTGTACAAAGCCAGAGTTAAATCAGGTAGCTCATATTTAGCCTCAGCTTAGCAAAGCCAGAGGCAGGTTTGACCCACACTGACTGGCTTCACAACTAGGCTGTGATCTTGTACCACAGTGCCAGAGCCACAACGCCACAGCCAGTGCCCCGGCAGGTACCGCTCTTACAGAGTACCCCTTGGAATTCCTCTCAGCTTTCCACAGAGGAAACACGCACATAAGTAATAAGTAATAACACACACATAAGTAATGACAGTAACTTCAAAGCTGTGGTTATCAACAGCTAGTCAAGTTATGGCTTGGCTGCATCCTCTTCCCTGCCTCACTCCAGGCTGAGCCTGTATGCTTTGTATCTTCCAACAAGAAGTACTTCCCAGTGATATCAATTTGCTTCCAAGAGGCAAACAAAAGCAATCCCTTATGCCATTTGTTACAGCAGTCCAACTTGCTTTATTCAGTGCTCATCCTGGTGTTTTATTTCTCCAAACTAGATAAAATAAAAGCTGCTTGCAATGCCTCCTCCCTGCAAACAGCTATAGCTCCCATTCCAGAAGGAGCAACCCCACCAGCACAGCTGCACAAGATAGAGTGGGAAGTGAAAAATCCTCCATCAAACATAAGCACTCCAAAGGGGATCCACTAGATTGAGAACAAAGAAGGCATGCAGCAAAACCCTCATTAAACAGCTTCTGATGACCTTGTATCTTGGAGGGCATTGAGCAGTGCGAGGAGCTAAAGGCAGCTCTCTTACACCATCACCCGTGGGCCACCTACATCCTTTTCCTGGCCAGCGAGCAGCTGGAGCACAGCCTGTGTCAACCACACCTCTGTTGCAGAGGCCATATAGAAACCCATATGGCACCTCCCTGGCACCTCATTTCCTGCACCCCAAACATCCCAAGGAAAGGCTTGGGTAGCTGAAGACCTGGCCTGCTGCATCTACATAAAATCAGCAGGGGAGTCCTGTTTGCAGGAATACAATGAATTAACCTGGATGAGGTCCAGGACTCAAGTTACGCTAATTATGGGTTTAAAATTAATGTAACACTAAACACCTGCTTCCTTCCAGCCTGAGAAAGATGCCTTAGAAGGGTGTTATGTCTAATTTCTGCTTTTACAACCTTGAGAGGAAGGTGCTTCTACCATGTGAAATTAATTGCTTAGGTGCCCTCCCTGGGCTCTCACTTGGAAATCTGAGCTTTTGAAAAAATGAGGGAGTGAAAAGACAACAGCTGTAAGATGAAACCCATGATAGAATAAAGACAGCACCTTACTGAATTAATTTTACTTTTCCCTGTAATACATCCCTAGTTGGCATCCCTGCTTAACCCTTCCTTTTCCATTGCAATTTATTTTTCAAAAACCTCAAAACTTTTCCAGTCTGGATTTTTTTTTTTTTCACGTTTAAACAAAACCAGTTAAGATAACAGAAAGCTGTATAAGGTCAGGACTGACGAACCTCACCCAACCTAGCCCCATCTTGCACTCTCCAAGGAAATCTGTCTCTCTCTTTTCTGGGGTACCTGTGTGGCACAGAGCCATCCTCCTCCTCCAAGCATGGCTGTCACCAGCTAAGCAGCAGCCCTGCCTGTGCATGCAGCTTGGGAATACAACCAAAGCCATCCATACAGCATTGCAGCTGGAGAAAAATTCTTAAGGGGACCACATGCTCCAAAAGTGTTCCTGGGAACACCTTACCTTGGACTGCAGCCCAGTGATACACTCCTTTTGCTTGCATCATGTGGCAAAGTGCATGTTCCTTCCTCTCCTACCTGGCCTGGCATGCAGGTCCCTCTCCATCTACCTTATGGCCTTTTTGGAAGGGCATGGAGGGGAGACATAACCATTCCTGCTCACAAATCTTTAAAAGTTCTGTAACTTGTGCACAGCCATAGGGAAATCAACTCCCATTGGGATTGACTCACAGCTTGTATACATTACTTACCCAGGGCAGTTATCCTCCAACAGGGATTTGGATTTTCAACATGTGCATGCACTGCCATTCTTATTTCTTCCAGAACTTTGTGCTTTCTGCCTTTTCAATGCTGTATTTCCAATTCCCCATGTGTTGCACTGCACCTGAAGGAAGACTCATTCCAGACATCCAACTCTTTGGGCGACTTGGAGCAGCTGCAACTTTATTAAGGAAAATAATTATATGTAAGAAACAATTTACTTTTCTCTTTGAGAGCTCAGTGAGCTCCCTAGTAAGGTGGAAACAGGGATCAGCCACTTAATATTTTGAGTTTGACCAACTTGGCATGAAAACAGCACCACTGCACCACTGTTGATGTCTTAGAAGCCAGTGGTTCTTCATGGGGCAGTACTTAGAAATCACCTGAGAGTCTTGCAAGCATTGTCTTCTTAAAAAAACCCCTAACCAATAATGAGATAAATCCTCCTCATTCTGTGAGGAGATTTTTCCCAAACTGAATAAAATCAGGTCATTGCTTCCAGGTCTGCCCTAACTGTAAATACCCCTTGCTCCCCCACTGCCACATTTTCAATATGTTGTGAGCCCAGAAATATGTCCTTAATAGAAAAGTCAAGCTGTCCAATGACCATCAGTCCTGGGGGAAGGGGAGTGTGGAATCACTCCTGTCCATCCCAGACACTGGGATGTCTACAGTTCCAAACAGCTGCAGCAGAAAGGTGGGAACAGGCCAGCAGGTGTGATCAGAGGAAGTGACAAATTCCAGAGCCAAGAAGGAAGGAGCCCTGAGTGGCTTAACTCAGGCAAAATAGTTGAACCATTTAATTTTTGTACTTGTTGATGCTATTTCAGTGCCTCCGTCTGTAACATCTGGTTGCCTTAGATACATGAGGTAACTACGGCAACTAGTTATTACAGGGAGAGGCATAAGAAATAGATCAACATTACTGAATATGGCAGGCTCTAAAATAGCTTTTCTGTAAAGCAGAGGCAGGTGCAGAGGGCACAACAGCACAATGAAAGGCAAAGGGGGCCACAGCAGGACAACGCCCTGACATTAGGCTGCTTAAGCATCTGGATGCATTCTCTTTAGATCTCCTTGCAGCAGGATTACTGGCCAGAGTACCAAAACACTTGGGATGCTCAAGGGGATTGCCCAGTATTTGTGTCGGAGCTATCTTCACTCTAAGTCATTCCATCCACACCACTGTACCCTCCCCAAACCTCCCCTCTTCAAAACCAAGGAAGGTGTTGGGAAGTACTAGTTGTCCTCCATGGATTTCTACGAAAGGAGGGATATATGGGGTGAAAAGCTGTAGTGACCAGAATCCCTGTGAGCCTGAACACATGTCCCAATATCAACACTTTAATGGCACAACTGACACCATGCCTGGCTGATGTAAAGTACTGTAGTGCACAAAACAGTGCACTATAAAATGATGCACAGTTCTCATTAACTGATCATTTTAGTTCTTTTCAGAATAATTAGTTAATCTGTTGGAAAGTGAGCAGCTTTGAGGCTGGGTTGTCTTTCCTGCAGAAAGTCATTAAAGTGCACTGAAACACCCCAGTGACCTTCTTGCTCCAGACAGTAGGGAGGAGTGGGTGTTCCCAGATTTGAAAGTGAACCATCCGAGACTGCCAGAAAGACATGTTTGTGCCCGAAATGTCTGTCTGGCTTTTTTTTTTTTTTCCTGGCTTGCAGGAAAAGCTGTGTTAATAAATCCTCAATAAAGGATTGCCTGAAAAGCTGGATCCGTGTGCTGTCTGAATATCCTTCACCAGGATTATTCTTGCACAGAAATTTTCTCTACATACCGAGGACAAAGCCTTCATTTCATATTTGACTCAAAACTACAGACATCTACAGAAAGAAGCAAGCACCACTGTTTCATCTGATGCATTTCATTAAAAATATCTCTAAGATCAGGGTGTTACAATAGCCAACCAGCCCTGGTTCTGCAAATGAAAGGCATCATTCACTAATCCTGGCAACACTATATTCCAGACCACAAAGGGCGCTGCCTTACAATATTGTTTACATATGAAATCCGAGTGTCTAAACCAGAAAGTCTCCACCTTTTCACCTCAGCAGGCTGCTCCAGGGAAGTCTGCACAGTTTTGCTTCCCTTAGGATGTTTTCCTCATTAAACAGGCTAGTTGGTAACTAACCTAAGTTTGTATTTTTCCCAGCAGATTGCCCTCTTGGAATGCTTTGCTATCTATCTTCAGAGATGAGAACTGGTTAGATGAACAGAAATGAGATTGAGTCTCAGTAAATGTAAAGTAATACACGTTGGAGGAGTAGCGAGAGCATTTTCAAGCACCATAAGGGCTCTAAACTAACTACCTCAATTTCATAAAGTGACCAAGGTGGCAATGCACAGCTCAGTGGAAGTCATTACTTACCATGCAATCAGAAATGTTGACAATATATGAGAAGGCTTAAAGAATGGGCTGCAAGTATAAAAAAAATAAAAAAAGTTTTAAGACTGTCTCAAATGACTGAGCACTGGGCAGACTGTGGTATAATACTGTGTATTTACTGATTAAAATATTTCAGAAAAAGTATCACAAGCATTCATAAAGAATAGGAAGTAAGATACCTTTCCCATTAAAGAGTGATCTGAAGGAGTGAGACTGTATTCTCCTGGAAGCAGACAACTAGGAGGGGGCCTGAGAGCAAGCATGGGGAAAGAGAAATGATCTGCAAATACCAAGAGCCTCTCCTTTCCTTTCTCTGTAATAAAAAAATGGGATATTCAACAAATTAGAAGATGGGAAGTTCACAATATCAAGAAGGAAAGAGTTTTACACAGTCGATACATTTTAAAATGCAGTGGAAATTGCTGTGAAAGCAGTCTAGAAGGTTACTGCCTGGACACTCTTTGCTATTTTGTACCTGCAGGCAGACACTGGAAGGACCATGTGCTGGCTCTCTTGTCACCCCTCATCAGTGGCTGAAACCTTAGCCTGAAAGAAACCTGAATGAAAGTGGCCACGTAGCAAGATGTGTGAGGTCTGGCAGCTGGGAGCTGGGGCACACGCTCCACTCCACTTCATTATGGGACTGAAAGCCAGCAACAGAGAGGCAGTAACAAGTCTGTGATGAAACAGAGCTGCAGCTGCTGGCTCAGCAAATATAGGTCAGAGCTACAAAACCTTAATCTACGGAGGAAGCGTGAATGTCAAAAACATAATCAGATTCAAGCAGGATTACAAGTTATGTGGGTAACCAGAGCCCTAGGAGTTCACCCAAATTAACTGATAGAGACTTTATCTCTTTCCCTGTAGATGCAAATGGGACTAAGCAGCGAGACCTTCTGAAAACACAGTGACCTTTTCTGAAACTTTAGAAAAATTGCAAACTTTTTCCACCCAGCAGGCAACATAGTTCCAGGACCTTTCAACAGCGGTGTTGCAAGCTCACCTCTGCAGCGTCTGCTGTTCGACACTGTTAGCTGCGGGGTGCTGGAATTGGGAGGGCAAGTAGAGGAATGGGAATGGAGTCACAACACCGCAGCTTGGCATAAAGGAGCGAGTCATTGTTTTGGGGGACACAATCTACCACAATACTGGTGCATCACTGTGTGCTAAACAGGGGTGTGTGTATGTTAAACAGTGAGCATCAGTGTGTGTTAAATAGAAAACAGAGAAGCGATCTAAAGTCAGACAGAAATTACTCAGAAGTCAAATAGCTTTTTACCTGTGGAGAAGTTCCCTTTTGGTAAGTCAAACCCATCTGTAGCGCTTTATTCCCTGTGAAACTGTTAGAGGTGATTGCCTCACTGCCACCAAATTGCCTGCTAATGTTGCAGCCACTGAGGCAGCTGCAGAGGACTGGCAAGGGCAGGTTTTCTGCTGTGGGCAGGAGGGGTAGAAGGGCTGCTAGCAAAGCTTGGGGGAAAAGCAAAAATGTCAGGTTAGGAAACTTTATGACTTCTACTCAGAAAGTAAAATACAGGCATCAATTTTGTGAGGCCTTTCCAAGAGCATTTCTCTCCACATGTGCCATTACTTTTGTGTGGGCCAGTTACACAAGCAGTGCTTCTAGGTGCAGGACCCCTAATGATTCCAATGGGAAAGTCATATTTGGTCTGCTTGCAGAATCCAGGAGTCCTGTGTTGCACATAACATCTTGCTGTGACAGCCTTAGAGGGTATAAGCTGCTCTAACCAGACATCCCTTTCAGGAGGGACAAGAGACCCTTCAAGTCTTGCAGACACACACCTTTCTCACTGCCAGTCTGAAAAGTGAGATTCTTTGACTCTGTAGCATTGATTCTTTTCTCTGTAGCAAAACCATGATTACTTAATTTGTAGCCACTGGAGCCTATGGCAAAAACTTTTGAGAAAAAAAGCCAAGATTTTCACAGCTGACTTGAAAACTAGAATGAGCACAGGCAGAAGAAGACCTAAGTACTCAAAATGGAGTGAACAAGGTCTACCCATCCTAGTGAGATGAAGGCTTAAGCCCTCTCAAGGAGCAGGGTGAAGTAAGGCTATAACCCCAAGATTAGGCTGTTCTTTATCGTGCCATACAGAGTGGTTTGAACTCTACCCACCTTTGGTCATTCCCTGATATTGCAGACATTAAGCCCTGCTTTAGTCTAAACAGGCAGAAGAGCAGCCTGGGCTTTGTGTGATGGGACCTGCATTTTATAGGACTGGATTACTGAGACTGCTTTGAACACAAACAAACCAAGCAGACTTCTCCATGGCCATTAAGATTCTGAGGCTCACCAGCCTCCCGTGAGACACCAAATGCTTCACCTCAGGTGAGTCAGACAGTAGGAAAAGATGTTCAGCCAGAAAATCTTTCTGGCACTTTTGTATTTTAATCTGTATGCATGTAACTTTGGGGAAAACAGAGAAAAAGTTCTTTCAGAATTATGCTTTTGCTTTAGAGTTGTATACCATGTATTTCCTATATACTATTAATATTACATATCAGCATTGCAATACAGCATTCACTCTTTAACCAACCATGCAATGCCTCTGCTTTGTTAAAAGCAAACCCAAATCCCTTTGTGTTGTTTTTAATAAAGTCTGAATCTGTTCACAAATATTCTACTATTTTTTAACCGTGTGTGATTGCTATTAGTGCAATGAAAGATTATCAGGATACTAGGCTACCAATATTTGCTTTAAAAATGTAACTTTTTGTAGTAACTGTGTTCCATGCTTTTTTCTTTTCTTTTTTTTAGCTGTAATATGTAGTCCTTGTTCATAAATTTACAGTCTTATATTAATGTTTTTCTTTTTAGTATATATATATGCTCTTCACATGTAAGCCAGATTTTAGCCATATATCATGTTTTACAGAAATGGCAATGGGATAAAAACCACACAGACGTATTTCATCTTTAAAACCCAAAGTGTCATCTTTCAGACTCAAAAGTGCAGAGGTTATAGTCATTACAAAAGGAATAATTTTCTTTGTGCTGAGCTTATTAAGCAGAATGCAGTTCTTATTTCAGGAAAGTAGGCCTGGGTTAGACTCAGCAGGAAAAAAAAAAACCTTCTATATAGTAGTTTTCAATAGAGTAAATTTTAAGCGATCTTTTTCTCTATTAAGAAAGGGAATTTTTTTCTTTCAGAATTTCTACTCTCAAAGGCAGCTCAGAAATGAGAAGACTTCTAGGAAATTATTTCAAATGGAGGCAACTCTTGTCCCAGTACAACAAGAGTCAGATAAGAAAGCTTTAATTCTAGTACAAAACAGTCTTTGACTTCAAAGGTTTAATTTCTAGCTGGCACAGGACCAATAAAACCAATAATTTCCTCTTTAGATTATGTTTTCTATTAGTTGAATGTCTATTCTCGTAAAGCATGTTAGTGAGTGGCACACAGTACTGGCTACAGCCCAGTTTGCTGAGCTCCTGAGTTTATGCATTTGGTAAAATACATAATTATGTGCACTGTGTGCATGGAGCCCAAGGTCCCACTGACTTTGTCAGCTGATAAGATCTCATTTTAAGACCATCAGCATCTGTTCATAAGTTATTATTCCTCCCATTCAGATTTCAGTTATATTATTTGTTGTGGCTGTTTATCCTCGTTGGCTAAGGATTTTAAAGCAGCTTCAGGGATTTAGATATATTTTCCATTTTGAGTCCATATTTACATTTCCTTGAAGAACCCCGGTCACCCTATTTATAGACCTTTGTTAAGCTCCGTGACCGCAATCCCGTGGGCTTTGGACACAACATTTATACATTTCACTTAAGGATTGGTCAATGGGCAACACAGGCTAAAATATGTATTTGAAGAGCACAGGAACAGTATATTTTCTTTCCATATAATGGCCTGAAAATGAGAATACAATCTTGAACCATGGTAGCAGTGATCTAATTTAGACAGCAGGAAGAATTATTTAGCTATAGAGGAAATGGCACATAGGACTATATTGCCACAGGATGCTGCAATGTTTCCACCTTCCAAAGCAGTGTGGCCAACAGGTAAAGGGAGGTGATTCTGTCCCTCTACTCCACCCTGGTGAGACCCCTCCTGGAGTGGGGCATCCATCTCTCAGGTCCCCAACAGGAGGGAAGGACACTGACCTGTTGGAGCGGGTCCAGAGAAGGCCACCAAGATGATCAGAGGGCTGGAGCACCTTTCCAATGAGGAAAGCCTGAGAGAATTTGCATTATTTGGCCTGGAATAAAGAAAGCTTTGGGGTTGTGGCCTTCCAGTATCTAAGGGAGCTTGCAAGAAAGATGGAGAGGGACTTTTACAAGATCATGTAGTGCCAGGACAAGGGAAAACGGATTTAAACAGAGTGTAGAATTAGGAAAGAATTCTTCCCTGTGAGGGTGGTGAGACACTGGAACAGGTCTTAGATAAACTGTGGACGTCCCATCTCTAGAAGTGCCAGGCCAGGCTGGACAAGCCTCTGAGCACCCTGGTCTAGTGGAAGGCAGAGGGGTTCCTGTCCATGGCGGGGGGGGGCTGACACTAAATGACCTCCAAGGGTCCTTCCAATCCAGGCTGTTCTCTGGTTCTATGACTTTAAGGGTAGTTATATGGTATTTTATGTACAGCCGTGCTTCCTTTCAGGCCGGCTCTTCAGGACCCCTCTGTGGCTCTGCAGTTTCATACAGCCCGCACGCATACAGGGGGCGAGGCCAGGCCAGGCCAGGCGAGGGCTGCTGAGGGCACCGAGGGCAGGGATGGCCGGCCTGGAGCTCAGGGCTGTCGGCCGGGCTCCGCTGGCGGACAGCAAACAACCCCTCCTTCCTGGCTGCTGGGAGAAGCCGTGCCGGGGGAAACAGCAGCCTCTGGAGAGAGGGGCTGACTGCGAGCCGCCCTTCCCTCTCGGCCCCGCTCCGGCCGCCGCCGCCGCCGCCTCCTGAGGGCACGGCTGCCCTGCGGCGCCACCGCGCGGCCCCGCGGGACACGGCGGGACGGGGCTGGCACGGCTCCCCAGGGACCGCCCCCGTGAGCCCGGCACGGCCCGGCCCGGCCCGGCCCGGCACACAGCGCTGGGCGCAGGCTGACACACACACAGACACACACGGAACACACAGAGAGACACAGATACACAGACGCTCAGAAACACACACACACAGACGTACAAACGCACACATGGACACAACGCCCACGGCTGCTAAAGGTGTCACATGCGCCGACAGCAAAAAGCGACCTGCCCTATTTTTCCACATGCAGCGCTGTCAGGTTCAAAGCATTTGCTCCTATCTGGCGCTCAGGTTATCGCACACATGGCACCGGCTCCCTGCAGGAGAGCCAGCATGCACAAAGGCATCCTTCGTGCAGGCTGGTGGCGTAGGACACACACCACACCGGGAATTCTAAGTTTCCATTTTGATCACATTGCTCAAACATGAGAATGAGTCATTCACCGTACTGAAACCACGACCTTTGTATTTACACCGAAAAAGGAATGATAAGCTTAGGACAGGGAAAGAAAACTAGAGGGAAGGGGGGGGGAAAAACCTTAATACATAAAACACCCAAACCCAGGCATATCTTTGCTCTTTGAAACACAGTCAGCTGATGTTATTCACATGCAAGCCAAAGAAGTTGTGGCTGTGATTGGGTTTGTTTAATGTATCTGCATGAACTCCAAGGGAATAATATCAACAGCTCTGCAATCCCTGCAGCAGGCATATTCTGTTCACAGTAAAGCAGAGCAAGGCTTTTTGTGTCCATTCATCCAGTAAAGGAACCATATGAGATATTTCACTTAGAAATAGAGTCCATGTTTAATTTAGAACAATCATGCCCCTCAGCCATCCTCAGCAACACACAATTATCCTGCAAGGGAAAAAATGCTGGCAGGGAAGAGTTGTTACTGTCAAAGTAACCAAAACAAGAAAATCCAAAAGGAAACAAATCTTGTAGGATTTTTTAAAATTACTAATAGGACAGAATTCTTGAATGTGGTTTTCCACACAAGTAAGAACAAACAAATACTAAACTGATTTCAATTATTTTTCATCAACAAACCACCAGCTGTAGCACTTCCTACAGAGCAGACAGAAGTGTAGTGTGGTGGACCTGAATTGGACCTGTCAAAGAACATGACTTTGAAGAGAACAGACCCAAATGGTGTCAATATTTAAATACAGTAGGCCAGCCTAACTGAGAAAACCCAAGCATTTACATGGATTTATTATTTATGCCTCTGTCATACTTGGAGCATCCCTTCAGACAGAGGGGACAAAATCCTGGCAAGGATTGTTTTGTGTAAGATAATGAACTGGACAGGTTTCTAATGTATCCCTGAAGTGTGGCCCATCCAGCAGACAGGTTGGATCTATGGGGTGTGGATGAAAAGAATAGGGGTTGCAAGAAACATTTATGAGCAGCCTGCTGAGACAATCATTACATCCATCTCATTCTCCAATACATTCAAAGTGTGTTCTCAAAAGAAAATTTGGCTGTGCACCAGTGGACAGCTGCATTTTTAAGTGGAAACCTCTGTTAAATTAAAAGTTTCTGTGTTATAGCATGAGCTCTACCATCTGTTGTCTAGTTCATTTATGACCAGCTAAGCTTGCAAAAAACCCAACAAGGAACTGAAAGGATGCAAAAGGCAAATGTCCCTTGGGGAAACTGTTTTGTTTCCCACAGGGAGCAAGAACTTTTGTGCTTGAGTGGTGCCTACAACACTAAAAGGGAGACGAATGCTAGAGCTGAACAAAACCAGAGAGAATAAAGAAAGTAAGCTGCTTCCTAAGGATATGTAATTGAGAACCATAGTGGCAGGCCTGCATGCTAAAAAACACCTTCCAGATACTCATTTGAGGCGCTTCAAATAATTGAGACTTTGTATAAATAGCCTTCCATTATAATCCAGAGACGATCAATAGGAACAGCCTATTAATGCAGTCGCTTCTGCATTTGAAATGGTTTGTCCTCAGGTGCTGCTTATGAAAAATTTCAGTTCATTTTGTATTCACTGATTTTATTTGAGGGAGACACACACAGGCCTGATTTCATCCAATGGAAACCTGGGTGAGTTGCCAGCTGCTGCTTCTGCTGCAGGACAGAGGAGACTGAGGTCTCATGGGATAACACCCAATATTGGACACCAGGAATGACAAAGCCTCCAGGATGCTGCTGGCCACGCTGCCATTTCCAGCAGCAGCAAGTTCTTCTCCCCACATCTCTACAGGGCAGTGGGGAGAGAGAACTCATCTTTCAGTCTCTGCTCCTCACACCAGCTCCAGCCCTTGCCTCTCATCCTCCCCTTCTTATAGGTGGGAGATTTGAAGGCCCATTCCCAGGCACAAGATAAAGTTTATTCACCTATAACCAGACAAAAGCACAACGGTGGGGAACTTGGTGAGAGGTTTTTCTCATCAGCTAAGGAAACAGCTCTATTAGAAAAAAAAGCAACAGCTTCCAAGCTTTTGAGGGAAAATAGAAAAGGTGGAAGAGGAGGAGTAAAAGAGTGATTTGAGGACATGGGCAAGAGGACAGATCAACTGGGTGTCTTTTGGTCAAAATCAGAGGAGTCACCATCAAGGAAGTGCTTGTGGTAGGTGTTTGCTGTGAAAGATCTGATGTGGAAACAGATAAAATATTCTTCAAACAATTGAAGACTGTTAGTGGCAGCCTTGGCTGCACTGGTGAGATTATCCTAAGGACTGTGAAGAAGGTGAGTAGCAGAGTAAAGCCCCAGACCTTCATAAGAGCAGAGTTCATCTTGCTCAGGGAGCTGTCAGGAGCTATCCCTGAAGTCTGCCTTGGAAGCCAAAGGTGCTCAGGAGCATTGGGAGACTTTCAGACAGCATTCTCCATGCACAAGAGCAGCCCATCCACCTAAGCAGGCCCAGCAAGAACCCAGCCTGGTTAAACAGTGAGATACTGAAAGAGCTCAGATGCAAAAACAAGGAACATGAAAGTGATGGAAAAAAGGAACAGGCTTCCAAAGCAGAATATAGAAATATCACTCAGGCACGCAGAGACGCAGAGGGAAAGGTTAAAGCCCAGCCCTAGCCTGAGCTGGCAAAAGATGCCAAGAACAGCAAGAAAATATCAACATCCTGTATTGTGTGTTAGCAAGCAGGCCAAGGAAAAGGTAGGTCCACTGTTGAGTGAGGTTGGCCAGTTAATTACAAATGACAGAGGGAGAACTGAAGATTTTCTTTAAGCCTTCTTTGCCTAGATCTTCATGAGGAAGGTCATGCTTCCAAGTCTCTATGGAATCAATGAGGAAGCAAGTAACAAACTGCTGACAGTGGGAAAAGTGTGATTTAGCTAAGGTATGTGCTGGCTTCTCCCAGTTGCCTTTTTCTTCTTCATGCCCAGAAATAGCTTCTAGGAGAGCCCACTCTGTAATTTTTCAAGGTACTCAAGTGAGGTTGACTCATGTGTAATTTCCCAAATGTCTTTTTTTTCTGCTTTTGTAGATGGGTGTAATATTTGCCCTTTTCCAGTTCCCCCAGACTCCACGACCTGTCAAAGATGTTGCAGTGTGCCTCTGCAATGATGCTGGCAAGCCCTCCCAGCAGCTATGGATGCATTCTGCCAAGTCCCATTGACTTGTGTATGTCCCATTTGTACAGCTGGTCTCAAACACCCCTGAGCTCCTTTGCTCTCCTTGGAAACCTTTCCAACAGTTTCCTGTGAAGCTGAAATAGGAGCAATTTCATGTATGGCCATCTGCATATATTGAATAGAAATGTGAGACCACCAACAGAAACATGATGGAACAGACCTTTCAGCTTTGATGCAAGTAAAAACTGGTGCAACGCCCAGGGATCGGCCAAGTGGTGAGGCAGGCTGAGAAATGAACCAGAACAACTGTGGTAACCCTCAGCCAAAACAAAGAAACCATAAATCAACTAGCCAGAAGAAGAAGAAGAAATAAAAAAGCAGTGTTAAAACAGATCGACTGGACACTCTGGCATCCTCACCTACCGCAACAGGGTTCCTTAATGTTATGCGGTCATTGCCTTGTTCAGAAGCCAGAGAGAATTGTAATAAAGCATTTTTTCACAAAGTTCATGCTTACAAATGCTCACATTTTACAACACAACAGATGTGACAAGTCAGCTGGAGAGCCTGAAAGCAAGGCTGGACCAACACTTGCTGCAGAGACAACACAATCATCTTGGAGGCCACAACCAACTTGGATGCCTGGCAGAAGGAAAAAACCAAGCAACCACATGATCGAAGAGAGAACACTGGGAAACATGGGTATATGTTGGGGTCTGCCCAGGTGCTGCAGAAGGGAATTCTTCAGTCATGGTAGATTATTTTTACAGGGGCACTGCTGCCTAATGTGCATGTAGGTATCTGATAAAATGAGAGCACTATTAAATACCTGATAAGCACACGACATCTTTCAGTAGGGTTCTGTTTTATGACAGACACAGGGGTGTAATTGCTCACATACCGTCAACATGATAAAAAGGAGGAGACCTGAATGGACAAGTAGCAGTGGCATTTTAGTGGTGCTACTCCCAGGTATGCTGTAAGCCTTGCAGAGTAACTTCCAGTCTCTCTGTGAACATGTAGCAAAGTACATAGATTAACAGCCATTACTGTCTACACTGATCTTCAATTCCATATTGTGTTCCATGGGAATAAGAAGGGCTGCTCCAGTGTCCTTGTTTTCCCATGGCTATATGCAGAATTACTCCTGTCCTGCTAGGTTTGAAAGTGGCTGACTTTCTAGAACACCTAATATATTCACCAAGGATAATTCATGCAATGCCTCAAACTAAGAGACTTGTAAAAATGCATGCTGAGCAGGAGGAAACTTCAGGAATGAGTTGGAATCAGTGCCTAGTTCTCAGCAGTAAAGCATTACCACACCAGGTCTAGGAGAGCTCCTATTAAGCTCAGTGCAGGTGCAGAATATGCATTGCAGAATGCACTGTGGAAGGTACGCACTTCCTGTTAAAACAATTCAACATACAGAAAATGTTATAAAAAGCCTAACTAGGAATGTGATTATGCTCACATTTTGCTCTTTTTTCTTTTTCTTTAAACAGGCAGAGGCATATAATAAAGTATTTCATTTTCCCTCTTTATTCAAATAAAACCTTCACCTTTTCTCAAACAGATATTTCAGATTTTTATTATCATTAATTATGTGTATTACAACAGCAGCCAGAAGCCTCCAAATTAGTGCCCAATGCACAGGTCCCTGTTGTACAAAAAGATGCTAAAAACCACTCCCAGCTCCAAGCTGATGACAAATGAAATCATGAGGATAAAGAAGTCCCTTTGGGATCCTTATCTAAGGAGTCAGGCAGAGACCCAGGGAACATGCAGCATGCTAATGACTGTGATACTGTTTTTTCACTTTGGAATAGACTCTGGAGGAAGAAAAAGCACTGGGTCTGTTGGTGCATCATGTTTCCCATATGGGACTCATTTTTTCATGCTTACTGATGATCCTAGTTTCAGTCCTTGCTCAGTAGGAACCTGAAATTCAGCAAGTGAAAAATGTGTCCTCATCGAGGGCACAATAAATTCTCATTACCTCCCTTCAAACCAGGATTTTGAGCCTTCTCTCTGGTGGCATTTACAAACCAAGGGAAGAAAGAAGCTGCAGAAAAAGACAGACCTGGTAATTTACCCAGAGATGAGGGCAAGAATTCAGTCCTGCCTGCCCTGTAAATGGGACTGGTTGGATGTTTTCCAGCAGGACTGATGTCCTGCAGAATGCTTTCCAGAAAAAAGCAACTGAAAAAATTAAGATGAAGCAGGAAAATATTTATACCACCTTTCCTGAAGGTGATGGTGGTTCTGCTTCCTTGTCCCTATTGCACCAGTGCCAAGGGGATAGAGAACTATTCCAGAAGACACTAGAAATAGGTTGTAAAAGATCCAGCAGGAAAGACAAAAGAATCCCACAGACAAGAGAGCCTCAGTTACACACCTTCAGAGAGGCAGAGGTAGCTTGGGCCATCACTGAATGGGACACTCTACCTGCCTGTCTGAGTCTAGGCTAGGGTGATCTAGTTCTTCGAAGGCCAGAGAGGTGGAAGTGAGACTGGCTGTTCATCTGCCCTTTTTGCCAGTCACCCGAGAGAGAGTCTTGCACATTTGTACTGAACTTTACATCCCAGATATAGAAACAATGCAGAATTATTCTCCTGAGAGGTGAAGGTGGCTAAGCCCATCCTTTTGTTTTATGCATGAGCAGCTCTTTGTGACACAGTGATCACCTTGTCAGCTTTGTAGGTACTCTTTCCCCACAGAGCAGTACTACTGCAAACAGCAGCTACGCAGTGAACCCCTCAACTTTAAAAACTTCCCGGGAAGAAGCCCTCCTAACCAGAGACCTTTTCCAACAGGGAAGCCAAAGCTACACTAGGTAAGAAATCCCTTTGCTGTCTGGCAGGAAACAGAGCACTTGCCCTCCTCAGGGCTCCAGCTGCAGATAGATGCCTGCAGCACTTGCACCTGCAGGAGAATGTCAGAAGATTATCCCTTGTCAGGAAATCCTTAAAAATGTTTCTTTTTCTTTTGGGAGTTCCTTGAGACTCTGCTCCCTTCATCTTTCTCTCCACAGTGGCTGCTGGAGAAGGCTGCAGGATATTGGACATGAAACAAAGCCAGCTGAGTAGCCAAGACTCCCTTCTAAAAACAACTAATATTGCTCTTTAATGCAAAACCTTTGGTCCCATTGCTCATCAGCTGTCAGTTCGACAGAGGCTACACTCTGACTTCAGCTCACACAGGCCAAGTTCTGGAAATAGCTTCATGCTACCTAAGTAAATCTTTGCCTATTAATGAAAATAGCAAAGGGAATGACAAAATTGTTTGGGCACATAAAAGAACAGGTGTTTGACCCTGACCGAATTCTCCATCTTTGTAACTCCTGGAAACATCCACAGCTGGTTGTCACAGACCCTTTTTCCTTTATCTCTTTCTGCTAGCAGCTCTTTGTCTTAAATTATAGTGATGTTATTCCTGCAGCAGTGTAGCAGGCACACATCACTCTCATCTCCAGAGGTCTGAACTCCTCTGGAGAGGTGCAATAAGGCAGAGGTGAATCAGGGTCACTATAAATGCTCTTTGCTCAAGATTAATCTGATATGCTTTTAAGGCTTATCAGCTGTATTTTGCATGTTATCATCCTCTTGTGGCAGCATTACACACACCTATTTATACCCACAAGTCAATAAGGGGCAGCCCAGGACCTTGGCTCTGGTGCTGATTTGGGACTGGAGTGTCTGCTTCCTTGGGGAAAGATGGAAAAGGATGATGCCACCTGCCACATCACCACAGGGAGGCAAAGGGTGCAGCAGCAGCACGGCTTCCTTCCACCTCCAAGACCCAGTAAAATGGGTACAGCTTACTTGCAAAGAAGAAACCCTGAGGCACAGCTCAGGGGCTCCATGAGTCTGGTCCTTGGCCACACCGCCCCTCTCCAGGAGCATCCTGCCCACCTGGCCAGCAGTGCTCTCCTCCTCACAGAGTCCCCAGGTCGATGGATGTCAGCTCCCTTCTGCCACTTGCCAGGGAGAGGTGGCAGGGAATGGGGGGCAGGCAGGGAGCCCATGTCCCTGAAGGGAAGAGGAGAAAGCCCTGCTGCTGCTTCAACAGGGGCAGCGTGCCCATCCTCATCGGCCTCCACCCAGAGCACCACCACCACCACCATGTGCGCCATGAGGGTCCTTCCAGCTGTAAAATTTCCCAGGAGACACCAGAGGCAGCAACAGTCTCCCAGTGTGTCGCAACACCCAGGATTTTGGCAGCACGGCAGCAGCCCCACACCCCATGGGGGCTGTGTGCCGGTGCCCTGGCCCGCAGCAAGGACACCGTGTCCCCTCAGTTCAACACCTTCTCCGAGAAGTGTCCCAGCTTCCCCTCCTCCTGCACGGGCTGGGAGGCTTGGCCACCGCAGGAGGGGCCCCACTCCTGGGCCAGGGCTCCACCAGGCCACCGTGGTCCCCCGCTGCCCGGGGCCGGGCGGGCGCCCTGCAGCTCCGCACACTTCTCCTTGTAGTGCTGGGCGTTGCCGGCGAAGGTCTCGCAGCGGCTGAGGTTCTCCTCCTGCACCGGGCTGCCCACGTGGTCCTCGCTCAGCCCCGAGGAGGCCGCCGTCCCCTCCTGAGAGTTCTGGCTAAGGTACACAACGATGATGTCGCCCTTGAAATTCATTACTTGTCCACTTGAAATAAAGGTGGAGTTACTGTTTCCAGTCACATTTCCTGAGGAAGGACGGGGGAGAAAAGAAGACACACATGATTAATATCTTCCCCTCACAAGGTGGACGCTTAGTACAGTGAACTTAATCTGCTGTGGTGGCTTTGTCCTCGTTCCATTATTTTTTCCCCTGTGACATGAGGATGCTCTCATAATCAATGCCTTCCACTGGACCTTTTCATTATTTCCATTTTCATCTCCTCAGGACAAAGTCTGTCATATGCAAGGAGCCTGTCTGGAAGGGTTGGAAACATTTTCCCTCTGAGCTGTGATCTGGGAAGCCAGAGACAGGGTGACGATCTCGTGTCCCCTGTGCTATCTGATGCACAAAGCTGTGTCCAATCTGCCTCTGCCTGCAGTTTGTGAGAAAATGCTAATTATTTCTGATTATGAGATTAATTTTTTCCTAGAGTCCCAGAAATCACACTGTTTACCAAAGAGGCAATAAACTCCCAATCAATCCTACCATTTGGGCTAGGTAGCAGGCTTACTGAAGAAATACTGAAAGACTTAACATCAGATCACACAGTCCCACAGCGTCCAAAAAACACAGAGCCTATACAATTATGTTATATCGTCCAGATGCCCCATGAAGGTACACTCTGGCACTTATCTAGTCTCTGCAAAGATTTAGCTGGATATAGACTGATGCCATTGAAGAGACAGACTCTATATTGTAGCAACTTTAACAGAGTTATGGTTTCAGTCAGTCTGCCTGAGGTTAGAGATTTTTCAGTACAAATGCAATCTTTCTGCTACTCAAGGACTGGGCTGCTGACCTAAGTGACAGCAGGACCAGGCTCTGGGAATTAATAAACTTTCCTCAGAGCAGAGAGAAAAAAACTGAGAACAAACTTCCAACATCAAACTAACAAGCTTGCTGAAGTTTGAAAACGAAACAAACTGAAGAAACCAACAAAAATTTCCTAGCCTGTCAACACCCTTTCTAAGAAATGTTTTCTCTGCTGAGCTTCACTTCATCATTACTTGCAGACAGATCCAACTCCTTTTAGATATTTTGTGTTTTCTTCATTACATTCCTCAACACCCGAGACATTCCCATTTTCCTTGCAGATAAACACAGCCCAGCCCAGAGGAATGCTGTTTTTCCAGTGGCCACAGGTGCTGTTTGCACACCAGCACTGGGCACTGGTATCCAGCTGTGTGGAGTCAGGATCTGTGCCTGCTCAGAGCTGAGTCTGGGCACCACTCAAGTGTCTCTGTAATAGGCCCCCCTAAGCAATCTTATTTATTTCACCTAAACCACTGCATTGCTAGCTCTTTGCTTTCTTCCCACGTGCTGTTGATTAACATGAGATGTCCATAAGGGTTTTCTCTGCGGGAGTTTTTCCCTGCTGGTTCTTTCCCCTGTGTTTCATTCAGTGTGGCCGTTTGCCATGAATAAAAGTCTTGGGCATAATGGCAGTACAAAAATAACTGTTTGTCTTTAAACAGATTGCCTGTCACTTGCAAAAGGTGCTGTGAATAAAGTTACCAGTGCTCAGCATGAGATCAAAAATTTAGCAATATATGTGACAGTGGGAAGGGAAAAAAAAAGGCAGATAAACACATTTTAAATGTTTAGCTGAATGTGGCTGGCAAACCTTCTGTGCTTTCTGAAGACATCATGCTGAAACAAAAGGATATTTAAGGCCTAAAAACACAGAAAATGGACAGAAGAGCTTCCTACACTGTGCAAAAGTGCTTCCAACCTGAAAATTATAAAGGACACATCCAGAATGAAGGCATTGTCCTCTGCAGTGTTTCAGCCTTTTGATCTCTTCAGACTATCTGATATTAATTACAAAGACAGATTAATTTTTGTGGTAAAAAATTGTCCACTAAGAACTGGAAAAAGGCAGGCAAATCATTTTCTCTGAGACATTTAATGGCCTCTAGGTGGTGAGAACTGTTTGTCACTGCCAAACCAGGCTGGTTTGGGATCTGGAAGTGAAATGTTTTGCAAAACCAGTCCCAATTATGAGTCAGCTAGGTTTTCCTGCACTCGTGTTACGCTGCAGCTCTGCACAGGATTTGAGGTGGGCCTGAACTGATCCTTCATGCTCTGACTGCCTCCAGGCTCGTGAGAAGAACTTGTGAGCAGCTTTGAAGAACTGCTTGAAGGCTTACCTCCATCTCCAGTGGTGAGCCCTGCAAGGGGCACCTGTCCAGAGGTCCACTTTGGTCCTCTAGGATTGTTTCACAGGAGGCACAGAGTTTACCAGTTCTGTTGTCACTCTGAGTGTTAGTGAACCAAGACCAAAACTTCATGGAATTTACCATGGTCTTTTTCTTCCCATTTTTCACCCACCCTTTTTTGTACCATTCTGTTTTAGCATAACTGTGTGCAAAGCCTGGTGGCTCCAGTTGCTTTGAAAAGCTTTACAGAAAGTTATTTTATGTCCACACTTATTCCATCTGGGTATTTCACAAGGCCTAGCAAAATGACAGACGCTGATCACCCACACGTGCAGCCCTGGTGCTGCTTCAGTGAGGAACCTGTGGCTAAGCCTTGTCCTGGTCTTTGTGCAACCAGGCCCTGCCAGGAGAGCACGGCCATTCTGTGGGCAGAAAAATTACTCTGCCAACAAGCCAGGTTACCCACAGATAACTAACCCACGTTCTGATATTGCCCACACTCTGTCGGTATCTTCCTGTAGTCATGCATAAAAACTGGCAAATTAGGAACACAGTATCTGTGTTTCAGGTTTCACCAGATGGCACTATAGCATGTACATATCCAAAGGCACAGACACAGATGAAATCCCATATAAAGAGTTGTGCTGCAGATCTAAGATGTCACTTGCTAGCACAGCGCTTATATCCAAGCTCTCCCGTTTGCTTTATTGTTCCTTAATATTTTCTCTTTCTCTTTGTGTCATATTAAGAAAGAAAAGCAGTACCAAATATAACTTGGCTTTCAGTTGCACCTCAAGAGTCCAACAATAACATAAAAGATAATCTGTCTTCTCTTTACTCCTGCTGCATTTTGTATAGACCAGCCAGTGAAACTGCGTCAAGATTTCAGGAAACTGAAGCCCAGAAAGTTTCTGCTCTTCAGAAGATGAATGCTACACACTTTCAGATTCCCATATGGAATGCATGTTGAGAGAGGAAGGGCCTTCAAGTGTGTTGTTTTGGGGCTTTGGCAGACTGACAAGAATGTCTGTAAGAAATTTTAAGGCACGACATGGTTTTAAGGAAGGCCAACAGCTTACAACTGCTGTGGGTATTACAGTAATACTTGGATGTCCCACTCAACACTAAGGTCTCATTATGCTTGGCAGTACACTGATATAAATAAAAATAGACCATCCAACTTTATGAGATTATAATCTAAAATGACTAATAACATATGACAGGCAGATTGCAGACTTTTGTTCTGAAAAAACGTCTGGGGAAGGAAGGTTGCATCCAGAGAAGATGTGTAGCTTCCCTTCTGCTGGTTTTGCTTCAGTGCTTTTCTTCCCTTTTATCTGACAATTTTGCTATATTAACTCAATTAATAAATTGGCAGACAATTAGTAAAGTAATCAGTGTTTCAGAGTTGTTTAGGGAACAAAGCATATGTACATGGAGAAACAGTGTCTTCTGTATGAAACCATTTTATGTGAATGCTTATATCCCAGCAAATAAAAACAAAGCGAAAGAGCCATAAGCAGAAAATGTAGATAATCTCTTAGACCCAGTCACAGCCACCAGCTAACAGCTCCAGCTGGAGTTTCACTGAGCACTGTATAAATGTAACTGGACTTAAATCTAATGGCAAAAATATATGTGCACACTGGTGAATGAAAAGCATCTGCCTGAGCACTGTGCATCCTTCCTTAGCTCAACCTCTGTGTCCCTTCACTGTGTTCTGCTACCAGAACTGCCTGGCCCCTGCAGTGACAGCCAGAAGGTGGGTTCTGCATTGCTGGTTAGATCAGGGTGGGACAATGGTCCCCTGCTGGGCTCATTCTTCTTGCAGAACTCAATACAAACCAAACAGCCTTACAGTTTCAGATTTTTTTCAGACTACCTTCAGGGCAATTAAGTGAAAAAGAATAATTTTCTTCTCCTAAATCAGATCCTCTGAATACTGCTGAGCTAGCAAAGAGGACAATCCTATACAAGTGTGTATGGGTGAAGCCTAATGTGCTTACCAGATGCTGGAGGGAGGTCTGAAGTGCTGCTCTGTGTCCCTGAAGTGCTGCTCTGTGTCCCTGAAGTGCTTCCGTTTGTGTTCTGGTACTTCACGTTAGTACTATCGGAAGGCGCATCCTCCATACCAAGATTGTTTCCTAGAGTGCTCTGACCAGCAGAGAGAAAATTCAAACCACAGGTGCACTGGGCACAGGAACCAGTTTCTGGGGAGGTGGAGGTGCTGTCAACTGCAGCACGACAGGGTTTGTAACACTTTTGGGGAGATTCTCTGTACAAAATGCCACACCTAACACAGATCTTCTTTGAGTCACAGTTTGTTGCAAAATTATCTGTGTCTTTGTTGCCTGTTTCCTTCGGGCAACTGTGGGCATGTTGGCAAGATTTCTGTAGAAGCTGGTCCGTGGCAACGTGTGCCCCATCTGTGTTGGAGGGAAGGTGAAAGCCTGGAGAGACTGATACGTCCTCTGTGCTCCCAATACCTGAAAAGTACTGGTTCAAGCTGTCGTTCTCCCCTGCCTCCATTGGTTGTGAAAATGATGACACAGTTTTACTTGCAGTCTGACTTAGCAAAGATAAATAATCAGTGTTATTGAGGTCCTTATCCATGTACTCATCTTCCGTGGGAACTGGTGGGAATTGGTAATCATCAGTCTCGGTTACTACAGAAAAGTCTCCTGTCTCGCAAGGCTCTGTGCTGGGGCTCTCATTCCTGCAAGCAGTGTGACCAGAGGTGCAGCACGATTTTCCAGGGACAGGAGAGCCCGAGGGGACCAGGAGACATGTGCCTTCAGCAGTCTGGGGGACAGGAGCATTTGTGATGTTCACAGAAACAAGTGCATCTCTGGGGAGTTCCTGAAAGAAATTAAAAGTAAAAACGTCTTTAACAAATAGATCAACATGGAATTGTTTTTTAGACAAAGAAGGGAAAGGCAGATCCTTCCTCTGTGTGGAGCTGCTGAGGTTGAGCAGTGCTGCTATATTTGAGTCTTGATGGGCAATTCTACTCTGCTGTGAAACTGTGACTGGTGATGCTGGGCTCAGCAGGTGCTGAGAATGGAATCTGGTGGCCTGGGGAGCAATAACATTCCATCCTGTGAGACAACTATTCCTAGCTTTTTCTTCGAGGCCACTCAAGAAGAGTTAATAAACCTAGAAGAGTTGCTGGATTCTGCTGTTCCTTATGGACCCTTAGTAAGACCCACTGCTTATTAGGTTTTGGAAACACTTCCATGTGTCTGAAGGGCTATTGATCTGTGAAGGCCCTACTGGAGGCTGAATTTTTAATGTCAGCAATGACTGAAGAAAGAACCTGGACTGATTCAGAAGTTCTGAGACAAGCTAGAAGAAAAGACAAGCAAGGTTGTATAAACCTGAAAGGTTAGGACAAAAAAATGCAAAGGCCCATGACATCCTGTTGTCACAGGAACTGACAAAGTAAAGCTACATTTTTGGTGGCAGCTTCAAAAAAAGGGTTGGGAAATACTTCAGGGGTTTTCTTCAGTTTGTACAAGCTGTGCTTTAAAGATGGGTGTTTGGGAACTGATACCTTTAATTTCTAGCATCTGTTCAGATCTTCCAGGATAGAAAAGAGTGTAAGTGCTGCCAGCCACTAATTGCTGTTGATTCACTCCTCTGTCCCAGAGGACCTGAGCAGCTGCCAAGACAGGAGGTTGCATGAAGACTTATGAGACAAAAGAGGAACTGCCTGCTTAGAAAGGTGGGGTTTTTTTGGTATGTTTTGTTTTTCTTTTAAGCTATGAAATTGGAGCCTTTCAACAGCTAAGCTCATCACAGCTCCTAGAAGGAGTGGTGGGACATCTGGGACACCTCAGTCCACATCCATGGTGTTAAGCAGGCTGTGCACATGAACTTGAAGCAGCGCTACCATCTGTTTCAAGCATGGAGCTGGTGTTCTTCCAGAGCAAAAGCTCTTATTTTTTTCATATTGGAATGCACAAGTAGGATTTCTTCCTCCCTAGAATTAAGAAGTCAAACAGTTTCTTTAGCTGATGGCTCTGTATTTAATCCCTTGCATGCCTGACATTTTTGGCATGACCCAAATCCAAATTTCTTCCCTGTGAGTACTCTGGTATGTAACAAGGGGCAAACTCAGCTGAAGTTTTTCCTGCACTTAGGATTTAGAAAGGCTCCCTCCCAGGCAGTCTCAGGTGTTCAGCAACCAGTGGGTTCATGATTAACCTTTTCACCATAAATATTAAATAATCACAAGACCTTTATCTCTGTTAAAACTGGGTAAAACCAGAGAGCAGGTTCAGAAGCTATTTGTGAATGGTGATTTCACATGCCTCACATTTACAGAAAACCAGACTGAAAAAGCCAAAGTTGTGAGCAATTTTTGAGGAACTCAAAATTTGTTTTCTAGCCAAAGATTACCATGGAGTCTGCTTCAGAAGGGGTGTCAGGAATGCCACGAGGAAAACAAAAAACAAAGAGAAAATGCTACCATCATTGACTTTACCTTTGTTCCTTTTATTTGGCTGCACACTTCATTAGCCCAGTTCTGTAGATCTGCTGTAGGGAAAACAAAAGAGTAGCTGTAACATATAGCAGGCACTTAAGTTAACCACAGACCTAAACACCCACAGTCATTCACAACCCACAATATCATATTAAATAAAACCAGCAAGCCTGTTTTTACTGCCTGCTCAAGTGTCCCAGCATCGGTCTAGCTGAGGATTCATTGTAACTGGAACAGGGATGTATTTCTGTGGAACAAATGTTTCCAAACTCCCAAAATAGACCACGGTTAAACTGTGTTCCACATCAAATGGGGTTTCTTTCCTGGTCATATGTCACACCAAGCTATGACTGGCCCAACAACGACCTGCTCACAGCAGAAATGCTCTATTTCAAGAGAAGTCACATGGATGGCCCAAAGGCCCTTCCCAGACAGGAGTGAGAAGCCTGGAGAGAAGAGGGTAAACCACTGAAACCACAGGATGGCAGCCTCAAATATAGCATATGCTACTTAATCAGGGTATGCTTAATGGGGAAATGAATTCCAATTTCTTTGGAGCATCTCCCAAAGAAAAGCTTTAAGTCCAACATGCTTTAGGGCAACAACTGAAGCAATCCTTGGTTCCTGTTTATAAATTCAGGAGATTTTGAAGGGCTCAAGCCCCATGTACATTTGAAGTTTACGATGGTTTTGCATGGCTGAAGAGAGATGAGCTGTGCAGCTCCCAGCAATGACTCTGCTGCCCTGATGTTGATTTACCACCAGTACCCACAGCAAGCAGGAAGGGCTTCTTCCTGAGCCTGCAATTCTCCCAGGCCGGGTGAGCAGGATTCCCCATGCAAAGGCAATGAGGGGCAAATGCTGCTCTGTCACTGCAGAGCAGCAGGGCAATAAAAGAGCCAAAGAAATTGCATTCCCCCCCTAACCTGCTCTGCATCGCAAGTACTTGGTTTGCAAGAGAGTCACCATTTCCTCCAGCCCATCCCAGAAATTCCAGATTTAGCACAACCCATGTTTAGTGTGGCAGAGGCAGCCTATTTCTAAAACATGGGCTGAAATATACTTTACAAGAAGTGAGTTCTGTCTTCCTTTCCACTGCTCCCAAAACTTTTCATAAATTGCTAGCACTTGGAAAAGGAAATGATGGAAAAAGCTTTCCATGTTTAGGGGAAAAAAAATTAAGAACCAACAGAACAATACCTCTGCATGTCCTTCACTAAAGAGACCCAGGGCTTAACATAGAGTGGAGGAATATGAAGGTATTTCTATTCTATTAATAATAAACTCAGTATCCCACTTTTATCCAGTATGCCTTTGGCTAGAATTTTTCTATTTTTCTACTTTAACTGTTCATACTATTGCCTTCTAGTATTTCTTCAATACCTCATCAGAACTTCAGTCTTCAGCTAAAAACATCATCTCCATCATATCCTCAAATACACATCAGTCTTGAAATCCATATTTTAACATGTCCAGATGCAGGATTTTGGGTGGGAGGGAAAAGTAAGGTGAAGAAGACAGGATTTCTGTCTGTCCCTGCTTCCCTTCAGCCTAGGGGCCAGCTGTTCCAGGTGCTGCAGAGCAGCCAGACTGCTATGAAAGCCCCCAGCACCAGCCCTCCTCCTTCCAACCACACTCATGTCTGCCCTGAGGATGGTCACTCCATGGGTCAAGGGTAATACACTGTAAATTACTGCCTGCCTAGAGGAAAGGAATTTTTGGCCTGGCTTTGTGCTACATAAAGCACATGCATATGGACAGACATAGGGATGGCACAGAACTTCCAGTGTAATTCCTGAGCTTCTTAATCTGTTGGTTACCCATGAAATCAGAGCACACAGAGAGCCACAGTTGTCACTCCCATGAACACCATTAGCTATGATGTACCTGTCAGCTTTTTCCCCTTCTTCTTGTAGTATACAATGAAGACGACAATGCCAATTAGTGTCACGAAAAACAAGATGACAATCAACACGTACAAGATCCTGTTTGTTCCTGCAGGATGTAAAAGAGATAGTGCCATCAACACAGCCTGCACTCAGCAGAAAGACAATCCTTGCTCATTTTACCTGCTCTTCTGCAGGAGAGGGTTGTTTTTCCTTCCTATTTGATCTTTAGTTTCTATAATAAAGAACAGTAACTCTAGCACTCATGCAGTTCTGTGACAAGCAGCCACACTGATGGTACCTGGTACCAAGACACTTCCATAAAAACCAGAATCTTGGTGCTACAGAACAATGTTGTCTGGTCAGGCTTCTCTCAATGTTCCCTTGCAAGCTGCCAGCAGGCCACTGGGGTAAGCTTGATCTCACTCAGGGGACAGAGGACACACACTTCATGGAGATACAGGTGGAGAAATTTGTCTTTTATCTCAAGTTATGATGGATCGCTGTGTGTCAGGCAAGCAACCTCCTTGGTACCATATCCACACTGAAGAAGGAAATGGACAGTGGGCAAGAAGGGATACCTGAGGGGGATCAGGCTGAGACTGTATCCATTGCTATAAAATAAGCAAGGAGAGGAGCTGCTAGTCTTTATACAGGTAATGTGTGTATGGAAAGCACATAAAAATGAACAAGCTGTAAATGTGATGGAGTCATGGGTATAGCATGGCTATAACAGCAATGCTGCCGTGCAGTTTTAGTGGCAGGTGTCAAACTCAGTTAAATAGTGGACACAGGCCCTAGAGTTACCAAGCATGAAACAATTTTTAAAGATGGGATTTTCCGTCCAAGAGCACTGTCTTGGTCTACAGCTGCTTTCCCTAGAGTCACCCACAATGAGAATGGATTTAAGTCAGCCCAAACCTCTAATAATCACATCCCTCCTCCTCCCTGCTACTTTCCAATGAACAACCCCTATGAGGACACAAACCATCTTCTGATGGCTCAAACATCTTCCGTTCTTTGCAAACTGCATCAGACTTGTCAGTCCCAGGCACAATTTCTTCCATTCCTAGAGCTGTACAGCTAAAATAGAAAGACAAAGAAGTTAGGCTTTCTCAAGAAGGCTTTTTGTGTCTCCTACACTTATGCAGAGCAGTACTTTCTGTTGTAAAACATAACATTTCTCCACCCCTAAGAACCTCAGATACTTTATTTTTGGCTCAGCAGTCCTGTTGTCACTGCTCTCTCTTGTTCTCCTCTAAGGAGAATTCAAGTTTCAGCCTGACAATGCCTTCATCACTGCACAGCCAATGCTGATGCTCCATGTGCTCTACAGGCAGTCTGGACCACCCCACTGAGAAATGCTTTTGCCCAAGCTTCTCCCTGCCTTCTGGCTGGTGTGCTCCATTTACAACACCCAAGGACTTACTTGGTCCAGGATTTACACTCGTCAGTGGATGAAGAGACCTTTGAGAAGTAGCCTCTGGGACACGGTACACACATTGTGTCCCTGTCTTGTTGCACTGTGTGTAGGAAAGAAAAATGTCATAGATGAGTTTCTGTGGGCTCCTTCCAAGTGAGAGGAAGGTGACTATGCTTCCCATCCTCCTGCTCCACTCTCCTCCCTCAATCCCCCTAAAAGCTTTCATAAAGAGTGGGGTCTTAGGTTGTATTAGGGCAGCAATCACAGCCTCATGTAAACCCCAGAAAGTCTCACCTGAGCACTTCTCTACATGACCAAAATGAGAAATGACCAGGAGCCATTTGTGTTATTTACTGAAAAATAACACACAGCTGTTACACCCTTCCCCTTCTATTTATTCCCTCATGATGATGCTGTGCCACAGACAGTGACACTGACTGGTATTGTCACTTCTATGAAGCCACAGTAAACAAAATGCTGCATCAGGATTTGTTAGGCTGGAGAAAAAACAGCAACTGTCCTCCAGACACATGAAGCATTTCTTCCTCCATTTCTCTATTATTTGCTGCTTTTCTGGGGTTCCTTATGCCTGGTGCAGCTGTTCCCAGTGTTCACTCTGAACTTAACTCTGTTTTCCACCCACAAAACACCTGCATCTGGTTTTATCTTTAAATTAAATGTCTGTAATAAACCTTTGCACTACTAGCCATCTAAAACAGAATACATGAGCTATCTGAAAAGTGCTAATCAGTTTTAACTTGTTTGTAACATTAAAAAGTGGCAAAGCAAAGTCATTGCACAAAACCCAGATTGCAAATCTGACTTCAGGAACAACCCCCAAAAGAGTGCTTCTCTGAATACAGGAGCAATGCATGACCTAGTGACTCACAGTCAGACACCTCAGCAAACATCAGAAATGTACTGGACACCTTGCAACTACTGCCATGTCCACGTGATATCCTGCAGAAGTCACTTGATCCAAGACACTATTTAAACTATGGAGGCAGGAGCCATCAAAATGTGAATCGTCCAGGAGGATTACATGCAGTAGTAACAACAACTCAGACATGCAGCTTCTGTTGTCATCTGAGAGTCTAAAGGACCCTCTCTAATGTCACAAGCCACATGATGCTGGCCTCATCCAGCAGGCCTGAGCTGGACATTTCACTTTGTACATCCCCTTTCTGTATCTTACCAGGAGGCTTGACTCCGAGTCCAGGAGCACACATGGTATTTCTCTGGCAGCAGTCGCAGTCCTCGTTCCAGTGGTAGCCCATCGTACAAGCACACTGCCGCTGGAACGTGCTGTTCCCTGGGTTCACTTCTTTCAAGGCCTTTCCTAAAAGAGAAAGCAGATGAGAGGAAAAATCTCTCTGATAACAAGCCTCAAGTTTCTGAACCTCCCGTTCTACCTACTTGCTTTGCTTGAATGGCAGACGCAAAGCCATTCATGTTAGAGGAAATGGTGTCTTTCCGGAAGCATGGGAGACCCTTGATCGGCACGGGGCTCCTCACCCACTGCACTTCTAAACAATACATTTCCTGGTGGCTTGTGTAGAAAATAAACAGCATTTGCAAGGGTGAGACAAACACATTAGGGGAAGTGAATGCAGAGTGTGCTGGGCAAAAGGACAACTTCTAAAATCAGCTCACAGGGGTGAATGGCCCCGGTGAAGATAATCACTATCAGCAGCACTGAGACTGCAGTCATGGTGCTCTGCTGTCTGGGGACCTCCCTCTCTGCCAGGCTCTTCTGCAAGCTCAGCCTTTGGTGTTGGCCACCTGAACACAGCAACTTCCCTAGATCCACTTTCCCATCTCCATGCTTCACTAATTTGGATTAAAGGGCTCTGCAGTATCAACAGCTCACCTTGATCACATATTTTATGTAGTAAGCATTTATCTTCTTCATTCCAGACATCCATATACTCGTTTGGGCCACATGGCTGGCACACACTATCAGAAGTAGCAGTGCATCTAGCAGACAAATACTTCCCTGTGATTGAGAAAAGAACAAGTATGTCACCTGGAAGCTGTAGAGCAGCTGTGTAAGGAGGTTAGAGAAAGGTAAGAGATTGGGTGCTAACACTGCTATGGACAATCATTTCTTCCTGCACCTTTTTAGTTTGTCAATCTGGTCCCCATTCAGTGTGGCACTGAAACATCTGTGAAGTGGGCAGCCTGGGAGCACACGAATCGAGCTCCTGTCTGTCTCCCACAGTGGTTAGGTGCTATCCCAACAAAACAGCTGCCGTGGCCTTTGCTGAGGCCAGCAGCACCACTCCTGCCCTAGGAAGGCACTTGAGAGCAGGCAGCTGCAAGGCACGTGCCAATCCACCAGCAGCCAGGAGAGCTGGCTGCCTCACCCTCAGAGCAGCTGCTGAGGAGCCTCTCACCCCACAGTGCTCACATACCTGGCTCACACTTCCTGCAGCACCGTCCCAAGTACTCATAGTGTTGCTCGCTCTCACACGGCGGAGTGATTTGTAGTGACAGCTGGAGCAGGGAAGGAAAGAGAGGACATGATGAGAACCAATACACTTGGAGAGCTCCAGCCCTACCCAGTCCCAGCACTGGCAGAGAGAAGGAAGATGTTCTGTTTCTATCTCTTGTGGACAGCCAAGCAATAAAACTTACCCAACACTTGTGATTTCAAAGGTGCTTTGTAGGCATGCTAAGAGTATGTACTTGATGATGTACACACAGGAACTTTTAATAGAGCCAGGTGACAAATAAATAATCCATCTGGCAATTTGTCATGAACTTTTGGCCTGCTACATAACCTTTTCTTACAGTACTCTTTTATTTAAAATCTACGACTTTAAAACAATTGTAAAGGCAAAAAAAGGCATAGTGATACCTCTGTAGTCTCTTCCACAGAAATTACCTCAGATCAAGACCTGGGAAACTGCCAGTTTTAATGCAGAGCATTAAGCAAACAAGCAAAGTGAATGATTTATATTCCTGAAAAAGAAGAAGTTCCCAGCTTCCCACTAGGATACAAAATGCTCTTGCCTAGTCCCATGAAATACTGAGTTTAAATTCTGCAGCTTTTTATGGCTCCCAGTGTGTCCTGCAGAGGTGGAACTGAGGCAGCCATCTAGAAAGGTGATGCAATTATCCAACAGCTCTTTGTGTCTCAAAAAACCCAAACCAAAACCAACACAAATCTACACAAAGCACTCCCTCTCCCCCTCACCATCCAAAGTGGGTACATGACAGGGAATCTGCAAAGTGGGCAGCAGAGTTGCCTCTGGCCCTCATAGGCCTTTGCATTCCCTGCCAGCTCTCAGCACCCTGGGCACACAGTGGTCCCCCCCAGAGCCCAGGCTTGAGGGCATGGCTTGTGCTGGGGATCCTGGCCAGCTGAGCATTGTGCCCAGCCCTTCACTGACCCTGCTTTGGCAGCTCAGAGTCCTCAAGGCAAACCCAACACCTCACACTTGGTGATCTTGAAATTAGATAAGGTGATTCAAAATCAAGCCCATAGCAAGGAATTCTTTACTCTTGGATACAGCCCTGAAAACTGCATTAACTTGGACAAAGCTGGAATAAAGCTTCTTCTGCTGGTTAAAGGGAGCTTTTGCCATCTAATAGCACATGACAACCCTAGGCCTGCTGGTGCTGCTTCCCATTCCTCTACTTAGCATTATTATCCCCTTGTTGCCTCCAAATCTTTACATCTTCTCCTCTCTCCTTTTCTAGTTTAAGCAATAGCAACCCCTTAAAAAATAGTTTCCCCTAAGCACCTTATCCTCTTCTAATGCTGGGAAAGGTCTTGTATATTTAAGATGACCAAAAAAGATTGAATTTTTTTTAGAACACCACCCTCTGGCTTGCAGTTTGAGCCATGGGTTGGTGCATGACTTGTGTTTATCAAAACTGCACTAGCTGTGTCTGGAACAGAAAAAGTAGCACAAGTCAGAGGTCTTGAGCTCTTGTATTTTTGCAGGCTATAAACAATTTACAGCCTTTTTTTTATCATCACAACAATCCCGGGTCAAATTAAGAGTCTAGTCTTGTGTTGTCTCATTGTTTCCTTGTCTGTCTCTTTGCACTCATTAGCAGTACCTTTCCTGCGATTAGATAATGCCTTTTTGGAACAAACACTGCGTTCCCTGTTTACACAGCACCTCCACAAGGAGGGGCACAGGATAACAGGCAGCACTGGTGAGGGAAGAGGCAATCTAGGAAAAGGAGAGTTGGGCCAGCCTGGCAGCTGAACAGTGACACAGCTCAGTGACCCCTACACTTGAAAGAGCTCGTTTTCTGTAAGGCACCTCAGGCTAAAACACTGAGATGGCCAGCAAAGGGCTGAGGTGATGATGTGGAACCAAGCACAAAGAATGTCTTGAGCAATCGATTCTCTACCCAGCCATCCACAAAGGTAACAATCGTGGTAAGACCAAAAGCAGTCTCAGCCACTTGCTTTTTGTTACAGAATATCCTCTTCTTCCTTGTTTGCCCCTGTTTAATAGTTCCTCTTTAGAGAAAAAGACTAAAAAAATTACTGAAGTGTCAAACAAGGGCAAAGTCATCCTTTTTGCGGAAGAATATGCAAATCTGCTAAGGAGCATTCAGCTAAAGGGTCTGGAGTAATTTCTGAGAATCACAACTCAGCCTGAGGAGAAGCAGCAGGGCCCTGGAACCAAGGTGAAGGGAGCAGGCTAATTGCTCAGCCACCTGCTGGACATTATTTGATACCACCAGGCTTTACAGCACAGTGAGGGCTACTGTTATGGAACTGGTCCCAGCTGCATTAACCTGTGCTCTGTGTCAATGAGCAGCCTCTTCTGTGTCTGTGTCCTTCCCCTTTTCACACAAGCCAAGGCATTCATAAAGCTGAATACTCCCTCTTTTGATTTGTGCCCAATGGTCCAAGGACAAGGCTCCCATGGGGCTAACTCCCAGGTGAAGGTGAGGGATTCTAGCCTAGTATGGACTGGTTGGATCTGCCAAGAATGAAAGCTGGGGCAAGAGTGGACAGGAAGGGAAATCAAAGCAACCTGGAATTTTCTTATGAGGGGATCCAAACTTTTTGCTAACACAGCTCTGTTAGACGTGAAGCTATCCCATGTTAATCCCTCTGCCAGGCAGATGTGTCTGTCTCAAGCTGTACATTAACTTCCTTTGGAGGATGAGAAGTACTTGTGCTGCTGGCAGCACGATGACCTGATGCTTCACCACCACCAGCACATTCCTGCCAATGTGTCCTTCTGAGACAGGGAAGTGCAATTCATTTGTAGATGAGGAACTTGTACCAGGAGGCCATCTGGCTTTACAGAGGTGACAGGAAACCAAAACAAGTCTCCCAAGGCTCAAGTCTGCTCCATTACCCATGGAACATCCTTCCTCTCCTCGGATGCTGGCCTGTGGGTCAGAGTGATTTGGACATCACCAAGCTCTTATCTAGAGAGAGAAAGTGCCAACTTCCTCTGAAGTGCTTAAATGAGATTACACCCAGTCTGCTCGTTCCTTTAATGGTCTCACTATTGATGAAGCTGCTCATTAAATCCCACCACCATGTGTAAATACATGCTTCAGAGAGCTCTAGGTATCCTGTGTAAATTTCATTTGTCATTTTGAAAGTGTGCAAAGCACCCAGATTTCCACCAGCTCCTAAAAAACCAGGCAGCTTTCCTGTTTGATCAATATTACTTCAGAACAAGTATATCTGACAGGGGAAGAAGCCAGGGGGAAAAAGACAAACCTCCTCCAGGCTTGGTAGATCCAGTTTGGTAAAGCACACCAACACCTGCTTACCTTTAAGCACATGATTACCACAATGGACTTCTTTGGAAAAACAGGCACGCTGGAATCAAGGTTTGCAGAAAGATTGTGTTTTGGTGTTGAGCTACAGGGAGACTTTTCAGCTTTGGGTTTTTGTCTTACTTATTTGTTGAAAAGGATACTAAGCAAGAGTGTGCATGCGCTTTTAGGGCTGGAGAACATCGAGGACAGCACTACAAAGCAACACTGTGTTACTCACACCTTAAAAAAACACACACACAGGTGCTTCTGAAGGGGAGAACCAGCAGCATTCACACTCCTGTCCTCAGGCTTAACGAAATATTTATTCTTTGTGCCCTTGAGCAATCAGAGGGCAGCAGAAGCTGTGTGTCATGGATGCTAAAACTACTCTTCTCGCTCTTCACATTTCAGAAAAGATAGAGTTGCATGGGCCTCTTTCCTTGAAAAGAAAAAATCTGGAAGAACAAGGTCGGGGGTTTCCACAATCTTTTTCCCATGACACTTTTGAACAAGAACCTGAGGCCTCAGTGAGGATTGCTCATTAGCAATAATCTCAGTTTTGCACAAATTGAGATGTAAAGAGACACGTCAAGGGATAGCTGTCTTTTAAGATGACACCTTCTTGACCAGTGTAGTTGTTTCTGGAGAGTATTCAAGTCATCTGTCATCATTTCACTGATCAAAGCACATTTTTTTCTCCATTTATTATTACAGCATAAAGTACCTATGGGAAAGACAACTTTGGTCTGTCCTGCCTTGCACACACCACTTCTTTATACTTTGGAGTCCAGGTTTATTCAAGCCACTTGCTTTGAGGTCCTTAGACTTGCCTGCTACAAAACGGAGAAAAATCTGTGGATTTGGGGCTTTATGAGCCTTTGTCAACAGGAGTGAGATTTGAGAAGTTTCCTGAACAGAAGTAGCCCCTGCAAGCACAGTTAAGAGGGCCTCTGCAGTCATCTTCAAATATGAGCCACTGCTTCTCCCCTCACAGGTACCAGCTGTGCCCACAGCCTTCCAGCCTCCTACCTGTTTTGGGTCAGCAGTACAGTTAACCAGACTCCAGATTTCTTCAGCCCATTGCCAGTTTCAGAGGCTTGCCTAAAAAATTATCTAAGAGTGAAAACAGAATCTGGTTCTTGATGGGTGCTGGTGTGGCTGGTGCTCCCAGGCACTCTGTTGAGGCACACAATAGTAATAACTCTGGAAAATTTTACAGTTGTGTAAGGGGTGTTCAAGGGGAAAGAGGAGTCCTGTGTTAAAGACTTAATCATAATCACGTTGCATGCAACAGTTCCTTCATGGACAGCCTTCACTGTGGATAAAAATTAAATCAAAGCAGCACCCAAGTCACAGCTTTGCAATTCCAGTTATTTGCTTGCAGGCCTGTAATTCATCACAAAAATCTTAGATTGTGAATGAAATGCTTTTGGTGATGTCAACTTTCCAGTGACCAGTAAACCACATCACAGAACTACCACCACGTGGTAAAATAGAGCCGGGAAATGGCAACAGCTTAAACTAAATATTATTTCACTTTTAAAAATAGGTCCTTAAAACCCTGCTACAGCCTGAATGCCTGAAGAGGCCAGAAAGAGCGTAAGGGATAAAATCAATAATGAAGAGGTGAAGAGAAAACCGTAACGTGCGGCCAGGACTTGGACAAATGGTGGCAGAAGTTCTGTCCTGCCCATTCCCCATGTCCCTCTGTTCCAGCGTGCAGCAAACACCTGAGCAACTGGTGTTGCTCCACTGGTGGGAAGGAGCATTCCTCAATCTCAAACCCACCAGAGCTATTTCTGGCCAGCAGCTACGCAAAGGAGAAGTGCCCCACTGACGGCTCTCACGGCGGGGTGGGGGCAGGCAGACAGGAACCTCAGGTATATCAGATAGATCAGATGGGAGACAATGGGGGTGAGAGACAGCAGGGCCGAAACAGGGACTGACTGAGGCTGTGAATCAGCCAGCCTGCTTCCACGGACTTGCCATCACGTGCACAACATTTGTCATTCAGAGACAAAGTCACCTCCACACGCAGACACAGGGGCACACTTAACATTTTCACTGCCTGGGCAGTCAGCAGTGCCTGCACATTTTCTGCACTTTGCTGCAAAACCTTGTGCTTTAACCTACGGGCACCCACAGCTGCAGCAATTCAAAGACTAACAGCTACTAGGCAGAATACTCTGAAGGTGAATCAGAGACCGAGAACTCCAACGCTAACCAAACCAAAATATTTACCAAAAAGGCTTGACAGCAAGACCAACAGTCCATAACAAGCAGAAATAAAGGCTGCAGAATAATGGCATTATCAAAGCTAATACCTAGGTGTGCTTGTGGTAAGGCCTGCAGAGGCAAATCTCTTCTAGATTGCACAGGTGCGAGAGCAGCGCTCCAAAGGAAAGTTTAGTAGCCTTCCCACTCCAGGTACTGTCTCAATGACTCATCATGAGTAACTCTACACCCTACACCCATTCATGCTTAATTAAAAAAAAAAATTTAAAAACCCCAAACAGTACAGCTACAATGATTTAGGGGGAGCACGTTCCTCTTGCATTTTAGTTCAGCAGATCATTTCTCTATGCTTCATCAGCTGAAGATGAATTTTAATGAAGAAATTACCATGACAGATTTCTTGGGCAGGATGCCAGATTAGGTGTCCAATGTGGACTTTCCATGCTTAAAATCTGTATATTTATGTACCCTTCCAGTACACCCTCAGAGTGGAATATAACATGGTAATCTCTTACTGTGTGAGGCGAAATCCCACAATCCCAGCTGAGCTGCTGGGCAGAATGAGAAAGTCTGTAGTAGAAGAGAGCTTGCACCACCTGATGCTCTGCTCTGGCTTCCTTCTCCTGGATTTTACCATTGTCCATGGGACAACTGCTGCATACTCTGCAGGCAGGAACATGAAGGGCAGGGCTGGGAATGATGGCTGTCTGGGGGGATGCATGTAACACCCACAGCTCATTCTGCTTCCGTGTGACTTAGAGGGGGGACTGCATGACTGTATCTGCACCTTCTCCATTGTGAAGGAACTGCTGCCTTTATTAAAGAGCTCAGGACTGGGCTGAGGATTGATTAACTCACTCTTTAGGTGTCAATCACAAGGAACCAGCTCTGCCGGTGGCTGCGGCCAGTAATGTCTATGGAAATATTCCTCCCTGATTGGAAGAGGCCCTGGCTGCTTTCCATAAGCAGCCTGTTTTACAACATGTGGTATTGCAGGGGAGAGCTTTTCTTCCTGTGAGATCAGATTCAAGGAACCATCTCATCCTTGCTCCCAAACAATGCAAAGTTACTGGAGCATATGCTGCTCCTAAGGCAAAACTCTTCGCTGTGGCAAAATAATGCACTCAAAATAGATTTTCTTGTGTGCTACATAAGCAATTTTAGGACTTCATATGAACCTAGTTGCGCATTTTTCCCTATCTGTATTTCTGCATTCCAGATTAATGGGTTGCCTAACAAAACTTCACAGTATTTTTATTTCCATACAAGATTATTTTCTTTTCCCTCCCCTTTGACCACTGACTAAATATATTCTGTGTCCATCTGCAGTCACAAATGTTGTTCTTTGCCATTCTTGAACAGACCCTATATACTTCTTTTTCTTTTGGAGTAGCCACAAAGTGGTGAGGGTGAATGACCTCATTTTTTTCCCCCCTCCTTGGCTAATTTGCTCTTGCAGGGTGGATTAAACCGGACAGCTTGGCTCTTTTACCAAAACACATCCTTTTCTGGTCTCTTTTATCTAGATTTTAAGAAGGGAGGCAGCCAGATGGTTCTGCAGAGGCTGAGAAGCAACCCTGGGTCTCAGCTCTCTCTCAGGCTCTCTCTGCCTGCCCACTATGCTGCCATTCCCTGCCAGAGCCCCTCCTCCAGCCACTCCTTTGGGAATGCTGCAGGGAGGCAGCACGAACACATCTGGCCAAGTGGTGTGGGGAATGTGCCTCTGCTGTGGGGATGCTGCAGGGGTCCTGGGCAGAAGAAGATCTAGAGAACAAGGGTGAGGGCTGGATGCTGCAGCCTACACCGCGGCACCCAGCCAGGGCAATGTATCCACTCCCTTCCTGGGCCTGCGTGGGCAGACCTCCCCGTGACTTTGGTGAGAAACAGATGGGGCACTATCCCAAGGTGATTAATGACTCCGGCTTCGTTTGCAGCCACGACATCCTGGGCACTGCACAAACACCAAAGAAAGCCATGCCCAGAGAGCTCACACCCTGAGAAGGCAAACAAACGAGGCAACCATCAGAAGCCCTGCACAAAGCAGCTGAGGCGGTATGAGGTACACAGGTATGAGACACAAACCAGGATGTCCTGGAGTGCCAGGGTAATGTCAGCATTGCTCCTCCTGTGCAGTGCTGAGCCCTCCAGAAGGCACCCCATCACAAATATGATAGCACACTGCAGTGACACACAGACAGGGACAAATCAGAAAATCTGCCTTCCTGAGCGCCAAAGCATCACACCAAGTCCTGCTCCCACAGGGCAGGCACAACAGCAGGCTGCCCTGAGTGCCAGCACAGCTGGATTCCCACCTGCAGCCGCCTTGTGACTTCCAGCCATTGCTGCTGGTGGAGTTTTTCTTCTACTACATGAACTTTGGACCATTTTCAAAGAGTAAGTCATAAAAAGGGGCAAGTTCTTGCAGGCAGGCTATTGTGTCGCACAGACCAAGGCCTGCTCGAGTCCAGAGTGCAACCTGGTTAAACATCACTGAATTTTTATCTTGCATTTATAACACACAAATATTTGCCTTTGCCTTCTCCATCGGCAATAATGAGCCATTCTCAGAGCAGCTGCTTCTCCATGCAAGTAACGCCTGCCAAGGCATCCTTAAAAACAGGGGTGTGTGGCTGCAGCAGCAGAAGCCAGTGCTGCCTTGCAAGCTGAGTTTCCAGCAAGTTTCCAGCAAGCTGACTTTCCAGTTTCCTATGGAAAGGAAGGGGACAGTCTATGCAAGGAGCAGAACTGCAGCTGACTACATGATGAACCAGTTCTCTCTGTCTCCCTCTTCCCTCCTGTGTAAGCTCAACCAGCTCCCAAAGCAACCATCTCCTCCAAGTGTCCTGCAGCCTTTGTTGCAGAGCAGCTCCTTGCAGCATGGGGCACAGATGGAGGGAGATGTGAATTCTGTGGTAACAGCATGTGCTGGCAGGAACCCTCCTGGCTCTGGTCACCACAAAGACTTCCTGGAGACCTGGTCATACAGAGAGGAAGTGGGCAGGGAGAAGCAGGAGGCATTGCCTTGCAGCAAGCACTGCCCTTTCCTTTTCCTTGCATCTGTGCATGTACCTACTACAGGAGAGCCTGTCACCACTTGAACTCCTAGGGACAGATGGAAAAGCTTAGCAAAGTGACTCAAGTATGATTCCTTTAAATAGTGTCAAGGGTGTGTTAAATAGTGTTAAGTGATGCTAGAGGGCATCACTTTGAGGTTTCCATGATTTTCTATGTCGTAGTTACACATGCATCCCTTTCACCATCTGCACTGGTTCTTGCCCGGCTGTCAAGTTACATCCCACTCTTTTGAGCTTGAGGGTTATAGACAGTAATGGGCAGTAGAAACAAAAAAAGATCCTTAGGGATGCAGTTAACCTCTCTGCTTGACCTGTTTCTTTTGGCTTTTTTCTCCTTCTGGCAGCGTATGAAGAAAGCCCTGTGACCTAGATGACATTGGTCAGTACCCTCGAAATGTCTGATAAGGTCTGAATTCTACCAATTTGTGAAATGTAGCAAAGGTTTGTTTTGGGCCTGTTGGTGGGAAAGAAGAAATTACATCAGGCAGATGATGCTTAACATGAAAAGAGAAGTGGGACAGATCTCTTAAATTGTGGTTTGATGTAGTTTTACATACATTACATTCTGTTGATATGAGGTGCTGTAAGATTTTTCACATGTTCTGGGGGAAACTGCAAGACAATGGAAGGCTTGCCAGTGCTCCTCACAAGAACCATTGCTGCAAGGCAATTTTTACAAATGAACTATTTGAATTACAGTAGCTTTGAAGCCCATGCTGTTAATGGTAGAATATATCCAGGAGTTTAGATATTGTAGAAGTTTTGCTCTACTGAATGATTCCTTTGGCCCTAATCAGAGCGGGAAAAATGGACCAGGAGAGCCCATGGTAACACAGTACAGTCACTGTTATGCTCTTTTTCCCCCTCTCTCATCATACAGACTGTGCATTTCAGGAAGTTAGAGACAAATCTGTATTTTTGCCAAAACTTTTCTACACTGCAAAGAATTCCAAATGCTAGCAATGAGCAAAGGTTATCTATGAAGTAAATGTTGCAGAGCAGTGGAAGGACACATTCCATGCCACACAAGGGGAGATGAATCTGTGGTGCAACTGATTTACTGCACATTTGCAAATGCACATTCTCAGAGACTTTGACTCCCATCTGATAGTAGCACAGATTTGCTGGTGTTCAGCAAGGAAAGGGATGTGACTATTCTGTGCAAAGAAGCTGAGCAGATCATGCCCCAGAGAGCAAAATATCTCTGACAGGTGCCCAAAACAAATCACTCGGAAAGATCATCTTGTGGCTGAAACACAAGATAAGTAGGGCTGAGCTCTGTTCCCAGAAGTTCTGCTCCATGCTTGGTGTGTGACCTAGAGCAAGTCACGAATTCTCTGTTCCCATTTCCTCTTTGGTGAAAATGATGACAATGATCATGTCTATTCTCAGCAGAATTGTGAGTGAGTATGCAATAACTTATATTTCTAAATGCTTCTCATTCTTTGCAGGAAATAAATTGCAAATATCACCGTTCGAGCACTATTCCACCCTATTAACCAGTCTAAACGAACACAAATGCATCAGAAGAACCTCAACTGTCCCACTCATATTCTCACAATTGTTCCATCAGAAAGCAACTCTCTTCTAAGCAACCACTGCTCAAATCAGTCAAAGGAGAAACTGAAAGGCTCTTCCAGAGCAGCACCTCTCTAGGCTTGCCTTTCACATTCTTGTGGGTTCTGCTCACTCTTGAAGGCAGAATATTAAATTAATGGGCTCTTTGAAAAATTATGTTTTATCCTTATCTTTATGCTACAGCTTTCCTGGAGCTTCCTACAGTTTTGTGCTGCTACTTGTCCAAAGCAACGGCGATGCAAAGTTGCACCCTGTACAAACACAGACTCAGAATTAAGCACGTGTTGGAGGCAGTGGAAAGACTTTACACATCAGCCCAAAATAAATACCAGTTCCTTGTTCTGTGTCCTGTGAAAGGCTATGAATCAAGAGGTGAGAAATGATGAGGAGCTCTGGCTCCTACATCACGGTGCCCGAAACATGCCGGGAGCTATACCATGGAAATCTGAATTTCCAAGGTTTGGTCAAAAGCTGAGCCAGTTCCAGGCAATGAGGATATTCCAAAGGGAAAAACTGCACTAAGCCCAAATGGCTCCAGAAGGAAGCAGGAATGTGATGGTTAGTGATCTGAAGCAAAGGTACGAAGAGTGTTGAGGTCTGCTCCTCCTGCTGCACTGATCAGTCCTGAGCACCAGGGCAGGAAAAAAGAGAGACATAGAGGATACTGAGGGACAGCGAAAACCCTCTGAAAGCTGTGATGTAAAAGTCACTTTTGAAATTTGCAGGCTCATACACATACATATGGAGAACACCTGGAAAGCAGCGATTTGAGAGAAGCCTGAGAGTGAGGGTGGACAAAATGAAATGTATGTTCTAGAGGGGAAAAAAAGGCCTGTGTGGTTTTAGGCAACATATTTAGGACCAGGAATCCAAAGGAAAGGCTCTCAGGACTGTGCGGTCAGACATGAAATTGTAAGCTGTAGACAGCAGAGGGTTTTCTGTTTTGGTTTGGGTTTTTATCTCTTTTTTCTTGAAGTTGCACCTTGCTTTCAGGGAACCGAGCCATGGCCTGGTTACATCCCCATGTTGAGGGAAGCACTTCAGGTTACATAACTTATCAAGAATAATGACACACAGAAAAATACCAGAAGTTCTGATGAAATAAATACAAATGGTAGCGAGGCTACCAAGCATGGATTAATGAAGGAAATAAACTGTAAATAAAGGGTAGCATGTTATTTGCAAATCCTGCCAGTCTAGAAGGGTCTAAACAACCACAAGGGAGAAGGATAATTTTTAAGCTGTATAATTAGAAAGAGCAAAGCAAGCTTCTGCCGATGTAAACTGCTGGAGGAAACGCCATGTACGCCGCTGACACGGCTGAGCAGGAGCTGGCTGTAGAAAATGATCTTTCCGACGGCAGCGGAAGACCAGCCACGATCCCAAGCGAACCACGCTGACCAGCAGCCACCTGGCATCGCACAGAGCTGCGACCGGAGCACGCTGTGTTTGCAAACAACCGCAGAGCCAAAGCTCGCTCAGACCTTCCCCCGTCGGGGGAGAGGGCTGCCCTTTGGGGCGGCTGACCCGGCTCCGGGCTGAGGTTCCCGGCTCCGCCGTGAGCAGCACAGCAGCCTCCGGGCGGGTCAGGCGGCCGCCCACTCGCGGACCGGGGGTCACAGGGCCGTCCCACGTCCCGGGGCCGCGCGGGGCTGCCGGCATTGGGATGGCGGGATGGCCAGAGCCTGAGGGGACTCATCCCGCTGGGGAAGCTGGAAAGCTGAACCCGGGCTGCCAAAACCCCGCGTCCCATGCCTGAGGGACAAGTGTGCCCACGCTCTCTCGAATAAATCTGTTCGGTAGGGTGGAGTCTGCCTTATTTTTACTCTACATGCAAATTATATCCCTCAACAACCTCGCTGCAAATATTTTCTGGTTTCTCACACCCTGCCCTGGGTTTGCTGTTTTCCCCGCAGATTCCCTGGCTTCCTTTGCAACTTTGGGTTTGGACTACTTTGATTTTACAGAAGCGAGAGAAGCTTATGAGTTGCTGGGATAAAAACAAAACCAAAACTCAAACCAGCAGAGCGGGGGACAAGGCAGGCGAAGCTGCTCTGCGGGATGCCGCGGGCTGCGATATCGCCGATGGCCCCGAGCAGCGGGACGAGCAAAGCAGCCCCGCGGGCGGGATGCGACACCCACCTCCCCCTCGGCCGGCTCCCAGCCTTACCTGCTTGCCGGCGGCAGCGAGGCACAGGAGAAGGAGCCAGCAGCCTGACGGGACGGGCATGTCTGGGTGCGCGTCTCTGCCTCCTCCCGTGGCTCCTTTTCCTGCCACCAAGGGAAACTAGATCCTTCCAGCCAAGTCCCCGCGCCCCGGCAGCGCAGCGAGGCGCATTTGAGCTGACTACTTCTCTTTCTTCCTTTCCTTCCTCTCAGCTACACGAGGGGAGAAGAGAGAAGAAGAAGAAAAAAAAAAAAAAAAAGCGCCTGGCTGTAGTTCCCACAGCATTTCCTCAGCCTTGACATGCAGGGCCTTTTTTTTTTTTTTTTTTTTTCCCTCGCTTCTTGTCCCTCCCTTTCCTTTCTCCACCCCTTTTTACAAGAAGTTTAGTCGCCATGCCCACGTCCCTCCTCCGGCCGGAGGGGATTGCATTCCCGGTTGGCCCTTCTCGGCAGGGCCGTGCGTCCACCTGCCTCCGCCTTTACGCCCTCCCGTTCCAGCCCCGAGCCCCTTTCCCCGCTGTCATCTCCCCTGGAATTGTTGCCTTCTCCTCATGCCCCCGGAGGGGGCCTGTCACTGTCAGAGGACATCTTGGGCCTCAGGCAGCCTCCCACCTCGCCCCCCATGCGCCCTGGGTCTGCCCCCAGCCCCGAGGAGAGCGCCTGTCCCGTCCCTTCCCGTGCCCTGTTCCCTCTCGGTGCCCGTGCAACATGTGGGTGCCAGCCTAGGCCTTCTGGCGCAGCTGGCGGTCCCCCTCCCTTCCCCCTCCACGAACTTTAGCTGATGTCGGGAGCTGGCGGACGGGATTGCTGCCAAGAGGGGAAGAAAAGCGGAAGATGTGCTTTGGGAGCTCTCCCAAACCACTCCAGGCCGTGCCCGGGGCCAGTCCCTGCGACCTGACTCGGAACGCTGCTCGGTGGCCTCCTGACCCCCGAAAGGGCCCGCACCGCCCTGCCCGGGCCGAGGGGCTGCAGCTGGGGGCGTGCCCGGCACGGCCGCGATGTCCCTGCCCTCACAGAGGGTCAGGAATTCTCTGTGGTGCCGCAGGACTGGGCCCGGCTGTTTACACAGGCTGAGGATCCAGGGGAGATGACCCTGGGGACACAAAACCTGCCCTGTGCTCACATGCTGAGAAATGAGCTTGGGAGCACGTTTCTGACGTGGGCAAAGAAGGAAGTTGTTCTTTCACTTATGTATTTAGATTTAACCCTTGACCTGGAAAAAAGTGTAGAGTTTCTCTGTGTTTTCAAATAAATACATTAATTCAAACGCAAAAGATGAAAAGAATATTAAAAACTGATCCTTCCTCGGTTGTGCTGTTGTCTGATTTCTGCTCAGAGGAATGATACACCCGGGACAGAAACAGCTGCTGAGCTTTTTCCCTCCACAGCAACACCAAGCTATGACCTTCACCCTTAGATAGTTTCCAGGCACCATAAAGCCTTTTTAATCTCCCTAGAGTTGCTTGACCCCCCCAATGTCCTCAGCAAGCGTTGGGCTCTGCCTGATCTTTGCTTAAGCAGGTCCTGCTTGAGGTCCTTGTGCTCCTGCAGGTCCTGGCCTCGTTCCCTGACACCACGGGGCTCTTTGGGCACTGGTGGCCCCTAGGTGACTTTGGTGCTCCACTGTGGCTGTGGCTCAAAGCAACACTGCATGACATGCTGCTCCTGATGCCCTCACTCTTCTGGAGGTGACTGGGCAAGGATCATGCTGATGGGTTTCAGCAAGCCATCGAGCTTGCAAGTGCATGTCAGAGCCCTGTCACCCTGCTTGAGGAGTCAGGGTCCCGCCACACTTGGGCTGCACAGGCCGGAACACAACTGAGTTGGGAGTGAAGAGTAGGAGGGATGGCCACAGCAGCCAGCTTGCCTGGTAGGGAACAAATGCAAAGCAGACTTGTCAAGGGCTTTGCAAGGTAAGGTGTGACATGTGCAAAGGTGTGTGCCCAACTGCTGGCAGTGGTGCTAGTCCTGGTTCATCCTGGAGGGAGCCCACTGAGAGGGAGGGATAGCACTGGGGTGAGATCCTTCTGCTGGAGCCTCATCCACCCATTGCTGAAAACATGCAGCTCTGTGCCAGCCGGGAGGTTTTAAAATGTTTGTGTTTATGGTACAAGGAAATGTTTCTTTTTAAACAGAACAGTCTGTTAAGTCTCTTCCCCTTTTCACGTTTAGCACAACACCGAGGCTATAGGCTGTGTTTGTTTACCAGCTGCTCATTCTAACCAGAGATTTACAAGAGCAAACTCACACTCTCACTAGCAGTTAGATGTGTTATCAGCTTGCTCCAAAGGTGTCAAGTGAAGGCTTTGAAGGCGTCGGGATGAAGCCAAGCCCTGCAGCTCAGAGGAGCTCCAGAGCAGTTGGTATTGCAAATCAGCTCAATTACTTTTGCATTCTCACCCCGATCCTGCCTGAAATATTTCTTGTTTGGGCTGAAATTTCTCTCATTTTCTACCACTTTGTGAAAACAGCCTCTTTTTGAAAGCTCAGATATTTTCCTCTGAGTTAAATTTTATGTTTCTGAGCCAAAACCCACAGAAGCCACTATTGGGTGCTTTACAGTCTTAATTATGGATTGCAGTAGATTGTTATAAACTAAAATGTGAATGCTATAAAATATGAACTGGGGAACGTGTAGCACTGTCAATTCTCTCACACATCACATATATCATTCTATGTAGCATAGATAAAACCTAAACATTTATACCAAAACTGCTTTGTCCACCTGGATTTTTTTTTCTCTTACAGAACATTATTTTGTCAGTTACTTTTGCAAAGCACCTGTTTTGAATAAAACCAAAATGCTTGAAAAATTGAGGTTTCAAACTTAACAGTGACATTCAGGTGCCTCTTGTTTCTGTTCACCGCTGTGGCACACAAGTAACAATTGGACTAGCCTTTGGGAAGCTTTCATGAAAGAGGAGAGATGGAAAAGCCTGTGCAGCCTTAGTGGTGTGACAGAATGAAAATAATACCTTGGATAATTCCAGGATCCCTTCTTTGGTGATGCCTGCCATGGAAAACAAACCGTGAGCCTGGCTGACCGCTTAGTGGGGCTGCGGTCAGTATGGATCTCTTCTTGCTTCCTTCCTAGAGAGAAAAGTGGGTATTACCTGCTAAATGCTATTCTGAAAGTTGCTATCTACATCAAAACCGCAAGTTTTGTAGCTGTGGGAAAATTAAACCCTTTCAGCATCAGTGTAAAAACTTCTCTTTTGCAGGAGCTTGGATAAATGGCAGCTCAGTCCCAGCCGATGCCTACATTTGTCTCCCATCTTCCCAAAATTTTCAACCCAAAAAGCAAAGGCCGGGAATGGTTTGGTGGATACACCAAGACATCTGAACAGCACCTATGCACTCATGTTTACGTCCCCAGCTGCTCCTTCACTTTATCCATGCCACTGAACTCCTCTTAACCTGCACATGGACACCAACACCTTGTGATGCCCTCTTTCCCAGGGAGGGAGAACCAGGACGCTTTTTGTTAAATCTTCAAGGTCTTCAAAGTGACATGATGGAAACTTGGGTAGAGAAGCAACACTGAAAGGCAGATGGTTGCACCCTGGGAGACCTTTTCTCATGTGCAGGAAGGCTGTGAAGGCATTCCCTTGCGTCTCGCATGCTGCTGAGGATAGAGGATGAGGTGAAGGGTTTTGATCAATCATGATCAGTGGTTTTCTTTCAGTATGGGTCACAAAGGTTATCTGAGGTTTCAGTCTGTGGACTAAATACAGGCTGTGTAAATATGAGCACCTGCCTCTCAGCAGGTGAGCAAGAAAGGCAGTGCAGTGCAAAATCAGAGCTCTTGGAAAGATCCCTTTAAATCAGGGGGATGCCCTGTGGGGCAGGTGGGTCACAGTGCAGCTTCTGGAGTACCAGCAATCCATGCAGAGAGTCTACTGTGGGACCAGGGAGAAAGGCTGCTTTCAGCTGCCTCATCACCCATTGCACGGAGGGAGCCCTACTGTATGACCCAGCATGTGGAGCTTTCTATACTTGGAGAAAAAAGTTAGAAAAATATTTTAGCACAGAAGGCTCTAGTTTTATTTGAGAACTCTAGGTATTAAAATAAAGAAATTAAAAAAATAAAATCTATTTACAAAAAACTCCAACCCATACACAAAGTCATGTCATCAACCTGAAACTCTTTTCTTCCTGTGAAAGGCAAGTTTCCATACCATTCTTTTGCCCGGTCTCCTTGAAATTTTCAAGGACACAAATATTTCCCATGACAGAGCAACTATAATAAAGCTCCTTAGTCACACTGGTGTGGTTTACACAACACCTTTTACAATCCCACAAAAATGTACCACTGCTAAATGCCTGTCTGAAAACCTCAAGTCCACGGCATTCAAAAGAAAAATGCTCCCAACCAGCCACCGCTAGTACGTCAGATATTTGAAGTACGTGCAAGCAGACACTGCGCTGATAGGTTATCACCAGCCACTGTGGCAACAGCTATGCCTGCCTATTCCAGGGAGGAAATACAAAGTCATGGTGAATTTTTAACTTTGACGTTTATAAGATACCTGTTGACCCCTAAGACTTGAGTCATATATTCATCCTTGGGACAAGAGCAATACTGGCATGGCCTGGGGAGCTTGCTCTGCCCAGGATGTTCCTCAAGCCCTGGAGTTGAGTCCTTAAGGCTGGCAAACACCTACCTGCAGGGGGACTGAGACCATAACCCCTTGGCAACACCCCATTACCAGTTCCCCAGAGCCACCCTGCTATTTTATCCAACAGCACACTTAATGATCCCAAACTTCTTTGAAAACTCACCTGATTGAGATAACTCAGATCAACTAAGTGCATTCATCTGTTGGCAAGGGATCAAACCTACCAAGGTCCTTGTTGCCTATTAAACATTGAAGCTGCTTCTTCCCCATCACCACTTCCCCTTGCTTTGCAGTGTAGTTAAAGGGAAGGTGCAAATGCCTTTCAGAACAACCCACATGATCCTACAAGGCACACGCTCTGCTACAGCTGCTGTCACTTCAGCAGGACTCCACTGTACTGCCTCCATCTCCTGAAGAGGCCTCTCAGGTGTTATGGAACGGGGAAAAAACTCTGTAAAAGTGCAGGGCAAGGAGCAGCAGCATAAGGCCACAGTCACAGTAGTTTTGGGAATGGAAATATTCAAATACGCAGCAAACAGTCCTATTTGCAAACAGTATTTAAATGGTAGGAAAAACAGCCCTCTGCTTCTGTGGGATGGTGAAAAGGGCACAGACCAGCCTGACAAGGGGTGACTGAGGGAGGCAGTAGCGAGCACATGCAATCCCAGGGCTGCAAGGGAACCAGACTGACCACTGCCATGGTGCTGGCCCTTGACACCAAGTGCTAAATCACTGTTTCAAGTCACTCAGCTCTGCAGTAGAATGGTTCATACTCACAAGTTTCTGGGAAATGAAAATCTTCAGCCTAAGGAAGTCTTTCACCAAACTGGAAGTGTGATGGACGTTCAAGTTCAGCATGTAGTGCAGATGCCTCTCAAGACAGAGGCTGTTTGCCACTGACTTGCTTGTTACTAACTCTGTAAGCAGAATCCTCTTTTCCTACAGCTTATCTGTATGGATGAAAACTGGCCAGCATTACACCTAAGGAAACCTTAAAACAGCTTCTCTGGAAAAATGATTACTCATTCATGGTCATTCATTTGAATTAGTTAACACATGATATATCAGTGTACGCTGCTGACATCCAGGACCTGAATAGCTTTATTCAACAACCACGCTCCTCTGGGCCTTTGTTGATCAATTTCATAGTGTAAACCAAATTAGCTATGGATCTGAATGTATTTACTAGAAACATTAACCAAATGCACTCAGAAAATCAGTGAGCCAGTTTCCTTGAAATCTGGTTGCCTTCATTCCTGTTATTCATCAGTATTTACATTTGATGCAGGAACTTCTGTGATTCCACGTCAGATCAGTGGCATGGCAATCATTTTGCTCTATCAACATTTCAGTGACCTTCTGCTCCATGAACCTCTGCTGGTACTTCATGGTTTACTTAAATATCATACTCAGCAAGTTCCAAATGGGAAATCGCTTAAAACATTTGGAATGCATTATACTCACCTTCATAAACGTACTAAAACATAGAACCAGTGAGTCCTGGAACTAACAGTGTCACAACAGAGAGGGACAAACCTACTTTTCTGCAGAATCTTTTTGAATCATCTTATCATCCCCTACGTAGCAATGAATTCCCACAATATATTAAAAAAACTCCTTGTCTTCACAATAGATTTTTTCATGGATAGTTTTTAATCTTTAAATCCATCAGCTTCCTCACCTTTTGTAGCCCCAAATCCATTCAAACACTGCCTTTAGTTCCCCTAACCAGAATATACTTTCATGTACAGTAATAGCAGGATTGTTTTTCTTCTTGGTGCAGCAGGGGAGTAGGAAGAGACTAACAGAAGACTGAGCAGCTTTTCTTACGGAGCTCCCTTTATTCACCTTGCTTAGAAGATACAAGAACAATTTGCCTAATTTAGAGTTCTAGAAAGGAATCTTTCAGAACCAAATATAGGCACAATACCAATTAGCTTTATGCTTGATCTGCAGAGAACATATATAGAGGCAGCCAGGTACCTTCAGCCCACTGATTTCTTTTGTTTAAGAACACACGAGCCAATATTTTAAATAAAGTACAAAGATTTTATCTGAAACTTCACTAGGGGCAGCATGAGACCTTTGACATTTAAGGCTAACAAGTGGAAGAAGTTCAGACAATGCCAATAAAGCAAACATTTAGGTTTTTTACAGAATCCTTACTCAGGCAGAGCCATAAGCAATTAAAGACAACCCTCAGGGGACAAACTGCTTTCTTTTAACAGAACATTTTGTCCCAAAAGGTTCACTTATTTTGAATAGTAACAGGAAAGGTGGGGGAAGGTTAATTTAAAATATTCTGGTAATTCTCATTAAATGGGTCTTTTATTTTTCCAGTCCTAAATGTTACAGTGACAGAGCTAGGAGGAATAACCAGCAAAACCCAAATATCACCAAGCCCCCCCACCACAGAACAACTTCTTGCAATCTTGAAAATCTGTTCATATTTGAAAACTAACATACACTGAAAAACTCCTGCAACCAACATATACTAACAGAGACCTCAAATTTAGGAGGCAAAACTCCTGAAGACAACCTGCAGTGGAAGTTTGCTGCCTACCCAGTAATTTTCTCACCTCAGTAGTTACTGTGCTGGTCTTCCTGTGATCCTTGCTCAAATTCCTACAACTGGTGGGAAGTAGAACCATGAGTAGCAGAAGCTACACTGTTCAAGGTGCTGGAGAGACTAGACCCATTAGTCTATGGGGGTAAAGAGGCTACATTTATACTAATGAACTAAAGAGTCTCAGCTCACTTTCTCCAAAGTTAGATTGCCGTCACAGTTTTTAGGCTCGTGTGAATTTGCAAGTTTTCTAAACAGTGGATGAAATTCAGTGTAGGTGAGCAGCCACTCTCACAGGCAGCTGCCCTGCTTTAGAAAGTGGCAGCCTAACCATGGCCCTGTTATTTCAGTCTCATGACTATGAAGTTATCTCTGGCACTGCAGCTGCTTGAGAAGTCATAAGAGATGGAGAAGAAAAATCCAAAACACAACCATGGCACAGAAGACATAGGAGGAGACTCTGAATGAAAATGGCAGTAAAGTCACAGGTCTGGGAGCCAAGGAAATTGAGCAAGTTCAGCCTACTACCTGCTATGTAAAAAGAGTTTAGGCTAAACAATTTCTGTGCATTAAACGTCTCTCCTGTAACAACTCTGTTGATGTGATTATTTTTTTCAGAGAAGAGCAGAAGTAACAAGACAAGGCAGGTATAGAAAACTTTTTATTGACAACAGAACAATAGAGAGGAACGTCACCACTTCCCATTCCTCAGGAATGTCTCCATTTCACAGTCAGTCTGCTAAAAGCGTACTTTCATGGCAACGAGCAACATGAAGGCATGGAGCTGTGCAACCTCCAGAGAGATGTTCCATCAGCGCAGTGCGAGGGGACCGACGGCGCGCACGGGAGCAGCGGGCCCTGTCACAACACAGCCGTGGCAGGAACAGTGAACGCAGAGCCAACAGGCACAGACACGAAGCAGGCAGAAGCCTCAAGTTATTATCTCCATCTAAGGGTGATACCCAACTGTTATTCCATCCATATTCTGTTTCAGGGGGGAATACTTTATTCCCTTGCTCTGTTTTGCTTTCCCTGTCCTTAAAGATGTCCATACTTCCAGCTGAATGGTACCGTGTCAGAGAACACCTGAGCTTTTATACTTTGCTACCTCATACCAGTTCATGCATGCACTTGAGTTTACTTTCAGAAGATTAGATTGACATAAAGAGGGGGAAAAAAAGTGCTGTATAAGAAGAAAAGGATTTAGTTGTTAATGCTTCCTTGCTAACAAAAATATTTGGTAGTTGTATATAATCCCTGTAATGTCATTTTCAAAAAGTATGTAGGCAGTCTACTTAACATTTTAAAGAAACAGCACATCAAACTCAGCATAATTCCAAACACTCCAAAATTAAATTTGAACTGAAATTCAATCTAAACAACAAAATATCTTTAGTTTTCACAGTCCACAGAACTGCACACTCAGTGCAAGATGAAAGCTGACTCTGTCCTGCATAAGGTTTCCTCTGCGTGCAGAACTGTACTGGGGACCCTGTGAAGTAGCTTACACATTTATAAACATTTATTCATTTATCATGTTTTTCCTTTACTTAATGGATGTGCCTGTGGATGTGTAGACTTGTAAAGTGCTTTAAAACAAAACAAAAACCCCTACAAAAGAAAAAAAACCCTCAAAAAACCACAGAGATGTGAGAATTTTATCTGAAGGACTTTGTACAGCATTTACAATGTCGGCATAAAGCATGTGAAACATGAGCATTCCCTGCAGACTGATGCAGTGCAAGCAGTCTCACACATTAGATACTGCAATTCCTCTGGATTCAAGATGCACAATACTTACAAAAACAACCCTAGAAGCACAGACAAATGCTGGTGGCTCTTCCTCTTCTTTTTAGAAACATAATTAAAAAATCTGCATTACTCTCTCATAATTTAAATACATAAGTAATCTCCACTTTTATTACTTCATGACAATGACTTCAAATTTACATTATTTTAAGTACCGTCAGAATAGCTCCATGTATAATACAGATATTTGCTGATATCCTGTCAGAAAATAAAAAAAACCAAAACCTTCCACTATATAAAAAAAAATATGCTGGAAAGACAAGAACACAGAACAGGGACTTGGTACAGACTATGATTTCAGTTTTATATCAACCACAGTTAACCCAAAATTAACAGATACACAGCAATATTCAAAAGCAGTGCAAATATCTTTGGAGGTTAGAATAAAATTATACTACAAGAACATAAGACAGAAGAAATTAAAAGGCAAGTACTTCAAGTACAGGAACCAGTCTCTGTGAGGTCCACCTTAGTGTTAGCTGGGAGTTCCTTTTCCCATCTTACTTCTTCCTCTGGAACACATTAGCCAACATTGCACCTGATGTAGTCAGTTGGCCCATTTTGTTCAAAAACTTGGTCTTTGTATCTTCACTTACCAGGCTCGCTGCAATTGACATCGAGCTAGGAAAGGAAAACATTTAGTGGCATGAGACTACAAATTAAAAAGAACATTATGCTGTTATTTACTAAGCAATTAAATTGTCTTTGTGTTTCATAGGTTTCAACAAAGAAGACCAGTCTGTGAAGAAAAATTGAAAACCCATCACTACCTAGTCCATACATATAATGGTAAATTTATTATAATGTGTTCACAGTGCCTGTGAAAACAGTAAAATATTTTTGTGCACTAATTTTCAGTACCTTTGGACGTCACCACATTAGCATTTGCTACCTACTGGGGAATTGCTGTAGTGACAAATACTTCTCTGAAAGACTGCCTTTGCTTCCTCACCAGAAATGTCAATTCTTGTGTTTATTTAGTGTAAGTTCACCAGTATCAGTTCAGACACAGACCTTTCTAACCCAAGTAACCTGCCTCCAACAGTGACATTAGCAGATGTGTAGAGATGAGAAAAGCAAGGTAAGTACAAAACAGTGACACTTCTCCTTAATTTTCAACTCTTGATTTTCCAACTACTTTCACCTGAGCCGACTTAAAAACTGGTGAGGATTGTCAACCTAGTAATTCTCAATAAATCTTTATTTTATATTACTTGATCAGCTTCCCTTCGATCTCCTTAAAAATTTCTTGCAAACCTCACGCTGAGCCTGACTGGGTCAGCCCCTTGCTGGGTAAGGAGCTGCCTCTTCTGGTTCTTCTGAATGTGGCTCCTATTACCTGTGCTTGGAAGTTCCTAATTGAGACATACTACACAGGACAATGGAGAGTTCATAGGTTTCCCACAAACTAGACTGAGCAACGCAAGCAATGCTGAAGTTATAGGATGCTAAGCTTTGAATAATATGTTAAGAAATTATCCCTACTATGTGAAATTAACAGATTTTTTTAAAATTAACAACATATCAGCGAGCTCAACTTCAGATATATATAAGCTCTTTAGCACAGTAGGAGTCATCTGTCTCAAGACAGAGCAAATGTACATAGCAGGAATATTAACAAATATTCCATAGTTCCTATATTTGTAGTCAAAATCGCAAGTGTTTATCAACATTGGATAAGGACAATTTTAGAAAACATTACCAAATAAATTCGTTCTTGTGAACTCAGTGTGGACTCTGCATTTCAAAATTACAGCTAAGACCACAAAATCTGTCTTACAGGCAAAGGCCAGATTCCAGGAACTGACTTTTCAGTCTGAAAAGTTATAAGCTGTTCTGTCCGACACACTTGCATCAAGGACATAAAACTGAAGCTAACTCTGAATTGTTTCAACAGAACTTGAATGATTTCTTCAAAGGTAGAAGGGATACATGCAGCTCTTTCTCCCATTTCACATCACAGAAAAAAGGTGCTTAGTAATAATGATTTCTGGTTCTTTTTAAAGTACCTTAAAAATAAAACAGAAGCTTCTCACTAAAGCTGTATTGTGGATTTGCGAATAGTTTAATGATAAACTTTTAAAGTAAAACATTTATTTCAGGCACTATCACAGAGCCAGACATCTTTGGCTTGATTAAACATCTCCAGTCAACTAACGAATCACATATTTCCAGCTGATAAAACTCAGCTGGGAAATTACTGCTACAGTAAGATGAGAGCCTTTTGCAATTTCCTTTGATTTCATGATAAAGCAAGGGCATATAAACTATATAAGTAACAGTTTACACTCACTGTCAGCTAGTTAAGGACAAGAAGCTATCTCACACCATGAGGTATCCTAGAATTGGGTGTAGCTACGAAAACTTATTTGGGAAATACTGTACATTCCAAGCATTAGCAGCATTAAGAAAATAAAAGTGCTCACTTCAGAAAAGAAAGCCTAGCAACTGGTAGTTCTAAACCTGTAGTTCTAAACAAACTATGCTTTCATTAGTCTAATAATCCTGAATAAGACTGAGGAAAACACGGAGGTATTCTATTGGTTCTTGAAACAGTTTGGGGCACATCAGCCATCTGATGTCAAAAATGAAACAGTAACAACTGCAGACTCTACAAGTTCATGTTTTCCAATACTGTTACTGTACACAGAAACATAATCCACTGCATCCTGCATGCTTAATAGTTTAAATATCCAAAATTAATAGCCTCCAAAGTACTTCCATTACTATGCAAAGTGAATATTTAAACATAGCAGAAATTAATATGAAATCAAATAATTGGAGTCTCACATCTTTAAAAAGTAATCAAATAACCCAACAAAACAATGGTATATCTTGTTTAATACAATCCATTATTTAAAAAGCAAAACAAAACCCAATGCACAAATAAAAATAATGTATAAATGTCAAATTTTTCCTGGTGTCCAGATGAATCAGATGCCACACAGAGTTCTGCCTGTTTTATGGGGAAGCTCTAGGGCAAAACAAACTTTGCTAATGGGCATTTTATAGCAATCAGTTTGTAATATCAGTTGTTATCCTTGATTAAAATACCTTGTTAATTGCTAAACAAAATGTTTAACAAAAGCGGTTAATATTTCAAAATGCAGAGTTTAATCTTCTGAAAAAACGATTTCTTTGATCCTGTATTATTTGACCAAGTTTTTCTAACAGCAAGGGGAAAAGACAGGACAAGAACATCAGAAGATTGCTTTTGCACCCATTTTGTTTTCTGTGCCTGCACTGCCGTGCTGTTAACAAACCCCAGTAATTTATATCCCAGTTGTATTTAAATCCTTTGTCAAATATGTATTTGTCATAGAAATTAGGAACTGAAATCAGCAAGCACTTAGCCAGAAAACAGAGATATTTACGTATATGAAAAGGTCATTTCTTCAGTGGTAAAATATTTCTTGTTAATTTTGTACAGTACAAGACGACAACCATAGCCTGACGTTGAATAAGAAAGGGGAAGGCTAATTAAAGAACAAAGGAACAGATTGCAAAGACTTATCCTTTTCATATCTTAGTTTTCAGCAGTTGCATTCCTAAAGGAAATACATTAGATGATGTATGAGGTTTGCATTTATTTGTTTCTGCAAAGGCTTAATAGGACTGACTGTCATTTCACAGTATTTACTACTAGTAAAGCCTGAAGTATTTTACTTGGTGCCTGACTGACCCTTTTTCTATTTTACATTTCTTTTGTTGAGCTCTTGTACACCTTTATTATTTTAATCATTCTCAGACTACCAGTTGCTTCCAGCTCACTATGGGTGAGCTCTTTCAAGAAGTAAATTCTATCAGCTTTTCACAGATAAGGAACCATGACATGAACAAGCTTCAGTAATTTTCTCAATTCTCGTGACAAAGCACTGGGATTGAGAACAGATTCTCTTTTCAGATACCTTCTCACACACTTCCTTGGCAGCATTGCTAAGGATTTGTTAAGTTATATAATAATCCACAAGAATTTACCTGCTGGCATGCCATTCCAGGCAATAAGCAGGCAAAAGAGCACATACAACTCATTGTAATGACACTGAGCATTCCAAATTTCCACATCCAAGGTGGGTCTGTTGGCTACTTTTGTAATCAGGAAGTGCACACAAATGACACCATCTCTACAGGTGAAGCAAATGGATGCATGAGCACTGTGTGTCTGCTGCCTCCCTGGAGAGCTGGGTTTACTCTGTGTTTGTGGAAAGGTTGTTTTACCAAAGTGCAACACAGGTGGGCTTTTCCCCAAGTCAGCTTACTGCCTAACCAGTACACTCACACAGGGGTCAGTTTATACACTGGGGAAACTGTTCTTGTGTGTCCCAATCCTGTGCAAACCAGGAGAGCAGCCTGAAGCAAGCCCTTCCGGACCAGAACAATTCCCTCAGCCTTCAGGTCGCCACCCCCATGGGTGGCAAAGTGTCTGCTACATACATTGCTCTAAGCACTTAGGCCAGGCACTCCCTGATTTCTCAGATTCAGGACAGAAATTTAAATTCAGCTTTAAATGAACAAAAAATTAAGAACCAAGAACATAATTCCTATAAAAGTAATTGTTGTCTCATGTTTTACACTGGAGACAGAAACACTGTAATAAAGTTTCCAAAATCTGTTTTCAAATACAGCACATGTCAGTGCAGGATTTCAGGTCACAAACTTGGACAACATTATGGAATGTAGTCTGCAGAACACTCCTCTGGAGGCACATAGAAAAAGGGAAGTGGAAGTCTTACCCTTGTGGTTCTTGGACGGTCTTGTTTTCCACTTTCTGTTCACATTCTTTTATCATGGAGCTCAAAATAACCTAAGACATAAGGAAGAGAGATACATGACATTTGACATTTTTCCTTTTACCTTAACACTTCTTATGAAATCTTCTCTGCAAATAATTCTGACATTAGCAGAACTGTTTAAAACATTTCCCTGTTTTTTTTTTCAAGTGCCTTTGAGTTCCAGTTATCTGATAATGCCTTGTGGTTAGAAACAACAAAAACGTTCAAAATAACTTAAGGAAGAAAACGTTTTCCAAATAGTTACAGAAGTTCAGGACTCTGTCCTTTTGCCCCAGGCTTTCAAAAACAGCACTAAAACAAACCTACATCTGTGACATGCTATATCTTCATGAACATTATGCAGAAAGAAAAAGCAAGGAAAGAAAAAAGTGTGACGGTATCCTAGGATAGTATCTTAATGAAAGGAAGTGCTAAAATCAACTTGATACCATTCCACTGGTGTCTTCCAGAGTTCCTATGACTCATGGCTTTTCCCTTTTATTTAAGCAAGTACAGTGTTAAAAAGGTTTCTGCAGAGTATTTAAGTCTGAAGACACTTCCACACTGACATTTTTACACTTATCCAAAAATAAGGAAATTATTCCCAATAGCAGGCTTTAAAGCAAAATCATACAGTTAATTCATGGGACAGAGAAATGACTCCATGCCCTGTTCACAATAGTACTGTTTCAGCACATTAAGACAAAAGTGTTTTGTCTTAGGTTGCAAATGCAAGATATGGCTGGGGTGTATATTCTATTGACACAGAGGTGGGACAGTTATCTTCTGTTAATTGGGCAGTTTTTCTTTATCTCTTCCACAACCCATCCTCCCTCCACGAGGTATCTTCTATTGTTGGGCCACTGAATCTCACGGCATGACTGATAAAATTACATCATCCCACTGTGAGATGCTCTGCCCAAGCATTCCTTCCTGGATATAATCTGAGATTTGAACACCACAAGCAGCCTTTTCCCACTGGATTCCCAGAGGAAGACCAGGCTCATCTACACCACCCCTGGACCTTCAGAAGAAAACTACACCCTTCTACAGGATCATTGCTGCAACAGAACCACATCTGCCACTCCAGGAGGATTGCAGCCACCATTTATTGGGACTGCTACCAACACCCTGACCAACAGGGTGTCAGGTCGTATTCTGACTCTGTCAGTGTTGTTTTGTATTACTGCATTTTTATTTTTACTTTTCCTAATAAAGAACTGTTATTTTTACTCCCGTATCTTTGCCTGAGAGCCCCTTAATTTCAAATTTATAACAATTTGGAGGGAGGGGGTTTACATTTTCCATTTCAAGAGAGGCTCCTGCCTTCCTTAGCTGACACCTGTCTTTTCAAACCAAGACATGTTTTGCAACACTTGGGCAAAAAAGTTAGAATGCAAAGTATGAAACTATAATACGTATATACACACACATATATAGACACACTACATAAATGGAAACTTCCTCTGCCACAGCTCAGAAGAAGGCTGAATACTTTTCTGAGACTCTAAACTTAAAATCTCAAAGCTACAAGCAATTAAAATTAGTATTGCCTCACCAAACCTGAATATATACAACAAAGGAAAAAGACTATTTTCAATCTCTAAAATACAGATCAGTCACTAATGGTTACCACCAATAACTATTTTTAAATGTTTTTGCACAAATTACAATGCTGGTTTCTGTCAAGTCCGCAGCAAAACCATTAATTACACTGATAAGATGTGGTCTGGTCTGAAGACGTGTGCCACTGCTCACCCTGTTAATCCACAAGTATTACTTCAGCATTTGAATCATTTTAGGTAGCAGGTGTTACCCACCCTTGAGTGTTTCAGAGATCAACATTCAAACAGGACTACAACTCTTCCTACTACATTTGCTGTCCTCCATTGGCATAAAATGTTATACAAATACTTAATGCTTAAGAGTACAGAGGTACAAGAGAAATACATTCAGAATTTTTTTCTGTATCAAAAAAGACTTGAAATTTTCAAGCGTAGCCGCCATAATTTTTATAATTTCCACCTGAGCACTGGAGCTTTCCTACATTTTTGTACATCTGAATCCAGATGTTCCAAATAACAAATATGAAGCCTTGACCAAAGAGGAGAATAATTCATCAAGGACCCAGGATCATTTCAATAAGAGGATGGCTTTGCCATCCATTGCACAGCTCCTTCTGGGAAGGCTGTGTAATTCTTGGATGAAGTGGAGCAATTCTTTCCTCTTCTGCAGATTAATTTCTAAATTTCTACATTATGGCTTTGCACATACTGCTCAGACCTACTCCCTTGGGTTCTCCTTGTTTGGTCATAGGACTGCTTATGAAATCACATCTCCTTAAAGAGAAATATTTTAGAGTACTAACTCTATATTTAGAGACACTTAAGAGACTTAACATACTGAAGTCTTATAAACAGTACTGCAGTATATGGACTAAATATTTTTACGAAGTACTGACTCACTATCATGCAACTCAAATCCACTTTCTTTGAAAACCCATAGAAGGTAAGTGGAAAATGAGGAAGAAGGGACTTGACATTGAACTAGAGATGCTGGTAAAGTATCTGAATGTCTGCACAAGGTGAAATGTTTCCTTTAAAGATGAGAAGCTCTGACCTAAATGCACAACTTATGCTTTTATTTATATGAAAGAAAGGAAAACAAGTATGAGGTATGAGTGGTAAGCGCTGCCAGACAGGACCACACAAGCCACAATGTTACCCTTCCAAGATGAGCATAAACTCTGTACTGACGTTAAAGGCATTAGAGCTAAGGCTCTGTGATTTAGAAAATGTATGTGTGTTTGTCAAGTGATATGCCATTTGAATAATGAATAACACCATAGAGGCCAAAATAGTAAAAAAAGGCTTAATTCTGTTTATGCAAATGTCTAATTATTTGAGACAGTAAATGACATTCATTTCAGAAAACAAGATTTTCAGATAGAAGGCTTCCAAGACACACGAGAACTCACTGGGTCTCAGAAGCCTTTATCATGATGCCTACAAACATCCCAATAAAGTGGGAAGCTGATCAAGCCCTAGATATCCATTTCTACAAAAAAAGGGATAAAAATTGTAAGGCCTGTACTGAGTTTCCTAACCCACAGGAGCAGGAGTAAATACTTTTAATTTTATATTGCTCTCTGGCTAAAAAGCCAAAGCAGTTGGCATTACGACTTAAGTCACTTAAGCACAGTAATGCAAAATGTGGTAATGGAGAATTAAGAGCTGTCGTTACCTACTGATTTATTTTAAATCCTATTCCAGTCCTCAATTCCTTCTCTGACAAGATTCAAACTCAATCAAACTCCTTGTTGTAATTCAGGGTATATTTTGAACTGACTATGCATTTAAACCTTAGAAGTTACATTAACTACAAAAATGAAGTACTTGATCAGTTATCCCATTGGTGAAAGAAAATGAAACTTTTGCCTAACTGGATATATTGTAGCCATTGATTTTAGTGCATCCTTGGTTTGACTAACATAAAGATGGTAAAAACATTTCCTTTTTCTTCAGTCTAGGAAGATCTATGTTTCCACATGCATTTCTGATGGTTGAGTATTTGTCTGCAGAGATTCTCAGCTTAGAAATATATTTTACCAGATTTTACTGGTTTTGAAATCATGTGACCTATTCTTTATCAAAAAAACCTCCTCAATGTCATGTTTTGAAACCACTTATGAGCAGCTCTCCTTAACTTCTGGTTTTAAATGCCATCACATTTCAACTTCTGCCACCTACATCTCATACTCAGTAAACATAGTTTACTGCTCACCTCATGCTCTGGAGAGAGATGTTCCATGTCGGTTCGTAAACACTTCAGTCCTGGTAAAAAGTGATTGACCATTAAATCCTCTGAAATAACTAAAACCCAGGTTGTTAAGGTATTATAATGATTGCCTTTTGAAGTTATACTTTTTTTTCTGTCTTCTGATAATGTTGCTTTATGGAACACAAGGGCAGCAGCAAAACTAAGAAAACGGAATGGCATTTGACACTTCACAGCTAATAAAAAGGAAAAAAGATGTTGAACATATTTAACATCACGTATTTCATACACCCATATAATCCTTTTAGGATTTTTTTTCTTGATTAATCAGTTAAGATCAAGAGTTTTGTTTTTGCAGCTTTGTTTTTTCAAGTAATTATCAGTTCCACTGTAAGGGGTCTGGCTGAGCTGGAGCTCATTTTCTGCACAGCAGCCCTCAGTGCTGTGCTTTGCACTGGTACCTAGAAATCTTGGTGTTGGTACCACACCAGTGCTCAGGCTACTGCTGAGCAGCATTGGCACAGCATCAGTGCTCTCTCTAAACATTCCCACCCATCAGTAGGCTGGGGGAGGGCAAACAGCCTGGACAGCTGGCCCAAACCGACCAGAGGGATGTTCCACACCATATGATGCCTACTCAGATATAAAAACTAAGAGAAGGTGGTGGTGGGGCAGGATACCATTTGTTATTGTGATGTTTGTGTTCCAGAGTGCTGCTGCACGTGCTGAAGCCCTGCTTCCTGGAAAGTAACTGGATATTGCTTGCTAATGGAAAGGGAGAGAAAAATCTTCTGTTTTGCTTTGCTTCCATACATAGTTTATGCTTTATTAAACTGCTGTTATTTTGACACAAGTTTTTCCTCCATCTGATTTTCTCCCTCACCCATCCTGCCGAGGAGGGGAAGGAGAGAGGCTTGGGGGGCACCTGGTGTGCTGCTAATCTGTGATATTCACCATCTTGGAAAACCTCCCCCTTATGTTGAATAGATCATGTTTTATATCAAAAATCCAAAGACAAACTTAGTTATTTCTCTAATATTGAACTTCTCTCACCACCAGAGAACTAACAGCTAGACTTCCCCTGAAAAAAGGATACAGCAACAGGAAAGAGCACTGTAGGACTCAAACAGGTGGGTAGCGATATCCAATCTCTTCGAATCAACAGACTGCTGGTTGTTGACCAAGGCTAACTTGTGCAAGTGTGGAATAACAACTGGAAAAGTAAATACAGCAATAAGTATTTGAAACTGCTTTCCACAGACTTGTTTAGCATTAAACAGGTGCTATGTGGCAACTGCAGGCATTTGAAACTTCACACATCAGCATGGAATAAGAACTGCAAACAATTGCTTTTGATGGGATTGCCCTTGCACATTTAATGGATTGACTCAAACTTGAAATAAAAATTTGTGGTAACACCATCTGAAACAAAAAATTACCTTGGAGTGCCTTTGAAGTAATAACAGTTTACAGAAAAGAAAGAAAAACCCCATCAATGTAACCAGCATACCTATTAGCTTTTGGACAGAGAGAAGAAGACTGCATCTTCCCATGGATGCAACTTACATTCGTCTCTAAATCTGGGCTCAGCATTTGGTCCAACTCTTCCAAACGTTTTTATGATTTCTGTATGTAAAGAATGTTGGTCTTGATACTGAGGGTCCTCCAGGAAAGATGCCAGCTGCATTTTTACTCTCTCCAGAAGCTTAAATATTCCCAGAGAAATAGACAGAACACAAAAGAATCAAGATGCTAGAAATTGTTATGGTGAGTTCAGAGTATGTTTACAATTTTCTGTATTTCAGATGACAGATCTTGGACTTTCTTCTAATTTACAGATTTATTCTAAGAGGATGTTTCAAACTCTTCAATGAACCTCTATATTTTAAAGACTGTTACCAGGGTTGTAATCTGATCTCATTTTTAAATCTGTTTTTAACAACAGACAGGTGCTCCCATATACTTGATTTTTCCTCCTGAGATTTCCTTGAGTCTGATACTCCCTTTTTTTACCTGCTACTACAGTTTCCCTCTTACTTAATAACTACAAAATTTTCCTGTTTAATTAGAAACCAATTAATAGCATTTTTTGTAATGTATCTCAGTTAATGGGTTGAAATTTTTTTTGCAGAGGACAGAGATGTAAAAGTAACTATCATAAAATCAATGGAATTAAAAAGATTCCCTCAACTAAAGGCTAGAAAACCAAAAATGAGACAGGTATTTAATTTGGATTCAAACTTGAAAAAAGTAACATTTTATGATACATTTTGGAAGGTGCTATCACCTCTGTACTCTAAGGCTTATCATAATTAGTGCAATGGATACAGTAATTTCTGTGTGGTAACAAAACAATATTCTTCCCAACTGATTATAGGCATGCATTCCAAGCTGCAAAATTCTAACTTTTCCATCGTCCAAGTACATGTGAGTCATCACTGACTTGACTCACATTACTCACATTTCCTCAAACACATTCTTTTAGAATATGTTGAAATTACGGGAAGAATGCAAGCTCTGCAAAAAGCTGCAAGGCCTTACAGAAGAAATTTGATTGCACAGCTGTTACATGAAACAAAATCCAGTTTTCTACTGTTTACAGCAGAATCCTGGCTATCTTCAAAATTCTTATCTATTACATTAAAAATGATGAGGAATTGCATCTCTGCATTATCTTCAAGGAATATTTTGCTAAATGTCATGATGTCTTTCAGTGCCATCTGGGACTAAATCAAGGGCTAAACCAGCATATATGACTGGAACAACAAGAGTCTTTTGCTCTTCCAAAATATTTGGGAGCCAAGCAGGATATCCTAAAGCACCTAAAAAAGTACAGTATACAGAAGTACAATATGTGGATGCTTTTGGTCACTCTTTTAAAATAGAACTATTTCATTTGGAAATAATAGAGTTTGATTTCACAACTGTACTGGAGAAGATTTTAAAGAAACATTTTCAGCATGGGATTTCCCATCTTCTAGCACAGGCCTCCCCTCTACTTATCTGTCTCTGTTTGTTTATGTTTGGTTGAGATTTAGAAGGAAATGTTTTTATTAGTTACAAGGGTTGGTTTGTTTAGAGAGGAAAAAAAAGGTCATTGCAAAATCCAAAAGCACTTTGGAAGAGAATATGACAAAGAAAGAAATAAAGAAAGAATTTATGACTTGCCCTTTCTTTTATTCTGTATTTATTAAAAAAATCATCCTCTTCTTATGCTACAAAAACACAGTTGACAACAGGTGTCTTACCTCTCTCTGAGTAACAGTTTCCATGATGGTCCCAAAAGCAGGGATTGTAGCAATCCTTACTGAACTACAATGGAAGAATAGGGTTTTTAAGATGTATTCAACACCAAGAACAAAATTACTTAAATAAAAATTTTAAAATTAGTACTTTTAAGTTACATTAGTTTCTAGCAATGACAAAGGGAAACAAAAAAAAAAAAAAAGCAGACCAGGAAAAAGACAGGATTAACTCAAGGTCTCAGTCTGAAACTCACAATTCAGGATCACTGGACAAGGTAACAAGGGCCGGAGCAACCCGCTTGCCAACTAACGCTTCACTCATGCCTCGAAGAGCCAGCTGTAAACCAGTCAACATGCAATAAAAAACGCTTTGGTAAACGTGAACAACTGGGTTAGCTGTGACTGAGGATGGGCAGGCAGACTCTTGGGGTTTTTCTTGGTTTAGTCACCCACACAAGACATTAAAGCCACTAAAACTCTATTCATGCTGGAGCATCTGTTAGCAACAAGTTGTTAGTGAGATTAGCACAGCATCCCTCCTTAGCTGGAAAGAAATACCACATCAGCATGTCCACGAAATGAAGTGCCACCGTTGTATATAAGACATAAGATGCTGCCAAAACTACTTTGTATTTCATTAATGCAGGTGGATATTTAATTTGCAGTAGCAAAGCTGACAGCATTACAGAATAGTAGTATCCAGCTTTCTACCAGAAATGATGTAAGCAAATTTGAAAACTGAGAACATAATTAAATATAAACAAAATTTAAATTACATGGATTTAGTTTTCTATTTAAAGTTTATTCAGCATTTTTATACAGTTTAAATCCAACTGTTGCAGTAAACCCTTTTATTTAGAAAGAAATGATTTAAAGGTTACTTTCCTTTAAAAGGAATTTAATTTTTGTTCAGCTAGATTAAGAGACATAACTGATGGTTATTTCTTTCTAAGTATTAAGAGGGATGCTAGGTACATAAGACAGGGAACTTACATTTCAGGGTCACTGGAGAGAGTAATGAGAGCAGGAACAACTCTCTGAGCTACCAGAGTTTCATGTACCCCCTTCACCAACAGCTGAATGGTCGGAGCAGGGGGGTATCACAGGTGATGCACGGAAAGAGCGAGCACAGTATCATGGGAAGAAGAACGGCAAAACCAAGAGAGAGAAAGAAAAAACACAAAAAGCAAACCAAAATTAGAAGCTAAGCAAATACTGCTACACTAGAGCTTCATAAATGCAAAGGCATGAAGAAAGCTAAAGTGGTTTGGCAACCAGGACAAACATGACAAATTCAACAATACAATGTTTTCTTTATTTTCAGATATTTTAAAACGAACTCAAACCATGTTTTATTTCAGATATAATTATAACTATAAATAAAGTTATGTGTAATTAAGTACTAAAGCGATGTCAATTTGAATTTGACGATTTCATGTAAATGCTGTTCCTAACTCTACACAACAATATTTATCATAGTAGGTGGCTGTGACATGCAACACAGAAGTCTTGACTAGGCTAAATGTGTGTTATTTCCCCACACTGAGTGATACATCTCACACCTTGTACAATGAGACAAATAGCACCTTCCCAGATGCCAAAATGTTTTCCTGAAAATCCTTCAGGACTCCTTGATATTTAACAACCATCCAAACAGTATGAATGCTGGTCTGTGCAGGGAGAAAATGGAGAATCCTTGAACTAGAGCCATGAAATGTATTCCCTCAAGTCTTTTGGCAAACTAAGGAAGAGATGTATTTGTTGCAGTGCATCCCAAACGTTAAAAGCTTGAAATCACAGTGAAACTCATTATCCATGAACACAACAAAGTTGTTTGAATCCAGATGTTCCCAGGTGATTTTTTTACATTACCTATGTAGTTATACACAAGCCTTTGCTGCATACGCCCTTTACATGCTTTCTTCATATGAAAACCTACTGATTTTCAAACCAAGTTGCAAACTTTTTTCATATTCAACAAAATGGTGGGTTTGTCTTTATTAATAAAAAGAGGAATGATTAGATATTTCCATTTTGTGTCTCATGTAAGGAAGTCTGCATGTATTCGCTGGTTTTAGGAGATGAATATCAAAATCTTATCAGTAAGTTTATATAAGAAATATGAAGTGTCTTTTTAATGTTTAGCTACATTCTGATTACTCATATTGCATAATGAACACAAACTCTAAGCTATTCCTCTGGGAAAAGCAGTAGCTGTGAGTATACCAGTACCAAAACCAGACAGTATTTACATCTTCTAACTAAAGAATATTTTACATTCTGCTATTTGTTAGAGCATTCCTGTTTTATAAACTCTGAATTTAAATCAAAGTAAGCTGTAAAATATTGGAAGGAACATGACTTTTCAAAAGCTTCCATATAAAGGAGTCACTCCTATTAATCAACATTTATGTGTCATGTATGTGTGTGCGTGCATGAGTGACACAGACATGGAACAGAGTGTGGCCTCACAGACAGTTACTGCAGAAGGAAGAACAGGGAGAAGCTGTGTAAGAACATAAGACAATATTGCTGCAAAGCACCTGGAGTAGCAAAGTTGCAACAGCCTATACTTGTTATTCAGAAAGTATTAGGATGTCAGCTCAACTACAACATTTTAACATTAATACATTTCACAATTATTTACATTGGCAACAACTCCAAGTGCCAATCTGTTGAGTTCATGGGCTACTCTTCAAACAGCTGTTAAGCACACAGCTCATGGTTTGCTTATGATGGTTTTACTCTCATATATAGCTTTGCTAATTTTCACATTTATTAAGATAGAGAATGCTTACAATTTTCAGTCTTAGACAAACAGAGACTTAAGTTTTCTTTATGAACCTTCATTTAGAGAAAAGCCTAGCAGTTATACAGTGCTTTAAAAAAAAATCAAATACTTGGGATTTGTATAATTAGCAAATAATTTAGAATGATCTCAGCTTCATTCCTGTCTGGTCTGCCACATTTTTAAGTATGGTAAAGCACGGAGAACAGATGCATTCCATCATACAGAAAACAAAGCACGCTTTATAATACAAGTGTCATTCTGAAGATGTGTCCCTAGCCCTGAACCCAAACAGACCAGCAAAAAAAGCTGATTTATAAGTCAACTTAGACTTATTCAAATCAGAGCAATCAAATCTGTTTGCATCAACATTCAAATGGGAAGCTGCTGACTACAAACATTAATTCAGAAGCAACAGGAACAGCTGGGTGGCAAAGCCGTGTAGCAGCATGTAAGGTTAGAGTGAGACAGACAATGTAAATTGTTATCTTTTCTTGATTCCTCTAGATAATTACTTACACATACTACAGCTTAAAATGGTAGCACAATGCTTCCAGCCCCAAAGAAGCAAGGGAGTGGAAAGGCCCCACATCACTTCTGTATCCTTCCAACCCTTAACAGACTATAAAGGTTCGGTAAAGCAGTCAGGCCTGCAGTCTCTGTGCTGCTCAGAATCTTCACTGTTCTCATACAGCTGTCCTGCAGGTCACATACTCTTCATCATATTATCTAATCACTGGGCTTTGCCATTCAGCCTCTGAGGTTACAGAAATTCCACAAGTGATGGAATCTTCCAGCAGTAACCAGCTATTACTACCTCTTTGCACAGGTGACTTCTCAAATTTACATAATACCATGTATAAATATGTATGCCATGGCTATCCAGGAAATAGCAATATGCTACTATTTTCAAATAAGAAAAGCATTAAAAAAAAAGCTGCCTAGGCTTTGGTAAAAATTGAAATATGCTAAGAAACAAGATATGAAATAGCATGCATAGACTGCCTAAAAATAATCAACATGCAGCTGAATTTGAAAAGAAGCTGCAACCAAGACAACAGCCTCTTGTAACTGAGCTGTTTCATACATTTGGCTAATATTTATTAGGGAAAAAGAACTTATTGTTACAAATAGGATATAAAAAGTGCTTTTGTGAGAAGGAAAATATGCAAATAGATTGTAACAGCATCCAAAAACTACCATTTCCTTTTTAAAAGGAGGGGCAAAAAAAAAAACCCAGCAAAAGAGGACACTGTGGGATGTTTTCAATTGAAGTCTCAGGATGGAGCTTGTTGTGGTTGTTTACTGCTGTCTCTGCTCTGACTTGCTCAGTGTCACTAAAGAAAGCTGATGGATATGTTAAGTGCTCTTTTTTTCTGAGGCAGACTTCAGATTTATTTTTGCAAATGGATACAAGATGTCAGGTTCAGCTAGAGGTCCCCTCCAAAGCTATCCAAATGAGACATATATGGAAAAATGCCCAAAAAAAAGAGAAGGAAAAAGTAATGGTGATCAGAAATATGTGTTTTTAACATGCAATGAACAGAAAGTTCTCTTTGTTCAGCCAATGGAATATGTCTCAGAATTTCGCATATGCCTTTTAAAATGAACATTTGATGAAACAAAGATGTGATGTGAAAATAAAAGCAAACTTACTAGGTACACATTTCAGTCTTTATTCTGACCAAAATTTATAGATACTAAGGGAAAAATTAAGCTGTCATTAGGAGGCAAGTAAACTAACTGTAAATTATTTTAAAATTCTTTGAATTTCTACAAAAAATACAGAATTATATTTGTGTCTTCACCACCATATCTGGTACAAAGAAAACTAGTTTGAATTACAATGCAAGTGCATTGCATGAGCATACACGAGACCTACTGAAAATGTTAAGTTGTATATTAGACTACTGATGATGCGTTGAATAGCAAAAGCAGAAGTTAAAACTCAGAGATGCTTATATTTAACTACAGACCTATAGAAAGATGTGCTGCTGAACACAGAACAGATACAGAAACAACTGAACAACGACCTCCTGCTCCATCACACAGTACACAGCTTATTTAAGTTTTTGCAATTATTAAGAATGTAGAAACATTGTCTGATTGATCCCTGTTTTAAAAAATAAACTCTAGTTTTTAAAAAAGTGAAAAACAGTTTGGACAACACTTACCTCAAACATTCTAGCAGCTGTACACCGAACAAGAGCAGAAGTATGGACAACTCCATACCACAAAACAGTTAATAGTAGCTCATGATAAGCTGGGTTTGCACTAGAAGAAAACAGTTGGGCAACTGATCAAACAAAAATACTCCCAAGCCCTGGATGTGCTCTTTACCTAAAAATTGCAGAGTTCAACAAATCTAAAACTCCAGCATTTATCCTTTCTGAAGGATACAAAATACTTCTCTCATTCTGAAAGAATTACACCATGTTGCAGTCTAGAAAACATGTTCTTTTTACAAGTTAATTAACCGAATCCAAGCTCAACTTTAAGAACATAATTTTAAATGAATTGTATTAAATGCAAATACATATCTAGAACAAATGACAATAGTATGGTAAATAAAAAATTAATTTCCGTTGTATTCTCAATGAGTTATTTTTGTGGAAATTTTTTGTTTGGATTTTGGTGCTCCTCTTCCACACTTCATTTTTTTTTAACTGCTACATTTTTAACCTAGAAATTACATTTACAGAAGGGGAAAAAAGCAAGTATACCCTTTATTCATCCAAAGCATCACAGTTATTAAAAATTACAAATAGATTAGCAGCTTTTTATTACAAGCTTCTAATGTATCTAGATGTAGTTAACCCCAAGGTATATTCTTTACCCTAGTTCCACAAAGGAAGCTTTCAGGCTATCAAGAGGAGCATGGGACAGTGAAAGCATGGTCATTACATCTTCTAGGAATCCAACTAACAGCTTGCGGTCTTCTTCCTGAAAGAAGGGAGGAAGGGAGTTATCACACAGTGATCAATGCGCAGAAGGATTGCTGAGGTTATGATGGCAACCTACAGCTGCAGAGGACACAAACTATGGAAAAGAACAAATGAGATTAGGCATTTAACAATTTTCCTAGGAACTTCAAAAATGTGTTTAAAGAACAAGAGCCTTTCAAAGCAAACACACGAGATGGTGTTTCATCTACTAAGCACATACTCATGCTTAAATTCTTTTCTTAAAGAAACTTCTAAGAACAGTACTTAAGCACATTTATGACTCCTGAAAGTTTATAAATTAAATGCACTAAAATTTTGTAAGATTATGAAGTATTTCTTTTTTTTCTTGTAAGATATGTGAGTACTAGACCTTGGCTGCTCATTGCTGGAAGATTAGGTAAGATTTATAGTGTGCTTGCTTTAGTACTAGGTAACATGAAAATTTAAGACTCCCACTAGGCTTCAAATGGCAATTTACCTGTTTCAGTACCTGTTTTGCACCATGACGTTTGCCAAGTTCACAGTTAAATGGCTGAGAACCCATTTCAGGAACAACATTAATAGAATTTTGATAGAGGGGCATGGTAACACATGATCTAAATGTCCATCACCACCTGACTAGAAAACTTTGTAAATATATTTACAGCTGCCCATTCATCTACCTACCTTCAACACACAAGAACAGTAAGTTTTCAATGAACACAGCAATGTTTAGGTATTTTTTAAAAATAAGTTTCACACACTACTATACAACAAAGAAACAGAAACCCAGTCCTACCTGAATATAACATGTAAGGACCCCTGTTGCATAGATGGGAACTGTGGCTTTTGTTAGCACTCCATTTCCTGCTGTGGAATCTAATGAAACACAGTGAAGATTTTTGGTTTTATACATACACATGAGCATAGGACACATATATTATCTATAGTAGACTTACATGTGTGTATTTAAGTATTATGGATTCAATCACCTTTTGATATATACACAAAGAATTTATATGCATATCTACAGAAATGTGCTCAAATAATACTCAAGAGGTATTTGGATTTGAGATTTTTTTTTTACCCTACACACAATCTACAACTTCAGAGTGTTCCATTCAGATTAAGACTAGATTTTTCAACATTTCACAAAAATAACAAATTTGAGAACTGCAACTTCACAATGTTACTTGAACAAAAGAATGAAAGTTTTTCCTGCTGCAGTTAAGATCAATTTATTTCAGTAAAAAGCTACTTACCTATATTTTCCTCAGACAGTCTTAAGATCTCCTGGAACTGTGGTTTTACCTATGCAAAGGATGATTAATCTCATGTAAGAACTGGTCAATGGTAATTGACCTGTTACCAGTGTCAATTAACTTAGAAAAATAAAAAGAATTGCAAAACAAAGGAAAAAAATCCCCCAAAACAAAACAACAACAATCCCCTCTCTGGAGTTAGCACATACTGCCAACAGAGTTTTATCTTTAGGTAATCCTCTCATGTTTGACAATTTCCCTTGAAGTATTTTTAAATTTTATTCAGAAGTTATTTTATTGACAAAAACGATATAATTCCTTGATAAAAATGTTTAGATACCACCTCCAAAAAATATTTCAGTCTGGGAAGGCATCAATTTCAAATTTTCAAATCAAGTAAAGCTGGAGTACTTATGTACACTGCAAAGAGTGAACAGTATGGTGCTCTGAAGAAAGTTGTTAAATAACCAGAATTAGGACGATCTCTCCTACTCTCTCTGTCATTCACAAAAGAAATATGAAGAATATAGTTTAAAAAAAAAGTGTCCCTGGTTAGGCAAGACAGAAGGCAATTCCAAAATTACCAAAACCAGAAAAGGACACAAAGACAGCTCTAAAAGTAGCAGGTTTAAATGTACTTATGGAAAAGCATCAATGTGACATGAAAATATAAATGGTCACAAACTGTGAGTGTTCCAACATACTGTAAATATAGAGAATATATGTTATCAAGGGTATAGAATATTTCAAGTAATATCTTACCTTAGTGTTTGTAAAAATTTTCCCAAATGTCCTACAAAGTCTCCAGAAAAATCTAGAGAATTCATGGACACAGGCAGTTGATGCTACATTGATCTTGCCAACTATTTCTATAAGCTGTGGTAGCCTAAAAATCAGAAAACAAAAGGATATTAAACACTACTCTGACTTATTGCTTTTGTCCATCTGCATTTGTGTAGATTTATTGCTTATATTAATAAATACATGCACACACAGAGCACTACTGGTTCTAATAAAGTTAGCTACATGTTCTGTACAATTCCTGACCCGTGAAGAAAGCAATGGTTTAAGTGCCAGAAAAGTCTGACCCATATTTTCAAACATCTGTTGCTATCACGAGATGAAATACAACAATCTGTACTTTGCAAGAGAATTAAGTATACTGATGCAAAAATAAAAGAAAGAAGTTTTCAGAGCAAATAGTTACATATTCTGCTAGACTTGATATTTTCTGAATAAAATCAAAGGCAATTCAGCATGAAAATTAAAATGCCTAAAGTAAATTAAGTTTTCCTCTTTGGTAATTCTCAAATGCAATCATTCATAGCATTCTTATATTCAGTAATTGTTAAACATGACCATGTATTGTATTTCCAGGGAAATGCCTCGACAAAGGCAGGACTAATGAATCTGACTCCTTATTCTCAGAAGGCTAATTTATTACTTTATAATTCTATATTATATTAAAGAATATATGCTATACTAAAGAATACAGAGAGGATACTTACTGAATGCTAAAAAGATAATAATGAAAACTCATGACTCTTTCCAGAGTCTCGACACAGCTTGGCACCAATTGGCCAATAAGTCAAAACAACTCACACTGGAGAACAATGAAACAATCATCTGTGTGTAAACAATCTCTAAACATTCCACACATGAGCACAACAGAGGAGAAGCAAATGAGATAAGAATTGTTTTCCTTCTCTCTGAGGTTTCTCAGCTTCCCAGGAGAAAAATCCTGGGCGAAGCAATTTTTTCAGCGAATGTGAATGCCACAGACCATGCTTAAGAACTATTAATTTTGACACATTTTAAGATTAGGTGCCCTAAGACACAAATGAACTCACAGCTGATTGACTACCCATAGCAGAGTCTCCCAGCCTGTGGTGCCCTCATGTTCCAGCTGATGATCGTACAGCTGCAACAGCACCGCCAGTTGTTCGCGGCTTCCAATGATGACAGCGACATCCTGAAGAGGCGACACAGGTCGGGGAAACCTAGTGACTGTAACAGCAGAGAACAAGCAATCATGAATGAAAGATGATGAAAATACCACGGGGGTGATGTCAGAAACAACAGCTAAGAGACTGTGAAACTCATTAAGTGCCTTCTCTACAAGGTTATGTGTTTGCTTTTTAAAAATCAGTGAGTTAAAGTAATTTCTGAAGAGATTATGTAACCCTCAGTTAAAAAGAGAAAATACAGGGAGATTATGTTATTATTATTGCCAGCACAGCTTGACCAAGGTCAAACCCTGCCTCACCAACCTGGTGGCCCTCTATGATGGATGACAGTATCTGTGAACAGGGAAGAGCTGCAGATGTCACCTATCTGGACTGCTGTAAAGCCTCTGACAGTCTCCCAAAACATCCCCTCCAAACTGGAGAAATATGAATTTGATAGATCAGCTTTCTCAGTCAATGAGGAATTGACTGGATGCCCACACCTTGAGGACAGTGGTCAATGCTTTAATGTCCAGATGGACATCAGTGACAAGTTGTGCCTCTCGGGGGTCCATACTGGGACCAGTAATGTTCACTCTCTTCACCAAAGACAAAGGGATTGAGTGCACCTTTGGCAAGTTTGCAGATGACCAAGCTAGTGGTGCAGTGACACACCTAAGGGACAGGGTGCCATCTAGAGGGACCTGGACAAGCTTGAGAAATGGGCCCATAGGAATGTCATGAGGCTCAACAAGGCCAAGTACAAGGTGCTGCAAGCACCCCTGCTGGGTCAGGGCAATGCAGGCTGGGGGATAGGAAGGGATTGAGAGCAGACTTGGGGGTGCTGGTCAATGATAAAACTGGACATGACCCAGCAATATTTGCTCACAGACCAGAAAACCAACACTATCCTGGACTGCATCCAAAACAGCGTGGCAGCAGGATGAGGAAGGTAATTCTAGCCCTTTGCTTCTCTCTCATGAGACTCCACTTGGAGTGCTGCATCCAGCTCTGGGGTCCCCAGCACAGGAAAGACATGGACCTACTAGACCAAGTCCGAAGAAGGGCTACAAAAGTGTGAACAAAAGGACAGAGCACCTTTCCTATGCAGAAAGGCTGAAAGAGCTGTGCTTGCTCAGCATGGAGAAGACTAGGCTGAAACCTGAAATTTTTGAATTTGTTATTTAAGTAGTAGCCACCCAGAAAAAGTGCTCATCTTCAAATTACTCAAGTCAGACAGATGAGCCTTACCATGGCATCCATTTTCAAAGGAGTATCAGCAGTAATGTACCACTAGCTACTTTCCAAATTCTCCTTTGTTACTTTTCCTTTGCATCTTCACACACAGCACTATTATCAGCATGGTGGCAGGTGTTACCAATAACATCTTTAAAGTATTTGCAACAGGAGAAAACACTCCACAGGCTAGGTTTGCTGATCTAAGGACAACTTCACCATGAGGCCATTCAGTCATGGAATGGTTTGGGCTGGAAGGCACCTTAAAGATCACTTAGTTCCAACCCTACTACCATGGGCAGGCACACCTTCCACTAGACCAGGTTGCTCAAAGCTCCATCCAGCCTGGCCTGGGACACTTTCAGGGATGGGATGGTCTTCTAGGATATTACACAGATAACAGATGGTGATGCTGCTGCATTTTGCTGTGTTTTTCCCACTCCATAAATTTGTAAGAATTAACTGAATCTGAGGCCAGCCCTCCTGAGCTATTATTGGCTATTAATGGAAATCAGTTCTTTAGGAACCTTTAGGAAGTACAATTAAAAATTGCTTTGCTTTCTAAAAGCTTCTTCTAAGAAGTAGAGAAAAATAAATTAAAGGTTTTTTGTGATAATCAGGTATCTCAAGCATAGCAAGGGGTGAAAAAAGGAAGTATTACTTAAGAATTTACTAAGGTAGACCAATATAAAAATCCAGAAACGAATAATTTACCTTCTATTTGTGGTACTTCTCCCTGAAGTTTAGCCTTGCTTGTAAAAGGTGCATTCTGTAGCACCAGTGCAAACAGAGAAGGAATCAAAGACTGCAGGGCAGACAGATACATGTGGAGCTTATGTTCATCCAAGCCATGTTCTCCTTCCTGAAACAAACAGGACATTAATTTGGAAGTTTTTACTTTGGAAGATCTGTTCCTTAGGTGTGTATTCCCTGGCAAGGCATCAGCACATCTGCGATGAGCTTCTACCCAGACACACTAATTATAAAGCAACTTAGCCTAATCATGAGCATATATTGCCACTCTTAGGTCACCTCTGCTGAAAAGATTCAGGCAATATAACCTTTGGCATTTAACAGTTCATCCTGATGAACAGACTGATATTTTGAAAGAACATTTTTCAGCACATTTTGGAAATGTGGATCCTTTGCCTCAGTGACAAAGGCATCTAAACTAAATAAACAAGTCACCCGTACTCTGAGAGCAAGCATCTTCTTTCAAGCGTGTTAGATAGCTATGAGGCACACAATTTTTCCAGAACTTCTGAGTTATCTATCAAATGAGATGTGAAAACTGGATCATAACTGGAAACGACCTAACTTAACCATTCAAATCTACTTTTCTTGCTTATTTAATAAAAACTGCAGTTTACCAAAATCTACACAATTTAGACATGGGGCAATGCTATTAAGATATAAAACAGATCAGTATTAAAGAAGAGTATGTTTAGTTTGGGGGAGGTTTGGTGGGTTTTTTTTCTTCTTCCAAAGTACAAGTGAAGAATACAAAGAAAATTCTCCACTGTAGAAACAGCTGAGTACATACCCTGAGCAATTTTTCAATTTTATTAAGCAGTGTAGGTATAAGATGGAACTGTAAATTTCCCAGTTCTGTTGTCCAGGCAGCATAAGCAGGTAAAAATACCTGATGTGTTGCACTAACCACACGTTCTGAAGGGTCCCCTAAAGCTGAAAGCAGCAGTTCAAAACCCTGGTAAAAGACAGTAATGAATGCAATTATTTCCCAAAAACTGATATACACATTCAAATACTCAAAGGGAAAAGTTCTTTATTTTCAATTATGTGAAACATTATTGTTCAGCATTAAGCTGAATTATAGGCAGACTTTGTTGCAGCAAATGAATCTGTACTACTAAGTGGGGATGTCAAACTGGCTAATAATATCAGATGGGCAGAAAAGTGATATGCTCTTAAAGGCAAATTATGAACTACTAGAGCAGCTTCTATATAAGGCTTACACCTGAAATTCTACAGCTACTTGTAGTTTTTCTGTTTTGTCTTGGTGATATAGTAAAATCAACATTAATATAAATAATCAATTTTTTAAAGTAACTGGAAAGAATTAAGAAAAATGCAGGAATTTAAAAAGTCATCTATTATTATACAACCTCCTTCATTATTTATGAAATATCTATAGAAAGCATTTTACACATACAGAACCCAAACCAAACGATACCTGTTGATATTTATCTGGATCATCAATATAGCCCATAATGATGCCAAGGCTTTTGATCACAGCTTCTCGTACCAGATCTGCCTTATCTTCCATTAGCATTTGTTGCAGCATGGAAAGTACTAAGGAACTACGAATTTCTTTCTGTTTGTAAATGAGAAACATATTTGTTAAAGGCAATGAAACAAGAAATGTGGATTTGTATCAACTATACTAAAAAGTTCCCACACCTATTAGTGCTCACAAAATTCCTTCCTCCAACCATAAAATCCTTTATGAATATTACATGTTCAGCTTTCACAATGAATGAATATAAAATGTCAGTAGCTTCATTAGAGAGACTTTTGTCCTACTAAGCACAGAACTAAGGTCCTTTCATTCGCAAGGAACCAAAAATAACTTACAGCAGTAAAACTACTATAGGCCTAGACTTTAAGTAATCACTGCATTGCTAAATTGGATTTTAATTTAAGTTCCCTTCCCCCACCCTTTCTCTGAAGCTTGAAATTCTAGTTTACCACTGACATAATTTCACTGCTTCTTCCAACTGGCGGCACTCTTGATGTAACATTCCACAGTGTCTGAAGAACACTACAGCGGGGTGCCAATTCCTTTTTCATAGATTGTTTCCTTAATTGGTCCTAACTATCTTTTCTTTACCTCATTTTTACTGAAATGAATATTCACATTGTTTTTAGAAACATTTTATAGCTAGATTAACCTGTATTTGTAACAAACTATCTCCTTAAGTGACTTAATGAATCTCATGTGTGATATAAAGTAGACGACAATTTGACTGTCTGTGCATAATATACACACTTGGTGATATTTAAAATGATAAAGAATGCTTACATTATGCATCAGATTTGTACCCTGCTTTCCCTAGCAGGTATTTGGAGTCTATTAATACTTACTGGAAGGTAAGGTGCTAGAGCTCCACAGGATTCTGCTACCAGCAGCCGTCGCTCTGGGTATTTGTGGTTGATCTGGTAAAGAGAAACAGATGGACTGTTTGCTCTGCAGTAACCAGCATTCAAAATGTGGTTAGAGTGAACTGCAGAGGGGTGCACACCCTGTTAGAGGGGTGTGTCTGCACCTCTTCAATAAACACTGACTGAGCTCACAGAAGTTGCACCTGGGTACTAAGCAGCCTCAAATTCTTGCACTGAGGCATAGAAGTGAGGCAGCTGTCCTAAAAGACATAGCTTATAGTAGGGAAAGAGTCAGAGAAGCAAATATGTATGTGAGAAGCCATATAAGCAATAAAAAGGAAAGCAGTGTATGGGCTGCTGTACTCTAAAGAATCTGCGTAAGTCCTGAACTGGCATGACACAAAATATTTTGTCTTATGAAGACTTTCAGGAGCACTGTTTCTCCAAGAGCTGCACAAGTGCCCTCTAGTGCTCTGAGCAAAGCAGTGTAGCAGAGCTGCCCAGGTCTTGCTAAGCAATCACAGTCAGAAGAAAACACCTGTGGAAGCCTAAACACATTTGCCTTCTAATTAAGTTCTGCTCTGAAGCCCAGCATAAATATATCACAGCTCTAAAAACAATTCATATTACCAGAACCTCTTGATCCTGTGATATTTCCCCTTTCTACTCAAAAGCTGCTTGAAAACTCTGCCTTTCAAATTTAATATTTATCATTAACATTTTGTAATCAAACGTGCATTCTGGTGGAGCCAGATTTAGTGGCTGTAATGGTTGTACAATGAAACAATGAAGTATTTCAATATTTTGTGAATAAAAAAGTCTGTGGTACCATGCTGAGAGTAAAATATGATCTTTTTCATGCTGTCAAATAAAATAGGATATGCAGCACTTGGTGCAATTGCCTTTTTCTTGCTATGTAGTGTATAGCCTCGGTGAGGCAACCATCTCACCATGAAAAAAGACCAAAGTACTCATTGCCTTCTTTGCCTCTGTCTTGAAAGACTTGCCTTCAGTAGTCTGAGGTCCCTAAAATCCATGCCAAATTCTGGCACCAGGAGGACCTTTAGCAGAAACTAGCAGCCAGGAAATATTGAAGAAATTGGACATACACTAGTCTTGGGCCCTGATGGGGATGTACCCATGAGTGCTCACATCTGATGTCATTCCAAGAACACTCTTGACAATTAAGAAAATGTTGTGGCAATGGGGGAAATCCCTGAGGACTGGAAGCTAATGTCACTGCTACCCTCAGGAAGGGTAAGACAGAGAACCCAATCAAACACAGGGCAGCCTACCTCACACCAGCTCCTGGGAAGCTGTCGGAGCAATGAGCCTTTCAAGGCATTCCCAAACATCCAAAGGACAAGAATGTGGCTGGAAATAGCCAGGATGTATTTACATAGAAAAAACAACACAACCAAACTGACAACTTTCTGAGATGACTGGCTCAGCACACTCAACAATGATGCTTGACTCTGACTGCTCTGGTATGAAATTACTGAGAACTCTCAAGAATCAAGTGTGGAAAAGATGATTTCAAAGAGACTTAAATTAACAAATTATAAGCTTCAGGACTAAACTGAAGTCTCAAGCATGAGAACGTTCTTTGAGTGTGTCTATCATTATTTTGCATTCATTCATCAGTAGAGCACGTGCAATAATTTCTTGGAAGTATGGAGATCTCAGATGAAAAATATTATGGACAAGTAAGAGGCTGCTTTAAAACCTACTAGGCTGTGAAGGTGGTGAGGCACTGAACAGGTTGCCCAGAGAAGCCGTGGACACCCCATCCCAGGAAGTGTTCAAGGCCAGGCTGGATGAGACTTGGAGCTAATGGCCTTTAAGGTCCCTTCCAAACCTTCTTTATTATTCTATAAAATCTTTTACTTATGTGCCATCTTTTCAAATGCAAATTCCCCACTAGCAACATAGACACACATAACCTTCTGGAGCTCTGCCTACCTGAGGGAAACAGCAATGACAAGTTTCAGCTGCTTTTTATTGCCATCTTATTGTAGGGGTTCTATACTGTTTATTATCACAAGAGTTTCATACCTTCTTGGTGTTTCTTGTGGGCAGCTCCTCAGAGCACTGACCCTTTCTTCTTCACAAAGGAGCCAACTGACTCCAGTTCCCTTCTCACCCAGCCACCCCACTCTTGTACAGCACTCTTCTTCTCATGGGTTACAGCTGGGGCCTGTTAAAGTCAGGCCTGCTCCTAATCTTTGATAATTGACCCAGCTGAAACTCCTTAGGGGTAAGATTACTTTCTGCACTGTCTTTATTTTCTTATATTCTATACCCCTACAGGTTGTAGGTAGTCTGGCATGGCAATACAAAGATCACCCCTGATATTGCAAACACATACTGGAGGAAAAAAGACTGAAATTTCTGTCAGGTTTGTGTTCAGAGAAGATGAATGGCCCCTGGAAATGAAATGTAACTAAAATGTTTATTATTATTTATTTTCCTTTTGTCTTGAGTAATTTTGGAAGTCAATAACTGGTCACCAGTTTTGAGTAGCCCTTTTAGCATTCATAGAGCCTTCAACTAAACTTAGTCAGTTACCAAATTTTACCTGCAAAAGAGCAGGCAGAGAGTTTAAAAAGACTAGCCTAATAACTGAGCTCCACAATATATCAATGAAAAGGATGAACTTCCTGAGGGCCCAGACCTTTGCATCTGTAAACAGATTTTTGTTGGAGACCAAGAGCATGAACCCTTTTCATGATTTACACATCTACTGCAAAAAGTAGAAAATGATGTTTATACTAAAGTTCCTTCTACAAACTCAAGACTTGTGACAGTGAGATTCAGCTGGTATTTCAGCTGGAGAAAATAATGACCTGGTTCCAGTACTGCCAAACAAAGCCTGGCAAACTGCATTAGGTAAGTGCTCTATGCCATATGACTTGGCAGTCTGAGATGCTCTACTTGTACAGTTGGACTCGTTTCTCTTTCGCATCAGCAATTAGCAAGAAGTGGATGAGAAGAATGTGCTCTTCCTGAGGTGAGATAGTTTTTTTTCAATCACAGTTTAAATTTCATAAGGACTAAGAAAACAAAATGTTGCTTACAAAATTAGGCAAAAATACAGAAGTCTTTGTACAGCTCCTTTTAAACTACTACTGCCGCGAGACCTTCACTTAATCAACAGATACATCAGTCATTCACAACAAGCACAAATGCTGCATATAATTTCATACTTCTACTGTCAGAAAGCATTAAGGTTATTAAAGGTTAGACTTTATTGGGAAACACAGATTGCTGTGTTATGCAAGGAACAGTAGGAAACTACCAGACCAGAAAGACTGCCATCAAAGCAGGCATTCCCACTCCGTCATGGCTTAGTTATTCATTGTCTTCTCAGGCAATGATGAACCCCCTTTCCTTCACTGTGGTAGGAAAATACAACAGATTTTCACCTGAACTCATGTAGTTCTGCTTCCATGCCTCAGATGAAACAGTAAAAACATTTCCATCTGATTGTTCAGTTATTTCTATTAATTTCGAGTATCTGTGAACAAGATCACTGTGATTCTACAAGAGATGTAAACTTCAGGCTCGTGTCACAGATGCTCATCTATGAGAGACTCGCTTGTGAGTACTTTGGTCTTTGATTTTCTGTTTAAGAATTTAAACTAGCTGGTGTGGCCACTGCTCCAGGGACTTAATACAACATTAAAAAAAAACCAGTAAATAAAATCTTTGAATGAAAATGGATTTCCAACAGGCTGGAAGGCAGAGCAAAAATTATAAAAGTACCTACCTAGCAATATGTCACACAACACTGATGATGAACATGTCCTTATCTACACTTCAATATAACAAGCTTATTCAGGTACAAGCAGGTAACTAAAATCTCTCCAGATAGTCTTTAATAAGCTTTCTGCTTCTGAGGTATTTTTAATATTAAATAAAAATATATACGATGAGAACAAAGAACATCCAAATATCTTTCTGAAAACCAAACCCAAAACCTCCCCCTTGAACAAGTAAAACTCAACTTTATAAACGTTTAACTGATTTTGGAGCATAAAGCAAACACTAATCAGTTACCTGCTCCCAACATTGTGGTAAAAGTTCAGCTTCTACACGTGTTGGTCCAACATGTCGGGCAAATGCCACACACCCAGTCAGTATCATCTGTCTGAAAAGATAAATGTAAAGCTTTAACCTGTTTATAAAGTTTTATAATATATAACATATATTCCTAAGTTAGGAAAAACACATGCTGACAGGCAATAGATAGTTGTCTGCAGTCAAGATTCCACACCATCCACACTGACTTAAAGACTAAATATTAAATTGAAAGCCACTAATATCACTGCTCATTGCAGGGTGGAGATTTGCTTACATGACCTTCAAATATCCCTTCCAACCCAAACTATTCTATGTTTTACCTTGTTTTATATTCAGAATGCCTTTTCCAAAATCTTGCAGATCCTCAACTCCATAAACTAGTCTGAGAATCTCTGATTTGGGTATTTCTGATTTTCTAAAATCTGAGATTGGCAGTCTCTAACTAAATTTCTCATTTAATTCTTAGTACCGAATATTATCATGCAGTAAAAGGATCCAAATTACCTAGTACTATCATACTATCAGTATTTCACTGAAGTAACTGGTTTTATTTAGAAGCATTTGTGAGATTTAATGAACTTTATTCAGAGCAAGCAGCTTATTTCTTTTATGACACAGTTTTGCAACCTTCTGACATGCAAGTTACTGTCATCTCTCACACAATACTGAACTTCACTCTTGTGAGTAATCTTCAAAAGACCACTAAAAAATGAAAGCAAGTAATCAACCAGTAGGATCTGTTATCACCTGTTATTTGTGTTCATATTCTTATACTCTTTAACCTTTCATTAAAGTTTGCAAGAAATTGCCATTTTCCCATCAATTTTATAGGCACAGAGGCATATATAAAATTTCAGTAAGATTGTACTAAATTGTCATTTGTGCTATTTTATTTAATGAGTGTCTATCTTGCTAAGATGTTTCTACTTCTATTTTTCCTGTTGATAGGATTGGAATAGTACCAACTTTGAATGCAGTTCACCAATTCTATTTACCTTTAGAGCCTACATGAATTATTAAATACCCAGTTTCAAATGATAATATGTGGACATGAGACTCAATTTTATCACTTCCTCAGTAAGACTTGGACACTACTCAGAGTTTCTTATTATTCCTCTGTGAAATGTAAGCCAGAATTAATTTGTTACCATTTAAGTGCCATGTCTAGACTCCTAAATATTTTCTGTACCAATAGCATCCCCTTAAGGTTGAAAGGCAGAGATTCTGCTGGTTATCTTTTAACCCCTTAGAGAACATACTCCACCAAAAAAAGACTCATTCACTTTAAGAACTTTTTAGGAGAAAGATCCTAACAAAAAGTTGGGTTTTTTAATCCCAGCATTCTTTATGCCAACAATCAGAGCAATCTCTTCTGTGTTGTGTGTGTTTGGGTTTTTTACCTCTCTGCCACATTCACAGAACTAGGCCTTTGATTAAGGTAAAAAGTAAGGAGACAAAAAAAATTATTAGATAAGACTCAAGAAATCAACAGCTGATAGCAATATGGAGACAAAAGCCTGTGGTAATTCGAAGTTCTACTGCAAACAAAATAGGCATTTGAATTACTGTCTTTACTTACTGTGCAGTGTCTTTGTTCCTATACACTGCACCCAATCACAGAACTGGGCAAGAGAATTTATATTTTCAAGACATTAGAAAATAGCAGAATACAGTAATCACTTGAAATTTTCTGTTTTATAAATGGGATAAAACAAAATATTTTTTCTTAAACCAAAACTTTTTTTAAAAAGTTCCATGAAATCTCAAAATTAAGTCAGATTTCTTTTTGCCTTGCCTACCAAGATGAGAATTTGAAGACATTTCAAAAATATTTTAGAATAAGATTTTAAATATTTTATTGTGACCATTTTATCAGCATATAACAGTCAGCATTTCAGGGAAATGAAAGCTGTAAGGATCTGAATAAGAGGCGATTGAAGCAATGTTTTAATCTTGTCCTATTAGAGTCAAACATTAATCTCACTTCATCATGAGTCCTGGCCTCCAAAACTCACATAACTGTACAAAAAGGAGGTTACATGAACACATTTTTGCTCCTTTGCAGAAGAGCATTTGATAGGCATTCTCAAAAGTTGAACGGAACATTGATGAGCAAAGCCATGAGGATACAAGTGGCCTTGTCAAATCCAATGTCAGTGTGCAAGACTACAGAAATATGCCAAACACCAAAATGCATCTCAAATGGGCAAGAGGTATAATCCAGTCTTTCTGCACAACCGTTACCATACTTCAGATACTGGACATTGTAAAACAAAATATTTCTTTTAATGGGTTAATTCTTAGAAATGCAATGTCCCATTTCAGTCTCTCTCACTTAGCAAATTAAAAATGTCAACTAATCAGCTGCTACAGCAAGGTACAATGTAGTAGGCCTGTACAGTACAGCAGAAGGCAAACAAGTAATGAGATAATCAACATCATCGTTTTGGTGACTAAACCTGAATGTCTTTGCTCACTTCATATTGCATAAGACTTCTAAAATATTTAAATATATTTAGATAAAAACAAAGCATGCATAATACACTTCCATAGAAATCTATAAATATAACCGCCCTTAAATTCTGAAAAAGTATGTTCTATTTAATTACTATTCAGAATCCCTTTTATTTCATGTAATCTTAACTGGTTTTCCATCTGATTATGGCACCTTCAAAAGCACTTGTTATTTTTATGTGTGCAAATGTATATTATGTATATGCATGCTTTGTCCTAGAGTTTATGGCAGACTATTTTTCCCAGCTTTCACATGGAAACAAGTTATTTCTATATATAAATCTCTAATTTGCAACAAAAATGGAACAAATTCAAGGAAAAAAGATTTTTCTTCTTTCTTAACTGCTGGAATATACACACCTAATGCACCTATGGGGGGGGATATGAGAAGTCTATTTGATAGGATTTGATAGGCCACCAATCCTGTAACAAATTAATCACAAGAGACTCCAAGTGACATGCAATTTCCTTCCCCTTCAACCACAAATTATTTTAGCTTCTCAATCCACTGGGACATTTAGAACACTTCAGAAGCAGATTTCTAATGACTCTGAAGTAGAATCAAGACTGCATCTTTTTGTAATTTCAATCTACATGGTGCCACTATGCTACAAGTTGCTTTTGTTTAAGCTTCTTTTTTTTGTCTCCAAAGCCATGGCTTTCAATTATACCTAATCTCTAAATTTTACCATGAGAATGGTTTAAAAAGATGCCTGAACACTTCAGTTTTGGAGAGTCTCCAAAAGAAATGCTTTCCACCTATTTGATAAAGCCTATTTTGTCTGAAGACAGCCTAGAGCAACAATAGATACAGATGCTTTCCAAAACATCTCTAATGAAAATAATGGAAGAGCTACAGATCAAACATGGAAAGTCATTCCACAATTAAGAGAAGAAAACATACCAGCTTGGGCACTGTCTTTCAACCTTAAGGATACTTTCATCAAGATCAGTACAAAGTCAGTTTTCCTGAGCACTAGGGAAGAATTAAATTTATAGAACAAAAGGTGTAATTTGTTTCAGAAGCTTAACCAAAATGAAACAACATCCTTAACACTTGTTAGACCTAGATCACTGCTACACTCTTCTGATTTTTTTACTCCCACCATATTAATGAGCCACAGGTAGAAAGAACACTATTTTCCCTAAAGAAATGTAGTGGTCATCTCAACAAACATGTAGATCACTAACACAGATTTTAAAATAAAAGCTGTTTTGATTTCTACATCAACTGGTGCTAAGAATTATGATGTTAAAGATCATTTTAGCAAAACAGTTTAAATTCATCTTCGAACAGAAAAAGGAACTGAAATTACACTGTAGCTTATAAGCACATTCTTACAATTCAGTAACTGGAAGTACAGATCATGGAAATGGAAACTCCTGAACTTGGCATAAATTTGTCAACACTATATAAGCAAAACACCAGCTAAACAAAACTTGTTTAATACCACCCAATCATATCCAATTTTTACAAGTTCTGCTGCTTGCACAGAGAAAAAAGTTCCTGCTTGTCCCATATCACACAAGCGCAAACACACCTTTGCTCATCGTCTGGTCGTTTGATCAAATTGAACAGTATGTGCAGAAGCTGATCTCTCTCTTTGGGTTCAGGATGGAGGCAGGCTGTACACAGTATGAGTGGGATCAATTCCTAAAAAGTTGTGGGTAGGGGAAAACCAAACAAAGTAAAATTGCTTTGGGCATACATTCATTTACTGCATAAGAAACTAAGAAGATAAATCTAAAATCATATAACAACAAAACAGTTAGAAAAGATACTTTCGAGTCCTGATGTCTTAAGTGACTTGAGGAAAGTGAAGGTCTACAAAAGTTAGAATTATCTTCCTGCTAGGAAAAATCAGGGGAGAATCAGCACATAAAATGAAAAGCTCTGCAAAGATGACAATTAACATATGCAGGTCACCTGTAACCAGAATTAGAGGACAATCATGGTTTCAACTGTTTTCACTGCCTACTGAACTGAAGCTCCACAGACAACTATGGAATAAAGCTCCTATGAAAAAATGCCACGGAGTTAAAGATTAAAATTTCCAATTAAACATCCACACAGTTTTGTGCACAAGTTGGAAAAAAAAAAATTGAGAAACATACATTGGTAAAGGTGACTGCAGACAGATTTTGTGTTGACTGACAATTATCTGATTTTTGTAAAGGTTCCATGATTTTTTTTCCCCATACAAAAATAATCTTTGAAGCTGAATTTTCTTTTTGGAGTAATTAAAACCCCTAAAAAGAACAAATTACAAAGAAAATACTGTGTAAAACATGGAGAGAAAATAGAAGGATCTTCATAGTGAAGGCCTCCTCCTTCCTAAATATGCCTACAAAGCCCATGGTATTCATTCCCAGAAGAACCAAATGTTTCTAAAACATTGTCTGGAAGTCCCTTCCCTTGACCTTGTTGATGTGAGCTTTTACTCCAACTGAATTTGGAAGCCAGACAGTTTTTAAGTGATTTAATATCTTAGAGACAGAAACATTGCACTGGGAGGTCAGGAAAAAAAGAAGAAAAAACCTCAGTGTCTGGAAAAAAACATGGGCAAGTAATCTGGAGATTACCTTGCACGCCTGCTGTGTATTTAGGAATAATTTTCAGCAGAAAGACTTTTTGTGAATTACTAATTTGAGACAAATAAGCAGGTGATAGTGGGAAACACATCTAACATTAGTAGGAGAAATTATACAAAACCTGGAAAAACCTGTGGTTGTTTAGAATGATTTTGCAGGGAGGTGCAAATTTCTTCTTGCAGATATTCAAAGAGATCTAATCATGATGTTCTTGTGGACCTGTGGAAACACCACTGACAACATCCTCACTGCTCAACCTGTATTTTCCTAAACAGCAGGAGCTCTATTTATATTAAACACAGAGCAAGACTCCATTTTAGAGCAGTGCCTAAGCTAGCCCACTCCTGACAAGCTTTTTTTTGTTTTTTTTTCATTTTACAAGAATTCTACTCCATGCGCTACTTTTCATCTCCAAAGATGACCAAGACACAACTTGAACTGCATTCTAATATTCTGTGACTCTGGAAGATATACTGGGAATATTCAACTCAATTATTATGATATAGATTCGAGAATTTATGACACAGGAGACAACATGGAAATATCCTACCAATCACTTAAAAAATCTAAAAGGAGAGAAGGAGAAATGAAAAATAAATTTGAATACTTTGAACATTTCCATTTCTTAAATACTTTTTTAAGAGTAACTGTGGTTGTTTTTAAATAAGTGTAGCACAACACAGCATGAACTGAAGACCTGCATTAAAGGAACTTGACAAATTAAATTGCATGAACAACTAACTTTGTTCAGCTGAGAGCTTCTTTCCCTCTAGAATCTTCATGTTAGATCACATTATTTTTACTTAAAATTTTTGCCCATTTAAAGTTCTGAGAAGTCAGAGGATTTAACTTATTTAACTTATCTTTTTGGACTGCATAGAATTTTCTCTCCTGCAAATGCTGCTTTAGTTCAAAAAGACTTGAAAGAACATTTCTAAAATAATACCCGCCTCAACACCACTCTAAATAACACTACTTATACATTAAACTAAAATCTTTTAAATCTGATTGCAATTTGTAGATACAGAACAAAATTACTACTATAAAGAATAAATCTCACTTAAAATCTTAAAGCTAAATATACATTGGTTACTTTAGTGAAATCTAACTTTCTGAAATCTACTCTAAATTCACATTATTCAACTGCTCTTGCAAGTATTCTTAAATACTCCTATGAAAAACCTGACAAAATATCCTCCATGAAATGGGACATTTATGGATTTTTGTTTCATCTGCTGAAACCAACACATTGATTTCACTTCCTTAGCATGTCTGAGTACCTACTCAAAAACCTCAACTGCTTATTCAGAACTACTGCTAGATTTTAAAGCAGTACCATGAGGTGGGGTATTTTTAAGCTTCTTACAGAATTAAAGGAAGTTAACATTGTCTTTTTTCAGCTGAGTCTGCGTGAAAGGAAAACACCTGAGAATATTCACCTAGAAACTACTGCCTTGTGTCTGAAAGGTAATGAGTAAGCTAAGAGCATTGACATGGGCAGATCCAAGGCTGGTTCTTTACCTTGCAGCAAGCTGGTTATTCTAGCTGATGGAATTAGCTGTATTTTCTCGTCCATTGGTCACATTCTCTCATGCATACTATGGGAGAAGAGAGTGTTCTCTGCATCGCTGCATCAGGGCTTCTACAGCTCCTTCTATTAACGGGAGTGGAGAAACAGTGAGAAGTCTCAAACAGTGTTTTCTGTGCTCCCTAAAGCTCTCAGGGACAGGAGGGTAAAACTGGAAGCAAAGGGGACTGTGGGACCAGAAGAACAAAACTGCTCTACAGAGGGATCAAACAGGTCAAGTGAAGTCTCCCAAAGACTTATAAGGGGCAGATTCTTCTCAGGACATTCAGGAGCATTAAGGAAAAAAAACCAACCTACTGGTAGGTTTGAGCTCATTTCTTCCTGGTGCTAAGGGTCATGCCTTGGATGTAGATTTGTTTTACAAATCTCATATTTTTCATTCTTGAAACCAGCAGAGAAGCAATAGGAAGTAGCAATTTTCCAATAAAACACGGTAAGATTAGTATTTGGCTGTTTAGATTCAAGAGAAAAGTTCACAACATGGTATTAGAGACTCTATATATTTATTAATAATCAAGGAGTGGACTTCCAGTGCTATTTGAAACACTCTGCATTCCTCGGGAAGGAATACCACTTGTGCTGACAGTCATAAAGCAAGAAGTTAAGTTTCAAAAAAACCCAACAACTCTCCCTCTATTTAATTTGGGAACTTTCCTAAACATCCTGTTGATCTCCAAGCCCTTCTTTTCTCTTTTGCCTTTGAGTTCAGAACATGAGTTTTGATAGTTTGTGTTGGTGTTAGTCAACAGGAGCGACTAGTGACTCATCCAAGCAGACTGACATGGTAACATTGTTGGCACTCGCAGCTGATGCAATAAAACATTATGTGTCACAGGTCCCACCTCTCCTATTGAAAAGCCAAATTCCAATCTGACATAGTTTATACTGTGAGCTACCCAGATGCAGAATGGAGAGAAAGAAGGTATTTTGGTTTTACTGTGAGAGAAGCTACATACAGGTGACTGACAGATAATGCTCTAAGGCTGACCTAAAACACTGCATGAGAGAACTGATACAGCCCATCTTCCCTCTGCTCTGCTTCTCTGTAACTCTCCATGTAGGTCTTTCTAAAGAAAAACTCACATTTTTCTCACCACAGTATCTCTGGACAATTTCTTCCTAACTTACAACAACTTGTTCCATTACCTTTGAAAGGGATTCACTATTTGAGTTATCAATAAAGGCAACATTTACATGGACATATGGATTAGCTCTCTTTTCATTACAGACAAAAGAATATGGCTTTTTTACAGCAATTAGTACCATCTAAACTATATGCCTAGAGTTCCTCCTACATAACAAAAGTATTACAACAAAATAGTAAACCTTGGGTTTTTTAAAAGTGCATCATGTAGTGAACATCTCGGAAGGTAGCAAAGACTTTGCTGTCAGTTTTGTTTCCATCATTATAACAACGTTTTGCTAAACATTCCAACAAGTCTTCTACATCTTATTGCTCTCACTAATTACTGTCTTCTTGCTGGAGTTTGTATAAGCAAAATAATTATCTTAAAGGATAAATTTAACTAGTGTTAAGCGTCAAGACTGGTTACTTCAGTAGTAAAAAAATATTTATTACTGAAGTAGTAAAATATTATATTTTTACTCCTCCAAATATTAATGTATTAATATTGCAGGCAACAATATATAAACCAGGATGACATGATCAATTTTGTTAACGTCTGCCTTTGAATCTTCTTTAATGGTCAATGCTTATATCGTGACCCAATACTGTGCTAAAATTATTCTGTAACTTAGCCTCTGACAACAAGTAAATAAAATTAAATAATCTTATTGTCTGCAACTGAAATAGCTGCAGGCACCAACAAAATACCAATAGGAACTGTCTTGGGCAAGAATGTATTTAAAATTCCAAATTCATTCTTTTAATTTAAAATGAAAAAAAAATAATCATAGGATTAACACATGACTCAAAACTTTGTACTACTAATCTTACCAATATTAAAATCACAGCTCTAATTACCTTTCATGGGGTGAGACTATTATTCCAGGATCCAAAGTAAGCCTCTCAGAGATGCCAAAGGGATGCTTTTACATATGAATCAATGGTAGGGTGTGAGTGTGAAAAAACTTTCTACTTCTTTGTCTGTATCTACTGTTTACTTGAAAACACACATGGAAAAGTTTTGTGATACAACAAAAGCTGGCAATTCAATTCATAAACATCAAATTCAACTCCTCACATCCATGAACTATCTAAGCTTTACAGGCCAAGTGTTGAAAGACATGGGCATTCAGACTAGAGATGAAAAGGATATTCTATGAGATGGAGCTATTTTACTCTAAGGAAACTGCACTAAGCCCTCATATTGAGCAGAAGGGAACTAAAGGACTTCAAATATAGTTATGTCTCATGTACACCCTCATCCCCTGAACAAAACAGCCCTGCAAGCCAAAACCAGCACTGAAAAGGACCAGTAAGAAAAGGACCACATAAAAGGACTAGCAAACAGGCTGTGGTCAATATGTTTTTAGAAACATAATCTATAGAAATCCACTGCAATCTACGTTTTACAGAGTAACAGAGTACTGTAATTGTTCATTTAGATTTCTTTATTCTCCCCTATAATGGGAAATGAAAGTGGTCATCTAGGAGATATCGACAACTGACAATCTTCATGCCCCGCAACACAGGTTTATGTACCTTTATCCATATCCAGCCATTATGAAATCTGCTAGACACAACCCTTGGAAGCAAACAATTAAGTATACTGCCAAGATCTGACACAGTCTTCTTTTGCATTTCTTTAGCAAAGCCAGTATTTAATGGCTTTTAAAGCATAAGACTGAGATGAAAATTCCATAGTAAGATACTCAACTCTACTGTGTTTTAAGAGACATGCCAGAGAATTAAAGTGCCTTGGTGATATTTACATGCAGTTACCACACATTAATGTGCTTACTTTCAATCTATAGTGGAGATCTAGTGGAGTCGAGAATGGCATCAGTTCAGAGCCTGAAAATTTAACATAATCTTTGCTTCAACTTTACAAACAAGTAAAAGCAAAACTCTATTCTTAACGTGTTGAACTCTCTATAAATAACAATTTCTCCGTAAAACTATTTAGTGATGCATAATTAGTAGACCACTACTATCATGATTGTGCTAAGTCTGCATAACACAAAAGAAGTTAAAGACTAACACTGGAATAATGGGCAAGATTAAAGACGTAAATAATTAAATAAAAGTGCTGATTAAGAACAAGACTAATAAGATCTTAAGCAAAAAGTTTACTCTGGGCCAAACTCCATTAAAGGATTATATACTGCAGAGTATGGAAGTTGCATGTACAAACAAGGTTACTCTTGTTTCCTGACAAAATCTCATTGACTTTAACAGCTTAAAAAGTGTGAAAAATGAGTATTGCACTGATTAGTTATTATGAAATTTTTAAAAGACGGCTTCTCTCTAATGGCATTTTAGTCAAAGGAATTTTTCTATGGTACATCTGTTAAGAAATAGAAGGTGGCTGATTTTACTTTTACAATTTTTTATTGTTAATGTATTTTAAGTGATAAAATGACAGTTGAGAAAGCAGATTACAATGTAGATCAATTTTTATGAACCCAAGGTGCTCATCTTCAAGAAGTATTATCACAGACTGCACCCCAAACAATGGCCTTTTTTTTTTGAAGTATTGGCTTTTAGCATTTTGTTAATGCTTATTCCACTTAACTGTTACTTGCATTGCAACATCTCCTTTATTTGTGACTGCATTCATACACAAATCTATATATTGACATAGATGTTTTCAGGGAGTTAAGATAACCTAGATGTTAGAGATTAAAACAAAATTAAATTTACTTTTTGTTACATGAATTTTGATGATTCTGAATTGCTTTGAGGCAATTTTCCTGTATGATGCATTACTGATTTTACACAGCTGAACTGCTTTTTTTAGAAACAAAACGAAATTATTCCCTCAGCCACCCTACTCAATACTGTGAGTTTCCTTCTTTGTTACTTTCCATTGGAACCTAAACTACAGACACTGAAGAACAATTAAAGCTGCACCAATACACAAAAATAAATAATTTCAGAAATGTCAACTATAATATTTGCCAGAACACTTACTACTGGATCAGGCAGGCTGCTACTGACCTTAAGATGCTTAAAAGCATAGGAAAAAAGGCTTCTGAATCTCTGCTAAAGGACAGTAACTACTGAGAGACTGTCAGCCTCTGCAAACTCAATTTCTCCAAAACGAAGATGCATAGCATATCATTTTCAGCTTAAGATTTTGCAAGCAGTTTCAACATGACAGATGCTTAAAGAACAAAGACATTTCAGGGAGTCAGCAAAAATTATGCTTAACTCTCATCCTAATATATTGATAGTGTAAGATCTTAAATACTACCATTCTTCTTGTTTCAGAACAGACTGGTGAGAACTTTGCATTGTGATCTGAACCTGTTACACATCTTTCTCAAATTAGTGATTTTTAGGTATATTTTTACACCACTTCTCTGGGCAAAAGTCTCATTATAGATAGGTTCTTTACGGACAAGACTCAAAGATGGCTGTTGAAGACAGCCTAGTTCTTAGGTTAGCTTTCCATAATTTGATTAGGATAAATACTGACAGATGGTCTACCCAACTTTTTCTTCAAGTTCCATGACTACATCAGAAAGAACACTAAAACAGTTATAGCAAAAGGTAACAGGGAACTAAAAGAAGATATTTTTATAACGAATTTCAATTACTGACACATTAAGCATCCCATGTAATCCAATTACTCAATTGTGATCTGTGGCTTTTTCAATTAAACTGAAGCAGATCATTTAAGGCAAAAATACATGTAATCAAATATAACCTTCACTGTAAAACAACCTAGGAAGGAATCAAGTAGGAAACAGAAGAAAAGGTTACAAAAATATTCAATACATTACACAGATTAAGCTAAATAAAAGCTGTTAAAAGGAGCCAAAATACCACATCCTGCCAAGCAGAAGGAAGGAAAGGAATAAAGAAGAAATCAGAAATTAAGCACTGATCCAGGAACATTTACCGAATTATTGTGAAAGACAGAAGCATTTCCAGAGCACCCAGTTAACACCCCCACCACCTCAAAAATAAAGCCTTTTATGACTTTTCAAACCAAAGGACATATCTCAAGTTCACCACGTCAGCTGCTGATAATTATTTGTATGGTATAAAAATTTTAGATTACAGGATCAGTACAAATTTCTTGAGGAATTTTCAAAGCCTTAAAATGAATTTACACAAAACACATGACTAAGTCTACTACATACTGTAGGTCCTGTCAACAAGGACTAAAACTTGCTCAGCAAGATATGTTACTTCAAACCCTTGAATTCAGTGTCAACTATAAGGACACTGAATTTTTGTTTTGTATGCCTTCAGTTTATGGGTTTTTTTACATATTTGGTAATGTGCAATATTTACACCAAGCAAAACAAAATCAGTCAAATTTTTTTTCCTTCCTTTTGTATGCTATATAGCATGAATGATTATGCAAACCATCAACTTCAGTTACATTCAAAATACACATTACATGTTCCTAATTTTTAGTCATTCTCATTTTAAAGTTAAGGAAAACATATAAGCAAGATTGCTCATTTCCTTACAAAGGGGTATTTTTGATGAACCTTTACTTGGCTGATACATGGAGCTTCCAAGAAAAGACGTTAAAATAATTTGTTTGTTGAAAATTATTTTTGTTGAAGTACGTAGTGCTGCAAAAGAACCTGAACATTATTGCTTATTTAAATTGATAGACAAAATAAATGAAACAATGTTTGAACTCATAGCCCCTGTTTTTACAAAGCACATTGATATGGTCTTCCCTAACAAAAACATCTGTGCTACCACAAACAGATGGACCTACAGTAACAGTCTTGCTGAATGCTAATGGGTGCCTTAGGCAGAGGAAGGAATATTAGGATACCATGCAGGTTTGCTGAACTCACCTGACAGAGGTGTAAAACCATTTTCTAGGAGCAGAGATGCATGCACAAAAGTAAGAACATGATTGCAAGTAATAGACTTCCATGAAATTAGACACAACATCTTCAAAATTAACAACAAAATAGCGTGATGAAAAAAAAGTAAAATTTCATGGTTCCTCACCTCTCGCTTTGCAAGCAGCACGTTAGGAACAATATGAGGCAGGCAGCGTCCCAGCATTAACATGACACTTTTCTCACTGTCTGCAATTCGAGATACCTAGAAAACCAAGTTGCTTGTTTGCTTTTTTTTTAGACACACAGGAACAGAAAAACAGCATTTGAAAGGAATAATAAAAATTGCAGCAGGCTGATCACTTACCAGAAAACTATTTAATTTATTCCCATACATCAAGCTGTAAGTTTTTGATATGTCAGCAATTTCAAAAGCGTGAGTAGAGACTCAAAGTTCCCAGTAATTACACCTCTATCACTAGGTTCCATATTTAGCATAAAATCTAAGAACATATATTTATTTCTTAACTTCCATGCACATGGATTCATCTTTCCATGTCTTTGTTTCAAAGCAATTATTACTGTTTAACTATTGCTGCCATGCAAAATGAAGGATCTTTTAGTTTATGCCCACTGGAAGTATACCTCTGATCCCAAACGGCTGTCTGCTGACATCCGACAGAAAGACAGTAGTGCTTGATGGAAAGCTGGTGACAATTTCCTGAAATATCATCAAAAAGGGAGAGAGAGAAGAAAGCATAAATCAGAAAGGTGATAAAGCAAGTCCTTTCACTCTGGTTTAATCAGCTAGGTAAAATGACACCCAGAAAGCATGTTTAAGTGATTCATACTACAGAAGTTTTAAAATTATCTTTGACTTTTAGAGTGTTTCATTCGTAGCAAGAAAAAAACGTGAGTGTCCTAATTAAGAAGTTAGATTTAGTTCCAAAAAATATAACATCAAATGGTTGCACAGACAAAAATAGGACTAAGTCATGAAGAAAAGGAAGCTTAGGCAATACAAGAGGAAGCATACAATTATGCAAACGGGGTGGGGCGGGCACAGAAATCACATGAAACAATATTTTTGCTTAATGCTCTGATTCTCCAAATTTGAGAATTAAATAAAAGCATTTGAGTAGTCAGTCAAGTTAGGAGCTTCAGGGTTAAATAGAGTTTGCTCAACTGCCACTTTAGGATCTAACTTTGGATTCAAAAGCTGCCAGAACCTCAAAATCAATCTTAAACTGGTGTCTAAACCCTTTTACAGGGTGCATCTGCACAGGCACTGCCTCATGGCCACATCCAGCACCAGCCAATGCAGCCAAGCTACTCAAAGCCTTAAGCATCCGTATCAAACCCTGATAAAAGCTTCAAAACAGCCATGTCTGAAGAAGGTAATTTGGCAGAAATGTTCTCAGAAAACAATTACTGACCATTACATCAAACAGGCAAGCAGCAGCACTCTATTATTCCCAGTAATGACAACTTCCTCTGCCTTATCTCAGGCCTTGTACTTAGATGCTAATCTAACACTGCCCCATCCACTATGTTTAAAGAAGAAACACATTTGTCTTCCAAAATATGCACAGAAAGCATCTCACCCATTTCCATCATCAGCTGTTTGAGTCCTCTAATGATACTGAGAGGAGGCAACTCCTATTTTTTACGTGGAAATTGGTAACACCTTTGAACCCTCAAAAATACACACATACATTTTTATCTAATAGACTGACACATAATACATCTTACAGTAAATACATAATCATTCACCCTTTTCTAACCAAAAAAGCCTGTTAAAAATCAAAGCTCTTACTTACAATTATTTAAACTAATTCAAGAGGACATCAATAAATATACCAGTTTTCCTCTTCTCACTGTTTAGAAAATTATGATAAATAGGAATTTTTACTTATTGCTTAATTTTTTTAACAGTATGGGTTTTTGAAGTACATTTTAAATTTTAATGAAGGAAGCTTGTTTTAATTCTATTCAGCTTGGTTTTGTGCAAGGTTCACTTTAAAAAAGTTACTAAACTACTTAAATGGTAGCAAGTTGTAAAAGACGTCTTTCACAATATGTTAGTCCTTATGCTGTAAAATATTCTTGAGTGACAGATTTACACACTCTACTCAACACTGTAGAGTTTTTTTTATACTGGGAGAACATTAGCAAGCATTGCAAAGCAGCAGCTTAACATTAACACAGAGGCAAGGTCTTGGCCAGCCCTTTGCCCAGTCTGTCCTTCAACCAGGCCTTCATTCTACAGAAAATCAGATCCTTTCCCACTTGGAATCCTAATTAAAATCCTACATAAGGGCAAAGTTCCATTCCCACTTTGCAAACAATGAAAAGTAAGTATGACAATATGTCACTGAATTTCCCTGTGGGTCAAATAACAGCAAGCTCTGGGCAGCATGGATTCTCTTACAATTGCTGGTTATACTTGGAGTCCAAAAAGCTTCTCCCTAATGAAGTCTAACAAAATCCTTGATGGCTGCACTGAACAAAAACAATAAAAGACCAAGGCCTCTTGCAAACAAGTCAGTGGCAAGTCTCTTCAAGGGGCAATAGATGCCAGCAGTGAAGACATCCAAATATAAGAAAGTACAATGAATAAAAAGCCCAGGCACTACTGTTCTATTCTATATAACCCCAGGACAGAAGAGCCAATTCATTCAAAAAGCCAGGACTGCTGTATACAGAAAACACCTTGTATTTGGTGCAAATTACCACACACCTCAAATTAGTTGAATAAACACATGTGGTGCAGTCTATTTAAACCACTGCTAGTGCTTTGCACTGCCATCTGTTAACTGAGGCATTTTTCCAATGATGGTCATGTCCTCATTTGCCAGCATGCACGCACAGCTGCTCTGAGTGCAGGCACACAAGGCAGGCTCACTTCCCCTTCTCTCTTCCCATCTGGGCAAGATTTATGCCAAGAAAACACTCACAGTAGTAACGATCTTGCCTTTTAGGATAGTGTCTTAGCTGTTAACCCTTCTTAGTACATTCTGCATAAATGATAGTAATTGTCTTCTGTAAATAAATGTGGATTGAAATCAATAAATATCAAGCATTTCCATTGTGCTGCTTCTCCTGCAGATCTCAAAACATTTAACAAATAATCTACTTATTCAGTGAGAAAAATTACTGCATTATTACAAATCTAGGGCATAATCCAGGAAGAAAATTTAGCACTAGATACTGGTCTATAAAACACTGTATCAAACACGCTTTCCTTTGACCCTTTGCTGACATATTAAGCCCAAAGTAGAGTACAAAAATAGCTACATATTACACATGCATTATTTATTTCTGCAGTGAACTGCATTTGAGGGGACTTGTGAATTTAACTCAACGGGGATTCACAGCTTCATTGAACTACTTCTCAACTAAATCTAGGTGCAGTTTAAACAACTGTGAGCAGCAGAACAAATGCTGCTCTAGTCTCTACCATCATAAGTTCCACTGGAAATACACAGCTCATTCCTCACTCAGTGATTTAATCCTGTTTTCATATACACCCTCACTATCCCCAAACCATCAATCTAATATTCATGCACTTAATGCCACCCAGCACTCACCATTAATCTGAGCAAGAAGAAACTTGCAACAAGCCAAATGAAAGTAGGTAGACAAGTACATAGCAAAAGCTTGAAGTTCTGATTACTACACATATTTGTATTGTGCAGTGTACTACACATATCTGGACTTTTAGCTAGGATATGAAAGAAACCTAAAAAGAAAAAATCTGTAAAGCTTAAACCAAACCACTGACCACTTTCCAGAAAAATCTAAGCTGTTCTACTTTCCTGTTAAACACTAGTATAGTCAACTAAGAGAGAATAAATTTGTTATGTGACTCCAAAGTATTATATTCAGAAATCTTTTCTTCTGTCCAATTCTAAAAGTTAAGATATCACTGAAAAAGTAGCCCTGACCCTCGAACTTAGTGCAAGAAGTACAGAAAATCCAGAAAAAGCAGGATTCTTAGAGTTTATAAGAAAAGGTAATTACTAGCAGGATTAGCAACTTCTTTTTTTCCGGTGTTCTTTTTTTCCACCCCACTACAAGGTTGCATTTATTTTTCCATCTGCACAGAATGTCTACACAGATTTCTACTTGGTATTCTGAGATGGAAAGATAATTCCAGAAACAAATTACAGTATCAAAACCAGCAAAAGCTCGCTAAGGGACAAAAGACAAAGCAGGATGGCTGCCTGCTTCCCTACAAACAGCAACAGTAAGATCATAAGGTGATCTACTTGCTTATCTCTGTCCGCAGTGGTAACAATTACAAGTTGTACCTACTCTCATTATGTCTGTGGTCCGCGTTACTCCTGATGACTACAGTGGTTTATCTATCACTTAATGAACAAATCACTTCTCCTTTTCACTACAAAAACACTTGTACAGGTTGAAAGGGCTTTCTCAAGAACACTTGTAAGCACAAACCCAGTCTCCAAGTAATAACACAACATGAATTCCCTAACTTAGTTAAAAGAATCATTGTTACCCAGGGAAGGCGTGCCCCAAAAATCAAAACTCAAAAAAGCAGTATGCCATCAGATACCTTTCTGATAATTACAAAATAAGTAAATGATAAATAGTTCTGCTCTCTAGCAGAGTTATACACATCTACAGAGAAAAAGCAAAAAAATTTCCCAACTCTTCAAGCAGAAGAGAATTATTAAATTAAAACTTAAAAGAGAACAGAACTCTCTTGTCTTCCCATTCACTATTCTGATTTTACCTATTTTTTTGTTCCAACAAACAGGGTTGGGTTCAAAAGCAGAAAGGGAATAGAATTTCTGCAACTTAATACTAAAACAGTAGGTTTGTCATATGTGCTCCTTCCTGAGGAGATTAGGAACACCATAAAAATATCAGCACTGTACCCTAGAGGTATGTTAAGTCTCTTATTAGCCTTCAAAACACAAATGATCTATTCATTTGGCAGAACTTCTCTGTTAGAAAAATATCTACTCACTTTACAAGAATTTTTAATAATATCATGCAGTTTACAACTTATCACTAACCTATTAGGTTTATCAAAGTGGACCGCAGCTTTAGATGATGGAGGACATGAGGACAGTTTCTCTGTCTCTTTAGAGGGCACAGAATTTAGCATATCATCTTTAGAAGTCCTTGAATCCACTTCAGCTGATAAAGCAAGGCTTTTTTCCTCAATGTTTCCATGTTTACTGTCATTCTCAGAGCTCTTGATATCCAAGTACCGTCCATTGTCCTCTGAGACTGTGAGAGGCACTTGTTTTAAAGAAGGATGGGGAGCTACACCATAAACAGTTGACACAGAAAAGTTTTCATTCTTGAGAAGATCTATTTCACTGAAAAAGCAAAATATGAAATGATTTTGTAGCTTTCATATGCTGTTCAAATCACACCACTGCAGCACAGAAACAAAGACAACATGCTGAAGAGCTCAACACATTCTTCAATTCATGTATGTTTAAGAATTCCTTTAACAAATAACTTTGATCACACACACTGTTCAAATAAGCACTAGTTTCATTGAGCACTTTAGTAGATAATTAGTAACAGGAAAAATTTTGCACTGAGTGAGTGAATCAATGAAACAAGTGAGTAGCAACAGTTTTATCTCCTGGCTGAAGTCTGAGCACTGAGACACAAATTGTTACAAGACAGAACACTACCTAGGACGCAAAACATAAAATACTGGAGTGGTGAATCAATATGTACTATCCTATCTGGCTTTGAAAAGGTAACTATCCAAGTCAATAAAGATACTTAAAATTTAAGCACTTTCCCACACACTGCATCAGTACACCTCTTAAGACGAATGATATCTTATGGCTTACAGAATGATATGGTTGCTCAAAACTTCTAAGTATCTTTTTTTTTGCTGCTTTTAAAGATACTGTCATGTCTACTAGTCTCGCTCTTCAGAAACAAAAACTGTGTTGACGTCAGATGTAAAAACAAGCATCTTTCTGACAGTGCTTGCAAGCTGTACACACTAAGGAGTGACATAAAGCTAATTGGAAAAAAAACTATGTAAAACAGATCAGAAGTGATTGTTTTTAAAGGAATAAACAAGTCACACTGAAAGAACAAAATTGGTTACAAAATCAAATTGTACACGTAATACAGGGAAATAGTCAGTTTGAAGTCTCTTCCTTTTTCTAAATCAAATACTATGTATTGAAATGGAAAGACTACCCTGCCCTGAAGAATTCCCAGTAATTTCCTATATCTAAGTCATGGTTCCATATATGTGTTAGAAAGACATTGAAAAGTTCTCCAACATTTATCAAGAGTCAAGTAGGTTGATAAGAACATACCTTTCAAGTCTTTGGATTTGTTCCATCAAAGACCATTTCTCACTGTTTAACACACTAATTTGATCTTCTAATTTTTGCACTATTAAACATTGCTAAACACAAGACAGAAACAGAAGAGTTTAGTACAATAAAGTTAAGCAGTACATCAAACAGCTGCAACATTTCTCCTGTGCAGTCTTACTTCTATTGACTGTGGTGCTGTTTCAAACACAGGGACGGTCCCAAGTATAGGAGTGTCAGCCTCTAACTCGTCATCCTCTACACCAACTGATGCGTCCACCACATCTCTTGCAGCAACATGATGGTTTCCAAAGTCACGGTACAGTTGTAACAGGTCAGGAGGTTTTGGAATATTCAATCCTACATCATCCCAAAGTTCAAAATCCTTCAAAAGAATAAAAGAAACTAAAGCATAGAATATACTTCCTTTTCTTTTCTCTTCCTCATTTGACCACAGGTGATGCAATAGCAAAATAATCACATCAAGACTGCATTGCAGTAAATCAGATAGAAGAATAACTCAGCAAGAAACAATAGTAGAGGAAGGATTCACTTTGTGAATCAAAGCAGTTTGACCACAAAGGCAGCTCTAGGCAACATACTAGAGAGAGTACCTTTCCAACCACATAGGTCACTTTCTCTTTTGCTAAGACATGAACACTTTTTATAATCAGAAATAATGTTGCTCAAATTCTAGCAGAAACCAATGCAGCTGATACAAGGCAGAAATATTGGGTTTGTTCCCATTTCACTCACAAGTGCAGGTCTAATTTCCCTAGGGAAGATAGGCACAGTATCACAGAATCATTCAGTCTGGACAAGACATCTGAGATCAAGTCCAACCTTTGACTGATCATCACCATGTGAACAAGACCAGAGCACTAAGTGCCACATGCAGTCATTTCTTGAACTCCTCCAGGGACAGTGACTCCATCACCTCCCTGGGCAGTCCATTCCAACATTTAACATCCCCATGAAGAATTTCCTCCTGATGTCTAATACAGCTTAAACAGCTCTGTAGAAGACTGATAGTGAGGTGCAAACAACACAAGGGCCTCCTGTCTCAAACAGGTTCTTCCTTTTCTCATTTACATCTTATCACCCTATTAACACAAGAATATTTCATGTCTGTATATACAAGTAAGTTTGTGCACTGTTGCACAGGAGTTGTGATGGTCTCTTTAACGACTTTAAATTTAAAGTATTGGTTTAAACTTTTTTCCTATTGTTCCCAGTCTTCACTATTATTTTTTCCATAGTCTGGTCACATACATTTCTTTGAAGAAATATTATTTTCTCAAATAACTATATGAATAACATAGAAAAAATGTGTCTACTATACAGTAATTTCAGTATGTTTATATTTACTTTTTAGAATTAAGAATTCTGCTTTTTGCTAATTGTCTCACAAAACAAAAACTTCTCAGTCGAGAGCACAAATAGAACAGACTGTCAATCTTTTCTTTTTTGGGGTCTGTATTCTCACAAGTATTTGGATGTTAAGTGCAAATATTCAGTGGAGATGGAAAATTCAGAAATTCTATTTAACAACCTATTTGCTCCACAGATTAGGATATGAAAAGTAGGAAAAGTTTAGGAGACCAGTTTCCCATAAAACTGGATGAAATTCCATATTTAATTCTTCTGGTAATATCCCCATTTTGTGATGAATACATATTGGGTGTTGATATTACAGGATGCTTTGTCTACCCAGAAACGGAACGTAATTAGAACCTTCCAAACATTCTTGCCATCAAATGTAAGCCAACAGAGATATAAAACTGACCATCTTAAGAAAAATGCATCAAAGCATAGCTATGTTGGGAAAGAGCCAGGATAACACTTTATTACCGAGAGCTTATTCAATACTGTACTCAATGCCACAGGTGAGTAAGTACTCTCACACACACACATACACATCCCGAGAAGACAACCAATGAGTAAATTGTATATCCCTGTACAAGTCAACTGAATAGGATCTAAGGAATAGATTACATTTGAGATCCAGATCCTTGACTTCCAGTGAATGTGTGTCACACTAGAATACAAGGAAAACATCTAACGCACAGTATTTCACTTCTTCTTTTGCTTCCTTTAAAAGAATGCAAGCACTCTACTTCCTACAAATTTTGGGAAACTACTGCTCAAACTGCTGTGTCTTCAAACCATGGTTTATATATGAAAATGCTAACTAACATATTTAACTTTTAGAGTACTCATATATATGAAGCAAACTGCATGCACAGGAAAAACCACTTAAGTTCACTTGAGTTTATGACAAGATCACAATATGGAAAGCAGGCGTGCAAAAAACCTCAAACCCACAAGGAAATTTTACCTGATCATGATTTTCATCTGAAAATGTTATTGATGTAAGCTTGTAACTATTCTTCAATAAAAATTCATTAACTAGGAAGTTTAGAGCTCTTTTCTCAAGAGGTCTGATTGGCTCCTGGAAAGAAAAAGACAACACACTAGATCTTTGGTTTATCTTCCTTCCAACTATGGAAGCTTGTTATATTCATATTAAAATCCATGCAAAGTTCATTTATCACCAACCACCTACCTGAATTTCAGGACTTGATTTATAATTTTTTCGTTCCTGCAAAGGAACTTCATTTTCTGGGGAGGAAAAAAGAAGGAACTAAATTTTACTCTCTCACAGATGATGAGCTCAGCTACTTCTACATTGTTTAAAGTAGAGACTTAAGAAAAGGTTTATGTACACCACCTGCAGCCTGAGTCAGGTTGGCTCGAAGGGCCTGTATGGTCTCCTTGGCTTTCCGTAGTTCAAACTCCAGGACTGGACAGGGATTTGGATTAAACACACACAGGCATCCAACCAAGGCAAGGGAAACAAAAATAAAATATAAAAAGCAAGGATGGGTATGAAAAAAAAGATACCGTTTGTATTAAACATAAAGCATGCAATCTTTATGGAATTTATGAACACATGCAGCAGAGTTGGTCTGAAAGCAAACTGGTGAACATTTTCCATAGTTTCACTGGCTTTAGCTCAGCTAAGTCAAAATTTCAAGCTGTCTGACAAGGACTCGCTGTAAGGTTTTGGGAAAATATTTGGGAACTGATGCTGTCAAATGTTTTGGTTTTTTGGGGGGGGCAAGAGGAGTATGTGGGCAATAAGAGCACAGATCTAAATGAAACAAGCATGTTGTGGCAGCAGAGGAAGCTGTCTCCATGTAGCAAAGCTTAAACCATGAAGTGAATGTACAATCCCACTGATACCACAGACTTGATTTGGAAAATAAAACCATACACCAAAATTTTTGTAGTTTAAATGGGGGATCTTGAAATATACTTTATCTTACTGAAAAAAAAAAAGTAACTTTACATTTCTATTTAAAAATAGTGGAGTTTTAGGAATGTCCCATACTTGATTAGCATTTTGAATTCAGTTCACTGAATTCAAATGAAGAGAGATATACAAGACCAAAAACATCCAAAAAATGCAGCTCTTCTGCAGTACTTATAAAAAAAGCTTGAAAGGAAAAAAGTCTTTGCACCATTATTCTTGAAAGTTTACATAGATTTTCAAAGACCTAGAGTCAGCTTTAAATTCAAAAATACTTAATTCTAGTTCTCCACTCTCTTTTAATTCACCTTTCCACTTCCCTGGTCACTCTTATTTGTTTCTCATGTTCCAATGTTTTCTCCAAAAAGGGCCAGTGGTGATTTGTGTGCACTGGGATTTCATGATTTGATGCTAAGGTCGTACATATATAGTGACGTCAAATTTTAACCCCCTGGAGCTTTGCAAAACATATAGCAAATATTCTTTTAATAGTCATTTACATGTGGAACATCTAAGGAAACCTATTTAAGAGATGATAAGATAAATACATCCATTTCACTAATTCTCAGATTAATCTAATCACACTGAAATATGCATTTACCAGAAGGAAGGACTCTTAACTAGTAGAGATGACCACAGAACACCTAACATGCTGAAGTGTTAGATGACCTATTTAGAATAATTTAACATCTACTTTATCCCCAAAAACCCGAAAAATTTTGTAGTGACTTTTAACAAGAAAGTTTCAATGAGGTCTTTAATCACTGCCTGGAAACAATTTAACATGACATTCTGAAATATTTACACAGAACACAAGGCACAGCAGAAACACTGCATTGGCCCTTGCTGGTAAAAAATGTTACTGAAGGCTGCAAATAAAACCAGTTCCTCTTTTGAGCATCTGTAACTAAGACCCGTGGTAATTGGCACTCATGGAAAAAAGATTCACTCAGTTTGCAGTTCTGCATAAAAACTGAAGGAGTTACTACAGTACACCACATTTGCTACATGAAAGTAACTTGTTTGATGCACAGAATTTTACTGCAGCAATACAAAAGCGCAACTGAGGATACAATGAATAAAATATGTAAAATCTCTCTAGTATTCAGCAATGCTGATCTGCAAATACTTCTGTGCAACAAAGGTAGAAAACGCTCTCATGATAAAGTAAGTACCTAATTTTAGCACTTCCTTGCATTTGAGATACTTATTCACAGCTGTAAGATACTAATTTGTTACTTTTTGAAAATTTTAAAGAACTCAAATTTAGAAATTTTTCTTATGGAAATAACTATGTGTTATCATTTTAATCTTGTAAAATATTTTCGAAGACCAGAACAGTTGCAGATCAGGAGTGCCCTGAACTAGAATGATATAAAAAATAAAAGAAGTTAGAAAAACAATGCAAACTATAAAAACTCAGGTATCCAATTAAGGAAAATAGGAATAAGACATGTCTGAAGGCATAGAAAGCCAAAAAACTCATGTCAGACAAACCCATGTCAGACGGCAAGAATTGAATTTTAGTGAACTGTGACGATGCTGACAATTCTTAGAAATCTTTAGGACTTTACCCATTCAACCTTAAAAGTAGATTACTCTGCTGCATGTTTCTGTTACATAGTAGAAGATTCTAGACACAGTATATTTGAGAAGCTGTCCCTTGGTAGCATGTCGAAACAGCCACATAATCCCACCACAACACAGCATTGTTACAGTTGTACCTCATCTAATCTTACTAATGGCGCCATGATAATTGCCATCATACAAACCTTGATGCTTTCAACTCAGTCACAAATGTAGCTTTTATTTTAAGAAGTTTATAGGTGTTTATACAATTATACATGAAAACAGCTGTTACATTAACTTCAGTTAAATGTTAAACTGTAATTAAAAGCTCTTTAAGTTATACTGAAATGTGGTCTTCTGCCAAAACATGTAATAATTTTTAATTCAACCTATCTACCAATGAAATCAATATTAGTAATTCCCATTTGTTGATTCTATAGCATTCTCTTACATAAAAACCTTTTAATCCCTTTATTTGTAATAATTATGAACTCTTGACTTTTAATACAAATGACCTGATGCCTCTCCCCCTCTCCTGTTACAAAGCTGAAGCTATGCCTTCAGAAGCACTGACCAAGCCAAGCTAAAGTTCACCTTCATGCTTGACTAGGCTGATAAAACGTACAACTGCCAGCACTTGGTGTAGGGGCTGACACTCCTTAACAATAATGCACAAAAGTTTTGCTGCAGACAGCCTAAGAAAGGAAAGAATCAGATACTCCTCTGCACCAGGAAAGCAAAGAATAGAAATTTAGAGCCTTGAGGTTGGGTCATCTTCCTACAAGGAAAGGGCATTTCTGAACAAGTTAGTTTGCCTTAGGGGAGAAAACTATGCAAATTTCAATGGCTCTTTTAATAAAAAGTGATGGCTTTTAAATGGCTTTTTTGTTATTAAAAGTTTCTAATCACTACAGCTACTATCCTGAAAAAAATTACAAAGCCTGACTTATAATGGTTGAATCTTTCAAGCAAGCAATGAAGTAATTGGACCAAGGTTTTCAGATCAGCAATTTCTAAATGTTTCAGTTTTCATGAAGCTAACTTGAAAGAGAATTGCATTTCAGGAATGAGTAGCTTGTCTGCTGAGCTTTGAAATTTCAAAATTAAGATTTCTCAAGGGTCTTACTCTATTGACTCATATTTGTTAATGACTTCATAAGCTATGGGATCATAGATACCTACAAAGAACCACCTACAATTGGGATTGGACTAGTTGAGATCTACATGAACAGCAGTCTTGTTGAACCAAGGCCAAAAAGTTGAGGAAATAAACAGTACTTCTAAAATCATCCAGCATTTGTGTAAGCAGTAGTATTTCCAATTACACTAGAATTTTATAATCTACATTTAGAATACCTTGTTCAGATTTTTGCATATTTCACTGTGAAGTACCCAGTACTTCAGATAATGGTAGAAGGGTAGTTTTGTGTTGTGAAGCCACTATATGGCATTTGGACATTTTCTTTTAAAAATAGTTTTTTTCTGAAGTATCAAGGGCCCCTTTGCTTACCCAGGTTTCCTCACTTTCATACTCTTACAAGCTCTTTTGTATGATGGAAGAAAAAAGGCAGCCTTGAAATGTGAAACACTTCAGCACAAAACACAAATAGCCCCAAATCAGAAAGCTGTACTTTAGCACAAGATATGACTACCACAATACAAAAATAAAGACCAGCAGGAAGATTCGTGAGCAAGTGACAGAGAACTTGTCACTCCAATAGTGGGAGGCCAACACTTGACTCAGGAGCCTCATTAATGAAGGTTTGAAGTTAATGAGACAGGACCACCCACAGAGAAGACCTGAACTACAGCAGACTTGTCTGCAGTTTCAGCCCCTGGAGACCTTCTGTAAGAACAACCTTCAACCTGGAAGGAGATTTAAGAGGCTTACAACTCCTTCACAGGTTTAAGACAGGCAATGGGAAGACAAAACCAGATCTGTTTTTGGGATGAACAAAGTACACACACAATGTTAACAAGTGATTGTTGTACTAAGATGCCTTTTGTGCTCTGTTTTTAAGTTTTGATTTTTTAAAAGATTTTCCTCCGATTTTGGTGTGCGCAATTTAATAGTGCCTACTAAAAAAACCCAAAAAAAGGCTCTGTAAAAAGCAGAAACTATGAACCTGAGTCCAGAAAAATTAACTTGTCAAAAATAAATGGTTTTTGAACTGGTTCCCTCCTTTCAAATCTTATTTTTCTAATCAGAGGCCCACAGACTAGCTAGAAATCAATGCAAATACAGGGAAATCTGAGAATACTTATGATTGAAATGGAGTTTGATTATAAGAATTAATTTTATCATCTTTGAAAGCTCAGCATGTGTTTTTGAAATTATTAAATTCTCAAAAATTATTACATTCTCATCTTTTGAGTTGATGACAAAGGCAGGTTAGCAATAATAAACATTTTGAATTATGCAAAGTAGGGGGTTTAGACCATGGCAAATTTAAGATGTGGCAGAAGATTTTCCTTAGACTGAATGTGAGGCAACCTATTTTAAACAAATCCTGTGGGTATTCAAGTTAGGTGTACCCTTATTACACAGGAAGGGAGCAGGTTTCCCATTCTCTAGCTGCTTTCTGGAAATTATGAGCACTTGGAGGAGGTCTACTACCCCTAACAAATCCTTCAGTACTGAGTCTATCCTAGGAGCAATTATTTCAAGCACTGAATACATGACTTTGGATTTAAAAGTTACCAGTCTTAGAGAAAAAGTTGTTTCCATCTAGTAAACCGCAAGCTGTAAGGATGCATTTTGGTTTGTTTCATCTCCTAGTGGATTACAAATGTATAATCCAAATTGTTACATAACTCTCATTTTCATTAAGATCAGGTAGATAAAGAAGAAAATTTGTTTTCTAAATTGCAGTTAGTTTTGTCATACTTTTCCACATCCTGACTGGCTTCTGTGACTTCCATCTTTTCAGTCAAGCAAGTGATAATATTATAGAAGGGACTCAGATCCCTTCCAGCAGATTTCCCAAATGAAAAGCTCTTTTCAGCAACTCCTCAAAACATGCTTGCTTCTAGGCCAAATTTTAATTCTAATTCCAGATGGAATGAAGTGGGCTAATAGCTTTTAAGTACTGAAATCAATTTCAAACAAGAATTGATACAATTATTTCCAGGAATTTTTGAACTGTTAAAACAAACAAACAAAAAATAGCAGCTAAGTCTACACTACTCATAATGGGCAAATGGAATATGGTGGCTTTGGATGATGATATCTGCACAGATTTTTTGATTTGGGGCTTTCTAACATAGTCAAGATACAAAAGTATTTGCAAAGTGGGTATGTAATAACCTCAGTTTTAAAGTCCTTCTGACTCAGAACCAGTTCAGCAGTTTCATTTGGTGACTTATGTGCATTTATGTCCTATCTTTCATTTGATATGATAGGGAACGGATAAGGAAAGCATGTGTTCTGTCCAAACAGTAAAAAACAAAGATAGGAGCAAGAGAAAGGCATTTACAAAGAGAAATGACTCAAACCTCACCTTCAGAACTATCAGAAGAAAAAGACGACTATTGGCTCATGGCCCCAAGCTTTCACAACAGATTACAATTTTAATCTCCTAAGCATCAAAGCTATTAACAGAAAAGAAAGAATTCTAGAAGAAACAAATAAGCAAGATGGACTTCCAGTTAGGTTTCAAAGTGCATTTGCAGCTAAGAACAACTTCAAAAGCAGAAGTTATAAGCCAGAGTTTGTTTAAAGAAGGAACTGGATTTGCAAAATTTTTGAAACCTCTGTTGACATAATTTCTTAATGTACAAAATAAATACTTATCAGTTTTTGAAATTGCTCAGGAAGATAGCTTTAAACATGACTGAGGCAAAATATTTTAAGCAATTATGACTGAACCAGAATTTTAAGTACAAAGAAAATATTTTTGAAAACTTCCAGTCTTTAAAAACATCCAAAAATAATATTGAATCTCATTTCGTTCAAGTTGTTATGTTATTTTTTAAGAACTCTGAGAAACATCTCTAAAGGAACACAGAACTGTAAATATCCTGACATACAATTTCCTCATCAATTACATATGACAGCAGTCAATCACTATATAGCTATTATCAAAAATATTGATCAATTTTACTATTTACTTAAACTTAACACCTAATTTTAGGCTATATTAATTTCATACTGGAAGTGACCAATATTTTGTCACTAATGTTTTGTCAGAAGATTTCTGGTTCTATTGGATGTCAATTCTGACTGGTCTATATTTTCTGTAAGCATCTCTAATCCAATTCTAAGGACAGCTCCAAGCAAGAATCAAACCAGCTCTCTCAGTAACACTATTGCCAAGAAATACGGACTAGAACTAAGAAAAATCTCTTACAAAACCAAAAATAAATAAAATACTGGGATTTCTGCTTGTTTCTTCCTTGCATTCCAGGACACAATTCACAAGGCTTGGGCTCCTTAAACACCGTTTTTTTTGGAAGATTAGCTTTCTATTTACAACCACTGCCTCGTTAAAAAGAACTATGTATATTGAAAAAGAGAGTAGCTAAATAGTAATAAGAATCCAGAAGTTTCCATACAAATTGAAGAACACTAAGTTCCTATAGTACTAGACCAGAACACCAAAACACCTGGATTTGCTTTGAGTTTGCGAATTTAATCCAGTCCTTTAACTCAGCAACACTGGCTGGGTAAGAAAAATGAGATTTTCCCACATTTCAGTCTGACCCAGAGATGAAATTTCAGAATGAAGATCCTTTACAGAACTATGTTTTGTCAGCCTTTTCATTGCTTGGAGTTTCAGAGTAGAGACAATAGGGTGGAAGAGAGACATGGCAGCCTGCATCACCTCAGGTTTCATAAAGCTTAACCATGTGAGCTGAAGTCCCAGCATGGACAACTTCCATTAGCTCAGGATATTGAATACTACTAACTGACAAGAACTAGAGAGAGCTCTGTAGCCATTTCTAGAGAGCTTTTATGGATTTCTCTGTAGAAGCTGAGAATAACTTACTATATGAATTTGGAAAAAAACCTGGACAGAGAAACATGGCTCACATGCAAAAGTGGTTAGTAAAATAATTTCTAACATAAGAGATGTTGGTGATGTAATAGATCCTGAAATTAAAAGTGCCAAAGACTCAGAAAAAAAGGCAAAAACCCCAACCTTATACAACCAAAGAATCAAATAGGAAAAAAAAAAGCACTAGAATTAAGATTTGTAGTGAAGAAGATTTATGAAACTGAGTAAATCCCAAATTTGCTCTGGGTTTGGAGGTGCTTATTTGATCTCAATGAAGGCTATGTTTAAGAGATGACTTGCAATAGATCTTTATGTCAGAAAGCTCTAACCCACACAGTAGCAACAGACCACTATGTAGAGTAATTTAGTGAATGTTTCAGCTTAACAGTAGTAGTCAGCAGGCAATACCAGGATACAGTTCTATTGCCAAAGGCTGGGCACAATTTTCAGGTATACTGGGTGTTTCTGCACTGGTGACATCTGGAATCATACACAAGTACACCTGCCTGAATAGTTACAGAAATTGCAGCAGAAGTGTCCAACATCAAGCAACTAGTTAAACCACCTCAGTGAAATCCTGTCACCTTCAGAAATGTTAATTTAAATATACTTAAGCTAGAAACAAGTTAAACAGAAAACAAGTTAAAGAGAAAAATCAACATTCTGTGATTCCTAAAACATATAGAACACTTACCTGCTACTCTTTCATCCGTTTCTCTATTGCCATCATCAGAGTATCTTGCAAAATCTAAAGAATCAAGAGTACTGATGCTTCCAGCACGATCTTAAGGGGTAGGAGAAAAAAAAATAAAAAATATCAGAAAGAATCCTGAAGAGCCGCCTTTTATAGAGAAAGTCACAGAGAAAGTCAAAACAGCATCTCATTTCAGAAACTATAAATTGGAGGCTACATGTTCTCAAGTTGTACTGCATTTTCTGAAGGTCCGTAAGTAGAGAGTAGATCAGTAAACTTGAACCAAAAATGCAGCACTACAGTAATTTCACTGAACAGACTGTAAGATATTTTTGTTCTCCCTAAAAGATGGCATTTCTAGCCTGTTGACAGCAGATGAGGAGCAGTGCATTGTAGCACTTCCCCTTTTCCACATGGGCCAAGCGCTTTGGCTTGGACACCCAGGTGAGAACATAAAAGAAACCAAACTGTTGTGTGACAAGTTTCAAGCCAGTCCCTTTTAACATCAACTTGTGGCTGCCTCAAACACTCTACTTCCTTTTCCCACGTTTAGTATTTTAAGGCATGTCATTGTGACCAAATACTTTTTTACTTATCTTCTGATCTAGTTCTTAACTTCAGTACATACCCACTTAATTAACATTTTTTAAGGAATGCAGTATCTAACAAAAGCAAAGGAAGCGCAGTTCACGCTATTGCAGGTATAATATTTGCACTCTATAATTAAATTCTGAATTTAAAAAAGAAAAAAAAAATCAAGACATTCAGTAACCAGCATAAGGTTTGGATCTGATCTTGACATTTTTCATTTCACAGGAATGGCAAAGAAAAAATCATCAACCAAAACGCAATTTTGATAAGTCTGTTGAAGCACATATTCACCTTTTTATTATAAAAGAGCACAAATTACTTGGTAACAGAACTTAAAAAAAATTGAACAGTTTCTTAGCACAATTAAACATGCAGAAAGTACCTTAGTATCTTTCCTCTCTTTCTGAAATTAATTTCCATGTAGCACTTCAAGAATAATTTTAATTACATTAGAACTGTTGTCACATTAACAAAGAACAAACTCCACAGAGCTGTCAAAAAACCTCTTATCTGTCAGTGGAAATAGAAGCAATTTCATCACTTGTCAATCAAACTCTGTCATGACTAACATCATTAACTGCTCCTCCCATTCTGCATTATGTAAAAAAAGAAAAACAACCAAAAAAAAACTATTAATTAATTTCTTCGTATATTTGTGCTTCATTTTACTGTAAGGTCTTGTGACATCCCCTCCACATACAGAGCAGCGACCAGCATTGTACTCAAATAAGAACACCTGAATTAAGACCGAATAAAGCATTTACATGTAAAAGATAGAGAGGGACTAAAGTTACCAACTCTAGCTGAGTTCCACAAAATCAAGACTTGCCTGAAAACCTTATACTTTATGTCCATGGAACAGACAGGTTATCACAGTATACACTTTATATCTACCAAAGGGTTTTTTCCTGTTGCAATGCCCTCTTATCCAAACAATGAAACAAGCGCTTGCTCCTCAGTGAGTCTCTACTCAGCCATTAGTTTTAACCTCATTGCTCATATGCAGCTTCCAGTCTCATTCTCTGCATTTTTTTCATACATTAGTCTGATTTAGTAATTCTCTGCAGGCTGTTCCATATAGCTTAGCAACACAGTACAAACTCTTCTTTTTACAGCATCTTTGGAAAATGGACTACTGCACATTTGAAGAGATGAAGTTCAAAAGTAAACATGAATTCATGCAGTATGAAAGTTTTTAGAAATGACTTTTCAAAACACCCAGCACTTTGATAAGTAGATATTGCTCTAACTTATTTCATTGGGAGCTACAAGATCATTTTTTGAAATCAAATTCAAAACAACATTTAAATGGAGATCTCAATGAAAAGCTCATGTTGAAGAGAAGTAACCAAGTCTCACATACAGCATTGTTTATGGCAAAAGCAGAAATAAAACTGTTTCCCCCTGCAGCCTTGCCATGTTCACAGATCAATTTTCTAATTGATCTGTGAACAGAAGCTAAGTAACATCAGAGAAACAATGCTCAAATTTCAACTTAAGTCAACCACACCACTATTATTGAAGCATCCAAAGCCATAAGCAACACAACTTTTTCTTTGTATGTCTAGTGGTGCACTTCAGAGGCCAAGGTTCTCCCCTGAGAAATTATAAACCCAGGCATAAAACACAAACTTATTTGCCAAAGCCAAAACCTTCTTGGAAAAAACCCCAAACCACCAAAACCCAGATGCCTATAAAAAAAGCAGGGGGTAACCACAATCTTTGTCAGGATTTAGACAACAGAAGCTGTTTAAGATCACACCAGCAGCTGTGAATCCAACAACTCTCAAAATCAATCAGTTCTACAACCTTAAGGATCCTACAGGAACAAGCAACACCAAGGGGGTTTATGCTCTCAACACCCAGAAACTGCCTCAAGCACCACTTCTGCATGCACAGCAGCAATTTACAGGGTGGAAACTTGTACATTCACTATTTTGACTTGGCTTTATCATTACCATATTCACAATAAAAGCAAACATTGGACTCCATTTAGGTAGAGGCTGACACTGGGAGGATGCACAAACAGCCAGATTCAGACTGATGAAACCAAGGACGATCTGCTAAGGAACCCCAGCCCTCGTGGGTTTCCTGCTACCATTATTTCACTCTGCCAGTAATGCTGATGCTCCTGCATTACAGAAGTGCACACCCATTAGCACAGCCCGAACCCAAGATGTGCCATTACCAGCACAGTCAGGGCACACAGGAACTGCTGAACAGTGAAGAACAGCAGGCCTGCGCCATGGTCTCACCCACCTCAAGTGTCACCATGGGGAAACTGTGTCTGTGACCTTGCTACTTACCAGTGTCTCTGTAAGCAGGCATCAGAGGAGGTTTAACTCCTAAAACTAATGCCATTGTCCGGAAAATCATGGAATAACATCTTATAACCTCATATTTTACACTTCCATAAGGATGCAGCTGCTCTGCAAGGATTGAGAGGGTGTAAAATATTGGTATCTCTAGCTGCTCAGACTGACCCCGAGAAAAGCTGGAAAGTCTCTTTTCCCAGCCTGGTGCTTGAAGAAGGAGTCATGGCTTTTTATTTCTGGGTCTCAAGGCTGTTTATTGTATCTTATCTATAAAATGCTTTTTCCTGTCCTGCAAAGGTCCGCTCAGTATGACAGCCAGAGGCATTCTGCCTGCCCCTGGGGCAGTGTTATGTCTTTACACTAAAAACTGTGTACAATGTCTACAATTACTTTCCAAAACCTATCACCTATGTTAGCCAATGAGCTTCTACTCTAAACCAATCTGTAAGTGCCAACATCACAGAAGAAAATGGAGGCCAAGAAGAAGGAGGACTGGACACACCCAGATCCCTCCATCTTGCCTCCTGAATCCCCGTTCTAGAAACCCCAAAATCTACTTTTTCAACCCGTGATAACTTCACTACTATTCTACCTAAACTGTTGTGGCTTGCTGGTCTTCATATAATTTTGGTAATTTGCTCCACGGGTCATAATCAAACCCACAGGTGTTTTGGGGTCCATGCCAGGGCTTCTGAGGCCCCTGGCAGGGTCTTGGCCGTCCTGGACAGCCAGAGGGATGTGCTGGGTTCCCACAGGAAAAGGCACCTCCCTGCTGGCAGCACTACAGCCTCATTTCTTGGGAAAATGGGCAGGGCTGTTTGAAGGAAAGGAATCAAAGGGAAAGGCTGTGCTCAGTCACACAGCTCACCTGAGGAATGTGAAATAACATTTGTCTGAAGTACAAACAGCTGTACTACAGGACACTGAGTGGAAGCATTTCAACTACAGCATTCAGAAAAGAGAACTATTTTCTGAACTGAAAGTGAAGAAGAACAAAAAAATTAGAAAACAACATATACTCAATTTTAAAAATCAAAATAAAAATTTGAGTCTCAAGTGATTTGGCAAAGAATATCAAAGCAACTTCTTGTGGAGAAACCACTGAAAAGGAAAAGTACACTTTGGCTGAAATCTGCTTCTTTCCCAGAAAGAAACCCAATCTGCCACAGCAGCGGGAACCCATTTTGTCTTGGTATGTTCATTCTTATCAAGTCTCCTGTGCATGGATTTTAGCTTCTTTCTCTGAATTAAAACACTTTACAATCAGCAATTCTCTTTTGCTAAAAGCTTTCCCAGTGAATACTGGCAAAATAATTGCTGTCAGCTTCATGTTCAGAAATGGTAAAAGCCAAGTAACAAGAACAATTTTGACAAGCAGGTATAAACAACTGCAGAACATGGATCACCTCAATATGGAACAAGAAAGTGCACAGAGCAGCAGTGAAATAGGCTTAGGGTTTTCATAATTCATACCAGAGAAATGCCAGGAGACATATCAGGATAATAAAGGAGAGGCTGTGCACAGCTCTTGTCTCTTACCTTTACCACTGGAAAAGGATGAGCAAAATCAGAATGCCAACATTCATATACTCAACGATTTTTAATCCCTTAAAAAATGCAATGAATTTAATTTCATTTGTGAAGTGAAAAGTTGGGTTCAACATCACATTTTGCTTATTAACTTATACACACTTTTAAAATATTGCTTCATTCCAGAGGAAAGGATTTTAATTCTTTTCTTATTCCCAGAACTGGCACCAAATGACATGCAGACTTCTGCTGACAGCTTCTGTTCCCATGGCATATATTCAGCTCTCCCTGAACGCTGAGCATTACTACCAAAGTAGGAAAATGTAAGGAAATCTCCAAGTGATACATCCCCCTCCACTGACATACATAATATGAAAAAGGTTATGTTTCATTCACTCTGATGATAAAAGGAGATTATTTTTACCAGTTTACCTAAAGGGCACCAAGAATGACCATATTAGCCATATTTTCATGTTAGCCATATTGTCACAGTACATGCATTAAGTAAAAATAAGTTGCAGTCTTCTACAAAATCTCATTAAATAATCTTTACATGTTCATGATACTGTAAATCAGCTAAAAGCATAGACAAATTAAGTGGCATTACTTATTGATAGGAGGCACAAGAAAAATATTTTAAAAATTAATATTTTAGAAGCTATTTGAATTTACTTTGCAAACATCCAAATTGATTTCAAAAATTACTAGCTGATAAAGCAGCCCAGTTGTCACATTTCCTCTAAGATCATGGGAAATCATATCATCATTTACTAACAATTAATCAACTGGAACATATGAAGACCCAGAAAGCCACAATTTTTCCTTGCAATGCAAAGAGAGGAAGCGATACTATGTTTGTACATGACAGATTCCCTTAGCTAACTTAGTGTTCACTTGTACTGAAAAATATCAGTAATCCTGAAACCAGACTATTGCCATATTTTGAACTGCTGAGTGAAACAGCTGGCTAACCACATTTTACAGTGACTGGAGAAATAACTGGCTACTGGAAATAGGATTTTGGTAAGCATACAAGTGGAACTAAAAGTGAATCCTTCCCAGGCAAGATCAGAGTAGCTTTCCACTGGATATTGCACATACTAGGACAACACATTTCCCAGTTTAAGCCAGTTTTATATGAATTGTAGGGGTCTGTGGAGGATGAAACTGCAGTAGGCAGATAGCTCACATATTTCACAGAGAGATAGAACCTTTTCAAGTCTTTTTGAGCTATTAAAGGTCTGGATAGTAACTTATACCTATAATGCTATCAGGGCCATCAGGTGACTCCAACCTCCACACTCACACATCACTATTTGGAGAAGCAAAACCAAAAATTACTTTGCATTGATAAAAACCCCAAAACCAAGCAAAAGAACACTTTGAATACGTTCTATCCAATTGGTTAATACAATTGTATTTGTCATTTACGGCAGCATTATCAAACAGGAACATACCAAAGGCTTGGGAAAACTGTTAAGACATTGTTCATGCTATTGGATACTATGAAGATTTATATCACTAACTCTGACTAATCATCCAAGCACAGCTCTGCTCCAGAAGCACAGAATTTTTATTGCATGTAGTCGTCTTCTTTTTTTCTTTTACTTTATCTAAAGTGTTCTAATATTAGTGTTTGAATTATTGTACAAGCAACTTAATCCACCAGTAGTAATTTTATTTAATAATAATGCACTCTCTTCACAAATTAAATTTTCACTACATTGGATTTCACTAGGGACAAACATTAAACAAGGTCTGCCAGTTCAGTGTCAGGTACAACCTTACTTAGAAGCCATCTCAGGTTAATGCCTTCTAGCTTATCCTGAATAAAACCAGACGTTGAAAGTTACATAAGTGAATGACTGAGGCCATCAAAAATCATTCCTTAGCATCACCATCCTGACAGCTACTTCTAGGCAAGAAAAAACCCTATACAACTCCAGAATACAACTCTCTGCAACAACAGAAATAAGCTGCATTTCATTCTTGAACTGGGCACTGAAAATCTGTTTTGCAGAACAAAATTATTAAAATAGAGAATTGCTAAGGTTTGATTTTTACTATGAATTAAAACCCAAAACAAAACAGGATAATTCAACCAACAAATGCTACACTTAACACACAGCAGTAAATTAGATTCCAAAAATTATGAACTATCATACAAAGAAAGTTGTTAGGGATTATAAATGTCAGAAAAGCAATTACAGCTGCATGTGGGGAAAAAACCCAAGTTACTCCGAGATACTCTTTCAGATCTCCGAAAAGTGAGAAGCTATAAAAGCCCCTACTGCAATGTTTTTCAACCAACAAGCCATGGATTGTTACTGAGACAAGCTTTGAAATAACCATATAGTTCCATGTAACTTTAGAAAGCACACAAGTTTCTCCTGATGAGCTGTGCTATTCCTACGAGTTAAGCTGCCTCTCCTCCCAATATACACATAAACCCCTCTCCATCTAAAAGCAAACTATGTCATGAAGAGATCAAAGCCAAAACTTGAAGGTGTCTTCAAATCAAAGGTCAGAAAAAAATTTCATAGACATTGGCAAAGGACAACAGTACTCATGTTTTATAGGGTATAGCTTATCTTTACTTTCAGGGCACCCAGCCTAATTTTTAAATGCAAAGATACAGGCAAACTAGCAAGTATTCTGATAACAGATCCCAACTGAGAAGCTTCCATGAAAATTAATCAGGTCTGACACTTTTTCCCTTTCTTCTGTGCTATAGATACAATAAAAGAACTATTGAAATTGAGACCTAAGGGAATGCAGATGTATAAATACACATTTTAGGTCTATTTCTGCTGGCAGTAAAGAAGTCTGCAAGTGAGGTATTTTATCTACCTTAAACATTCCAGACCTAGAGTAAACTAGCCAGTAGGGTCATGCTGCAGATGGCCTGCTCTTTTCTAGAGCTACTGGTCTGAAAAAGTATGTCCTTGAATAACTTGTATTTTCAGCTACTCTGCACAATATCACAGGCACAAAATAGCAGAAGCCAAAGAAACATGGAATGGAGGCTAATTGGGAAAAATAAATTACTTCTTGTACTTCTTTGTAAATGCTTAAGCCCCATACTAGTACTGAACCACACACATGTGTATGTGAATAAATCAAATTGTGAGAGAGAGTGAGCACGTGCGATAGAAGATGGGATAATGTGAAAACCCCAAGAGTTTTAACCAAGTCCTTTCTACATTAAATCAAACAATCAGGCATCACAAATTCTTTAATAAGAGATCATCAATTTACAGTTTGTATTTGTGACTACCTTATATAGCAACTGAAATAGCTACGTTGTGCAATACATATGAATAGATTAATGAAACTATTTAATTCCCCATAAATAAAACTGCAAATTTATTTTAACCATAACACATTTCATAAGACATCTCTGGAGCAGTATGACTTTGAAAAGTTTTAAAACTTCCTGCTGCATTTAAAATTTCTGTTATGTTTCAACTTGTTTCAAGCTTACTGATGCTGGATCTTTCAGCAAAGCAAACCTGATCCATTGCAGCAGACATGTGATCTAGCATACAACCTTTACAGTAGAAACAGACTTACACAACGATTTTTTAAACCAACTTGAACTTGTAGAGTAAATTTTACCAGATCAACACATTCCACATTGCTATGGTAACTTGGGGATGGAACAAAAAGCCTTAAATTAATTCATTGCATCAGGCACTAAACCGTAAGCACCTGACCTACCAACCTTGCTTTGCAACTCAAGTGCCTCTTTTGCTCTCTCCCAGATGTTCTTAATCAATCAGACCTGCAGAATTTTTCAAATCCGTATGTGCTGAAGACTTTAGACCCTCATCAAATGAAAACTTAGTTAATTAAAGCTACTAGAATAAAATGAACTTCCAAGCTGTCAGAACAATCTACTTCTCAATTATCAAGAACAGACATTCAATACTAGTCCATGACGGGCAATCCAAACCAGATTGAAAACAGATGATTAATACACTTTCCTACTTCATACTTACAGTAAGTTATAAAAATTCATAGGAAGCATATGAGGGTAAGCCCCTAAAGCTGGTTAGAGAAAACTAACCTACACTTGCTAGCCAAGAAAAGAAAAAAACCCCAAACAAACCAACAAAATCCCACCAACCAACCACAACAAAAAACCCAACCACCAGATATGTAAAACAAGTATTTTGCAGACACATTGCAATAGAAAAGCATCACTCTCACTCCCATGACAGGCACACTGCAGAAGCTCATCAGAAAAATGAAATTACAAGTAGAAAATAGGTAAGATTGTGCACCCTAGCACAGAAACAACACGCCCACAGAACTGGGTTATGATACAGATGCACCTGGGCTGATCTCCTGGAGAGTCATACCAAAACCAGGCTGCTTTTGGAGAGAGACTTATTGCATAGATGTTCTCAGGCAGCATCCAAATTAGTTGAGTCTGAAAGAATTAAGCCAGTCCTGCACAAAGCATTTGGATGCTGCAGCAGTGAACACTGAGGTCCAGAGGGGTGTTCCCTTAGGAAAAGCATCAAACCCAGCCTGACCCCCTACACGTGGGTAAGGAGTAGCTCAAGCTGCAGCGCTCTTGAGCAAGCAGACCTTCCCAAAACAGAACAGCCAAGGGCCAGGCATAGCATGGAGATACTCCTTCCAGCCCATGACCCCAGCTGGCTTTTGCAGAAATCACAAAGCTTCACCAGCATCACATTAACTCCATATGCTTGATGCTGCAGGACTGCATTGTCCAAAATGCATCCATTAACTTGCACCACAAGGAGTTTTCCATTTGCCGCAGTAACCCAGCTTTCTGTTAAACACTCACATCAGGCAAAATTGTCTCAATTGAGTCCTTAAATGGTTGCCCTTGCTGAAGGACTACTTAAAGTGTATGGATAATATCTATCTTTATTCTCAAGCACTGTATTGCCTCAGTTTTTTTCATATTTAAATTTCAGTAAGTTCTCATTTGCCCACTTTCTACATTTATCTAAGGACAGTCGTAAATTTTCCAGTTAAAACTTAATTTGTGTCCATATGGTTCCTAGAAAATTTAAAAAAACAAAAACAAACCCAAAACTTGCAACTGGAGACCAAAGCATTTCTTCTATAAGAAAAGGCTGAGAGAGATGAAGCTGCTCAGCATGGAGAGAAGGCTCAGGAGGAGTCTGATGATGTGTATAAATAATTGAAGGGAGGGCACAAAGAGAACAGAGCCAGGCTCTTCTCAGTGGTGACCTGTGACAGACCACAGCGGGCACAAACAAACAAGGAGGTTCCTTTGGAGCATCAGGAAACACTTCTACTGTAAGGGTGACCAAGCACTGGCACACATTACCCCGAGGGGTGAGGGAGTCTCTGTCCCTGGAAACACTTAAAAGGCCATCTGGTCACATCCTGGGAAAGCAGCTGTAGGGCACAGTAGTTCTGTTTGAGCAGGAGGTTGGACCAGATGATCACCAGAGGTCCCTTCCCACCTCAGCCATGCTGTGATTCTGAGATTATTCTTGCCATGGTTTCTCTTATTCCAAAAGTTTTTTTCAAATGACAAAACAGCTCATAGCTTTCTTTCTCCTCTAACATCAAACAAGACAAAAATGTACTTGTTATATAAATACAAAATTCTTGTTCTGTGACTTTTTACGTAACAGTATTTCCTTCAATTCAACAACAAAGTAATCAGCTGCATCACTATCATGCAAAGTTATATTGCAGGAAGGGAGGAAGAAAATTGCCTCTATCCTACAGCACACTGGAAGAAAAGGTTCACTATTTCTTAAAAGCTTTCTCAACTTGGTCTGTCTTAAAAAAAAATTAATTAGTTTTTTTAAACTATTTGTCCAACACACTCAGTATACTTAGTAGCATGTCTCAGGCATTCACATCATAAATAAATACATAAGGCCTACAAACTTCATTGAATTACTCAATGTTTTAGCCTGTGCTAGAGGAGATGTCAGCTCAGTTTCTCAAAACTTTACAATACGCTAGAAATCCAAATACAAGTAACGCCTTGAAGACAAGGAGTTGTCAGATAGAACCCAGCATCTAAAGGAACAGCAGTATAAGGTTTCAGGACTTCTCATTAAAAAAAAAAATAAGATTCCTCATGCTATATTTTAAAGAGATCCACAGATACAAGTTACCTAACTCAGATGTTGTAAAAAAATCTTAATTTAGTTGGCAAGTGTAAGACCGTCCTGGAAAAGATGTTTTCCCATATTTTCATTAATTCTGTGTTACAGAACACAGAAGTCCAGTATGTATAAATTTTCAATTAACAGAGATAGACTGCACACAGATCAGCTTCCAACATAGCTGATTTCAATATCTACTTGATAATAACTTGCTTTCAAATACTAGACAAACTTTTTTATCAGAAATTAAGCTCATGTAAAATTTTCAGCAAGCTTTCTCTCAGCTGGACAGAGTTTATGAGTCACATCTTCAGTTTAGAAAAAGGCAATTCTCAGAGGGAAAAAAAGCTACAGGAAATCTGGTATAACTTACACAGAATTGAAATTACATATGGGAGAACTCAGAAAAGTTGCCAGTGGTTGGTTCTGAAATGCAAAGCTCTAGCTCAACATTCTAATTTCCTTTTTTCCACCTACCAAAAGCCAATCTCTTCTTTCCCTAACAGCAAAACCATCAGAAGGATGGTGTGCTGCTTCAGCACAAATCCAGCTTGTTTTGCTGAAGCTTTCAGCCACAGGATGGTTAAACACACACATAACTGAACTAGCTACAGTGCATATATAGAGAGGTTTACTTCTGCTTTCCCCAGCATCAAAAAGTAACAGGAACTCTAGCACAGGAACAGAACAGAAGCCAGGACAAAAGTAATTAAATTCCCCATGTCATAGCTCTGAGGATCCTAAAAGAACCACAACATGCACTAAGTTAGGATATGGGAAAATACAACATGGTCATCACAATCACTTGCTACTCAGTGGATTACTTGATTTGACCTGCCTAGTAAGAGAGGCTTCTACTCTCTCCTCCTCTGTCCATAACTGTCACGCTTATCAGGCTACCTTATCTTGTTACTTCTTTGTGTAGTTCCATACTTATGGGGACTAACCTGTCTCCTGAACAATCTACCATTACATCACCCAAAGCTTAGACTCATCCATCAGGGACAGCTTCCAGCACACCCAGTTTTAGTCATTTGACACTTCCAATAGTTGCAAAAGCCTTAACATAAGCAGCTTGTAAGTGCATGTTACTGAAAACCTGTCAGAAACACCAGTGTCAGTAAAATGGAGTGGGTTTAAAGAAGTCACAACAGGAAAAGTTCACCTGGCTTCTCTACTGGTAAAGCCAGCATCAGAGCACTATCCAACCTCTCAGGTTTCCACCAGGCATTGCTCTTTTCTGCCAGGTTTCAAGTGAACTCTGCTTCCTTTTCTTTCAGCATTACATACAAGCCTCAACTCTTTCAAATGTTTTCTGCTCTTCATTAAAAGTGACAGCAATCAGCCTTTCCCCTCTGTTGATGAGCAGCAGCTTTGATTGCCTATTTATCTGCACCTTTCCATTCCATCCTTTCTCAAGGGAGCATGTATTCCAAATCAGGCAGTAAAACCACTCTTACTCACAAGTTGCCAGTCTACTTCCCATTATCTGCAGATCCTGCCAACAGGACTAGGTATTTTTGCTTCCTTTCACATATTAACAAGCCAAAGACTTCAGCTGACAACACCAAAACACCTAAGAAGTAGTCATTAGAACAAAAATTATTGCCATCTTCTCAATTTCCTGTTTTATTTAGACTGCTATTTAAACTGAGGTATAATGAACTGTTTGGAAGTAGCCCTGCTCTCCTATATTTTCACTCAGAACAAAACTCAGTTGAAACACCGGTGGGTCATGGCAATGCTCCACACAAAATTACAACGTTTGTGATTCAGGACTGAGAAGAGCTGTTACCAAGACACCCCCTCTCACAAAGGATACTCTTCCCACTTGGCTTTTTTCAGTAGGATCCATCTGAATTTCAGAGGCTACAAGCAAAAGGAGCAATGAATTACAATATTCCATACCACCCCCAAAAAAAGCTCCCAAAGAAAAATCAAACACCCCAAATCATAAACAAATCCTTGAGCTTACTATGAAGAAGCAGCAGCAATACTTTATATCTTTGTACTCATGGATTAGTTTCATGTAACTGGAATCAAAACCCCAGAAAGCTATCAAAAATTTTATTATGGCAATAACTAGAAAAAAATTATCTCCTGAAAATCACAACTGCAATGTAAGTGCTCAAACCCCTTATGATTTTCATTAAAGCTATTTCAAATTTTGGGAATGTTGCACTTGCGTAGCAATAAAGAAAAAAATAAATAGCGAATTTTAAGACTAACATTAGTCCTACCAATGTAAGCTGCATTCCTTCAGGAAAGGGCATTAATCAAACATAGCAACCAAAGGGCATCATATCAATCCCATTAAAAAGAAGTTTTCTTCACCCACTATGCACAAGCTTGAATTACAGTCATGGGTATAATAAACACATTTGTGGTCCAGGAACACAGATGAGACATTTGAGCCACAGTTTTATTTCTAAATTTCGAGACACTCAGTTTCTAAATTGAGTTTCTCAATTGGTACTATATCTTCTTATGCAAAAATGATAGGGATAAAATTAATAATTAATGTATAGGTGCTGACTAAAGCCTTGCAAAAGATCAGGAATACCGTAAGAAGGGATTACCAAACCATACTGCCCACATGAGTAGCATTAGAAAAGCAGTACCCAGTGCTCTAGCAGATATTAAACTACTGCTATTGAAACCAGTGGAAGAAGCTCTCAGAAGTTTGGAAACATCTGGCTGAGATAACAGGACATGAGGGATGACTGTACATAGTCCTGGGCATCTAAAGGAACAGTGTCATCTCCTTCACGTGCTTCAAACTAGAAAAGCAAAGTTGCTAGACACATGAAACATTTCCACATTTTTCATTACAATATATCTTAAACTCAGTTTGTAGATGTGATGTTGCTGCTGCTGGAAAAAGGAAGGGTGTTTTTGCAAAGAACTAAGAAATCCCAGTCATCTGACTGTCATTTGCTGTTGCAACCAAGAGCTCTGAAGCATGGTTCAAAGACAAAACAGCTTCTAAGTCACTCGCTGACCACATGATGCTGCTTGTTTAAATCCAATGACATTTGAGCAAAATCTTTTTGTAACAATCTTTCAAGATGAAGAAATAAAACCACACCAAAATAAATGGCAGCACGCACTCAGAGTTTAGACTGGCACTTCTCAGAGTCCTTTTAGGCAATGAACACTTGTACTGAAATTCTCCCATTCTGTACAGCACGTAAAGTACGAAAGCTTCCTATTGCTCAGTGGAAATCCTCAGGCAGCATTCCAAACATACTTCACATTCAATAAGAATTGCCAGTCATACTCTTTCTGCATCCACTCCAATTATGAAAAATGTCAGAATAAAGCCAGAGAAATTAATCTAACTTGGGGGCTGGGAGGAGCAGCTACAAAGCACTGAGAACAAATTCTGACTTCAGAAATAAACAGAAATAATTTTTTTAATGATGTTATGAATTTTTTTCACTGAAGCATAAAATTCACATGACCTTGAAATGGCAATCATGCCAACCTGCACTACTTTCTACATCCATCGTCTCTATTAAGAAAACTAGTAGTTCATTCTCAAATACCTTTGGGCATGTTAAAGCAAGAGAAGGTACATACACAACTCTCTTATAAAGACAGGTACAAGAGACTGGATCTCTCAACAAAACTGGACATTTTGACTAACTTAGGAAACTGTTCAGACTTATTCTTGGATCTGAACTACAGCTCAGCCACCTACCTAAATGAAGTAATACCAGATGCTCAGGAAAAAAGTGAGGGAACTCTTCCAAAGACCATGATTTTCAGCCCATCAGAGTCTTCTGCAATCTACATTATAGCACTTGGAAAATGACATAACTACAGAGGCACAAGACTATCAGCTCTTGTTCAGTCAGATTCAGTCTGAACAGCACTGTCACAATTGCCAGCTCAATGCCAGACTTCAGACTGCAAGCAAATCTGATGGCACTAAGTTAAAAAAGCTACTTGAGCTATATAAAAATATTTTTTCATTGTCCTGCATCTGTCACCTTTCAATGTCACTTAATGTGAAGTGCCTTTTGAATCACAGTTGAGACAAAAAAATTCCTTTGAAATGCACTCTAACTTATTGCAGATATCAGACTTCAAGAAACACCTTTAGCATAAGGTCTAGCATGATATTTAATTTCAGCACTTCAGTATTATTAAACTTGTCCAAATTAAGTGTTAGTCCCCCCCCTTCTCTCTCTCCCCACTGCTACAGCCTCCTCCCTCCTTTTTTTAATAGGGACATCCCACAGGCACCTATCAATTAGCAAGTCAGCAAAATAATAATGAAGATGTTCTTACATAAGTGCACATTGCTCTAAGACTGCAAGAGGTCTTAGGTCTTTTTTTTTCCATGCATAACAACACAGCTACACAGGCCGCTGCTTTTCTAATTCTGGAGTATGTGCAGTGTCAATAACTGGAAACAATGTACTATGTTAACAAAGAAAAGAGAATATTTAATCAATCAGATTAATTGACTGGAATCCCCAAGGAAGCAGCTTGGGGATGAAACAGAAATTTTTATCAGTTCAAAGCCCTGAAGCACAAGGTTTTCCAATGTTCACTAATCATATCACGAAGAAGACCATACTGAAGCTCTCAACTGGACAAAGAGAAGAATGAAATTCTAATAATTCACAAACAAGACAAACAGAACATAAACAACACAGCAGGAATTTTAAAAGAAGCCATACATTTTTTAAAAGACCTTCAAATGCACTAACAAGTTGAAGTTCAGATGTCTACTATCCCAGCCATGCAGATGCTATTAGTTATTTCCAAATTTAAAGTGTAACTTTGTGTCTTTCCAGCATCAGAAACTCTTAAAAGAAACGAAAATATAGAACTATTCACAAAATGCCTTTAGGTATCTTGGTAAACACATAATTATGTCTTTCACCTGTCTGCTACCCACAATTCCTTTCAATGCCTTCCCACGAGTTCATTAAGTCCTCAAACTCAGGTGGCTGGTCAGCTCCTCTTTCCCAAAGCCACCTCCACAGGCTATCTATCTCCTTTTAGAACTCGGTGTGTCCGGACAGCAACACTGACAAGACACTGAGGTGATTTCATCCTAAGCCATGCGTGCTACTTTTAAAACACAAAAGCTGTTAAGGCCAGCTGTGTGACAACTGTCCAAACACCTGCACTCCTTTTGGTCTCTAAACTTTTACCAACTAAGTATATTTACTGAGTTCCCCATCTCCTTGGCTAGCCAAAGACTGCAGACACTTGGTAAACATGGAAGTGTTAATTATAGGAAGCATTATACTAGTTGCGCAAGAGCTGCGAAACTCAGACCTGTCTTTAGTTGCAGCACCAGAAGTAACACCCTGGCTCCTTATACCCCAATTCTGACAGGTTTTAGACTTGACATGTGGCACTCACGGCTTAACACCCCATTCTTTCTCCCAGCACCGTACGACTTATCTCTTGGCAGTGAGCACTAAAGACGCTGCTGGAAATCATTTCTCCCACATTTGGCAAATACCCGTGACGCTCACAGGGACACCGAAGCTCGATGAAACTACGCCTGTGGCACCAGGGTAACACCGGATCTGGCAGCGCACCTCCTCAGCCCCTCTGCACCGCTCCTACAGCCTCCGCCAGTCCCGCACAGGTTGCGGAGAACAAGGAACGACTGGAGGAGCGATGCCAAGCGCTTTTCCCGGCCGCCCAGCGACACCGAGAGCCAACCCCGCCCAGCCCCGTGCACCCACCGGCGGCTGTCCCCGCCTCCCGGAGCCCCCGGCCCCGAGCCAGGGTCACTTACTGAGCTGCCCGGCCCCGGGCTCCCTGCCGCCGGCTCCCCCGAGCCCGCTGCTGCCGCCCAGGCTGCCCAGGGCCCCGCCGGCGGGCGGCGTGCCGCTCTGCCGCTCGAAGTTGCCCGGGTTGGAGAAGAAATCGCGGAGCCGGGGAAGCTCCCGGCCGCTCTCCAGCAGCTCCGTGTGCAGCTCCAGCGCCGTCAGCAGGAACTGGTCCCGCAGCAGCTGCGCCGCTATCGCGTCCATCGGCACCCGCGGCAGCTCCCCGGCCCCCGCGGCAGCATCGCCCGGCGCCGCCGCTCGCAGACCCGGCAGCTCCTCGGGGCTCCCCGCCGCCGGCTCCGGCTGCTGCTGCGGGTACGCCGGCCCGCCCGGCTCGGTGCTGCTGCTGCTGCCGCCGCCGGGCCGGGGCTCCTCGGGCTCGTCCTCCTCCGAGTCGCTGAGGAAGGGGTTCACACTGCCGCCCCCGCCGGCCGCCGCCGCCGCCATCTTACAGCCCGCCGCGGCGCGACCGCTACCGGGGCGCTACCGCGGCAAAGCCTGAGCGGAGACGCCGCCGCAGAACCCCCCTCCTGGCGGGGCCGGGGCCCGAGCCGCTGCCAGGCCCTTGTCGATGGTGCCGATGATGTTGACGACGCCGCTGCTACCGCGGGCGCTGCCGCCACCTGCGGCCACAGCGACTCCCCGCCGCCGCCTCCTCGGCGGCCTCCCACCCGCCCTGCTGCCGCTTCCGGATCCCCGCTCGCGCGAGACTTCCCGCGGCCAACCGCGAGCCGTGCCCCGGCGTGCGGCCCCGCCCCCTCCGGGCCTCGCGCCCGCCCCCTCCGAGCAGGGCGGGTCCCGAGGAGAGGGAGGCCACAATCAGGGGGCGGGGCTTCGGTGTGTGCCCGCGGCGGGGCGCGGCCCGGGGCGGGGCCGGGAGCGGTGGAGGGCGGAAGCGGAAGTGGATCGCGGCGGGGGAGGAGGAGTGAGTTCTGGCGCGTGGGCGCCGCGCGCTTCCCTCGGGGAGGGGGCGGCCGATCCTGGGGCACGGGGAATGGGGGCGGCTAATCTTGAGGGACCGGGACAGGGGCGGCCGATCCTGGGGCACGGGGAATGGGGTGGGCACGGACTGCGCCTCCCCGCTTCCGCAAAGCTTGGTTCGCTCCGCAGCCTCCACGGCGGCCGCCCAGCTCATGTGGGCTCAGGGCGCTGCTGGGACGGGAGGGATGCGGGACTCGGCTTGGCCCCGGGCTGGGGGCTCGGACCCTCGGCGGGTTGCGTTGGCTGGGCCAGGGTAGGGCTCCCCGGGGAACGCAGCGCCCAGCGAGGGCCCCGGGGATGGACCTTGGACTGCCAAAGGAGGTGGTGGAGTCACTGTTCCTGCAGGTGTTTAAGGAAAGGCTGGATGCAGCACTCGGTGCCATGGTCTAGGTGACGTGGGTTCGGGCATGGGTTGGACTCGATGTCACCATCTCAGAGGCCTTTTCCAGCCAAGGTGGTTCCGTAACTCCGCGTTCCCGGTGGGTGTGTGAGTGGTGTCCCAGCATCAGGTGTTAGGGAGGGCACAAATACAGGTGGATAATAACGTGATGACCTCTGGAAGAAGGCTCAGGCAACTCAGGGGGACTACAGGGATGTTGTAAGGTTATGCTGAGAGAAAATTAGAGGGGCCAAAACCCATCTAGTACTTAATCTGACTATTGCTGTAAAAGAGTAAGAGACAACCAAATGTATTTTCAGATACATCAGCAGCAGAAGGAGAACTAAGGAAAATGTTTATCCTGTTGTGGGATGTAAGGAGAAACTGTGGTAAAGGATGAGGAAAAGGCTGTGGTACAAAACATCTTTTCCTTGCTCTTTAATGACAAAGCCAGTTGCCCTCATGACGTACAGCCCTGAGCCAGATGAAGGGAACAGGGAGTGGAATGATGCTTCCATTGGCTCAGAGGATGACAGGGCTCTGCCGAGGGATCTGTTGCATCAGGCAGCGCTACAGGATGCAGGAAAAGTGTCTGGAAGCTGGCCCAGCAGAAAAGGACCTGGGTGTGCTGATGGACAGTTGCCTGAAGATGAGCCAGCAGTGTGCTCAGGTGGCCAAGAAGGCCAATGACATCCTGACCTGTATCAGCAATCACACCAGGGCAGTCACTGTCCCTCTACTCAGCACTGGTGAGGCTGCACCTTGAATCCTGTGTCCACTTGTGGGCTCCTCACTACAAAAAGAATATTGTGGTGCTGGAATGTGTCCAGAGAAGGGCAGTGGACCAGAAGAGTCTGGAGCACAGGTTTTATGGGGAATGGCTGTGGGAGCTGGATCATTTAGCCTGGAGAAAAGGAAGTTTGGGGAGCACCTTCCTGTTCTTTACAGCCACCTGAAAGGAGGCAGTAGCAAGGTGAAGGTTGGCCCCCTTGCCCAGCTAACAAGTGATAGGAGGAAAAGAAATCACTTCAGCTTGTGCCGCTGATTTTTTTTCTAATACACATAAGATTGAATATTTATTGTTATTATATTTCTAGAGTCCCAGCTCTCAGGCTGCCACAGCTCTCAGCTGTCATATCATCTACCACATCAGGGACAGTCCCATACCTTCTGGGTGGTTTTCTCACATGCAGCTCTCCACAGCAGTATTGTTCCTGCTCTTCCAAGGCTCCCCCTAACCAGCCAGCCCACCCCCTTTTATCCCAGTTAGCTTCATGAGCCACAACTGCTGCCCAATTAAGGACATCGCAGCTGCAGCCCATTTAGAACAACTAGGATTGGGGCAAGGCCACTTATACAATACATATATTTTACTAGGACTCCTGCTATAAATATTAGTAAAAATTTATTCACTGAAAGGGCAATCAGGCATTGGAACAGGCTGCCCAGGAAAATGGTGGGATCTCCATCCCTAGAAATATTCAAAAGACCTGTGAATGTGGCACTTGGGAATGTGTTTTAGCAGTGGGCTTGGCGCTGCTGTGTTAACAGCTGGAGTCAATGACCTTTGAGGTCTTTTCAAACCTAAATAATTCTATGAGTCCATGAAGCTGTGCATCTGGAAGTGTGAAGTTATCACTTTTAAAAACACCATGCAAAGTAGTTACTTTGTGTGTTACCTGGCAAAACACTGGCAGCCAGAATGCAGCAGCAGGAAGTGTGTGCTACTGAAGGAAGTTCAGCTCACTGGAAACTTCAAAACAGGGCCAGCTTTGGTTTCTGTTTGGTTTCTTTGAAAATGTTGTTCCATTCCCACCAATGGGAGCTCCACTAGGACCTGCATATTGGGGCTGAACTCTTGGTAATAGAATAATGGGAATGGTTGGCAGCGACACGGAGATCTAAAAACACTCCAGAGTACTCACTCCAAACTCTTCCATTCACGTGGTGGTGCTCCATAAAAGACTGTGCTTTTGAGTTTTGGATTTGCATAACTCTTCTGTAAATTTTATATTCCATTTAGCTTTCTGTCCTGTAATAAACTTTGGATTTTATTACTGCTGTGTTGTTTTATGTTGTTGATCCACTAAAAAGAGCCTAAGTGGCAGAGCATGAACTGGTTGTAGCGTAACGTAAAATAGCAGTGTGTTGAAAATGCTTCAAAATTCCAGTGGGACCACAACAAAAATGGGGACAAAAACATATTAGCGTTGCTGCTCCGGTGGAATTGAGAACCTTTAAGGAAACCTTCTGCTTTTTCCATCCTTTCTGGAGGGTTAGAGCGCGTTCAGAGTGAGTTGGATGTAAGCCGGCTCCGCTGCTTTGCCTCCTGCCGGGTCCTGCAGCGGCCTCTGGCGGCGATCCCGGGGCTCTGCAGCGCCCGCCTCTGCCTTCTCTTCCCAGACTCATTTCTGCCCACTTCTCCGTGCCAGTAAGGACTAACTTTTTTCACTCTTCCACGCTGAAAATCGATGTAAAAGCGTCCCATTGTTTCCGTGCTTTGGAAGAGGTTTGTTTGGGTTTGTGAAAGTTAGTTAAATATTTACAGATGTCACCCGATTGCTCCAAAAGAATTGATGGATGGCTGGGAAAAAGCTGTCTTCGCTGAAATGTGTATTCCAGGAATAAAGAGTGTAGGTAGAAAAATGTGCTTGTAACAATATGCTTAGAAGAGTTTATGTGCCAAAGGGGTATTGTTCTGAGAAACCAGAGAATAAAACCTGATAGTGCCTCAGAGGATGGGCGAGGCAGAAAAAGCTGCATGAGTTCTGGAAATGGAGCATTATATAGGTCTACGTGAGGCAGACAGCTGCGAGTTAATTATTCAGTAGTCATTCTAAGAGAGGCAGATTGTTCATCAAGCTGCTTTGTCTCTTAGTGGAGTTGCTGTCTCCTAACTTTTAAAGGATTTGAGTTCTGTGTCTGAAGAACAACATATCTAAATACATCTCAGAAAGCTAAGAGTCCAAAATACATGGGCTTGTACAAAAAAAAATCTGAAGAGTCTTTTTTTGGAAGGGGTGGTGTAAACATTTTTTTCAGTCTATGCATGTTTTGTTTTACGAACTTGTAAATTTATGATCCTTGAGCTGAAAAATTAGTAGAAAAAAATTTGTTTTTACTGTGTTGATTTTGGTAGGCGTGTTAAATCTTGAGATAATGCCTGAGAGTTTAATGAACTGAAACACATGAGCAGTTTCAGGTTCCCTCTGTTGTTTGGTGGGGTCATGGGTGGGTAAAGTGTTCTTTCTTTCTGCACTACCCTGGTGCAGTGTCAGCCATTCTCTCACCCACTGAACACACAGTTTAAGCCAAGCTTTAAGGAGGTTTCTGTCTCAGCTCCCACAGCCAAAGTTAATTTCATTCAAGTAAGTTAATTCTATTAGGTACATACTGGGGCTTTTTTCTGTGCTGAATGCTTGAAGTAGATGAATTAATGTGTTCAAGTGGGTGCTATAAGGAAATAGGGGAGCTTTTTTAATCTGATTGGGGTCCCAATGAGGGCACAGAGAACAAAATAATGGAGAACCATCTGAAGAAAATCTGATATTTTGTGGGAGCCACATAATGAAGATGTTGAGACGCATAATGTTGGTAGCTTGTACTTAAAGACCTCTGCCACGTCTCTGAAATTGTATCTGTCCATTCCAGTTTCAAGGGAATGTTTTTTAATGAGAACAGCCTGTAACTATCAGTAGTTCATGGTTCCTTGTGTGTTACATTCAGATGTAGCTTTGCCCAGAAAAAAAACTACTTTATAAGGGTTTGTTAAATTGGGATTTTAAGTAAAGTAGTACAGCAGTGTGAATGGGCACTTGGGAATATTTTCATCGTCACCAAAAATGTGATAATGACCCATGATATCAGGTGAAGACCTGAATTAAACAAAACACCTCCCCAAAATCCCTTTGGATTCAAGTTTGGCTGTGTTTTTCTACCTCCAAAACTGCTGTTTTGAAGTGTTACTGTGAACACTGGGTATTTGGGAAACCTACCATCAAAAGAAGACATCAAACACACTAAGAGCCTAAGGAGTATTTTAGAAAACTTGTTCAGGCTTTATTATGTGTATATTTATGGCTTTGTGAGAATGAATATGTAAGGAAAAATTGCTGTTACAGTTGAGTGAGGATTTATAAACTGTGAATCAAAGACATGACCTTTTAGACACTGCAAACACTTGAGTATTGAATTACTTGGGCCTTGTTCGTAGCCTGGAGGAGGGAGCACATTGGGCTGTAGGCTGCCCAGAAAGGTGTTGCAGAGGCTCTGAGATGGGTGCCTGACCGTGATGAGGGACAGGAGAGGTGGGGAAGGGAAGGTGCTCTGTGCTTTTGCTGTCTGCTTCACGTTATTCCTCTTCAATTTAGTATTTGCACAGTTTTGGACAAAAAAATGCAGCATTTTTTTCCTTATATGGCCTGCTGACTACAACTAATGTGGGATGCAGGCTTCAAAGAATGAAGGAGTCTGAGGATGTGCTTTGAGCATGCTGAGTTAGGTCTTTTGTTGGGAGGAGATAGCATCCTGTCCTGCTGCCAACAGAGAGGTTTGTCTTGGGAATTCAGGGAACTAAACTACAGCAAAGTCATCTTTATTCTTCCTGCTTTTTTTTCCCTTTCTTGAGGTTATTTTCAATTGAATTCATTCTCTAGAATGCTTAACTATCCAGTTGTACACCTGGCTGTGCCAGCCCAAGGAAGAGATTTGCCTTGGGAATAAGTGGGCAGGAGCACAGGAGGGCAGGGCAGCTCTCTGCAGCTGTAATGGCTTGTTTTTTCTTGGAGTATTCCTAACTGTGAAAGCCTCTTGTTCTGCTAACTGCTACCCCCATGACAGCTGTTATTGTATAAAAGACTTGATAAAATATATTTGCCTTGCTGGTCCCAAGTATTTTGGAAAATATGTTTTTAGTTGCAAGCAAGTTTTTATAGGTGGCAGGGTACAATAACTGATACCCAGATCACCTCAAATATGAGAACTGGGGAGTTGTTGCCCATCTGTATTCTCCAGGTTTGTGGGTTTCTAGCAGTTTTTGGTTTGTCTTCTGAGCTCTTTTTTTCTCTTCAGTAGTTCTGTTCCTGTCATTTGCTGAAAGAGTTAGACTGCTGGGGAATTTTCACTTTAAATCAGCAGTTCCCTGTATTGCAAAGAAGCAGAACACTGGTTGTTCACAGACATAATTTTCTGTTTCCATTAATTATTAGACTGAGTCAGCAGCTGAAAAATAAAGATGTCTTATACAAATGAAAAGTGGCTTGGCTTTGTAATAAAAACAAATCAAGCTCACAGGGCTTCAGCAGAGGGTGTTTGCAAGTTGATATATCATAAATGCTGATGAATGTTAACTACTTGGTTAGTGGAGGTCAATGTAGGAGCACAGAGAACTTTGTACTAAAGTGAAGGCCAGTATTTCAGGCTGCAGTAATTGATAAGTTCAGTGACATTTTGAGTCCTGTGGGAGCTTAGGGAAATGTTTCCTTTGTGAACAGCTTGCAAATACGGCTGCTGGTGGAAGAGTTAAAGAGAAGGTGATTCCTTTGCATAGAGATTTCTTACTGCACCTCAAAGTATCCTTGCACAAATACTGTGCATGTTGCTGAAGGACACGAGAGAACACAAGCACACCACTACTCAAGGTGAAGGGAAAAAAGGGAAGTTTTATTCTCTGACTCCAATATTTATAGTTTTACAAAAGTGACAGTGGATTGGAAGGTGACATTGACATCTCTGCAATGACACTGGTCAAACTAACAGTCTATCAACTCTCTCCTCCTCCATAAAGGAATGAAAAACAATGAGTTATTTACAGAAAGTGTGTGAGAGAATTCACTACAAGAATGTCAACATCAGAAGACTTGGAAAATCTTAAAAAACTAGAGTGACACTGTGCGTGCTTGTGTTATGACTTGATGCTCTTTTAAAGGAGGCATAACCCATCCTTTTTATCATTTTTTCTACACTTTTCACCCTGACTGTTGCAGTTCTTTCAGGCCAGGAGGGCTGGGAAGTGCCGGGATTCTGTGTGCGGTGGCGCCGGGCGCGGTGCAGGACCCTGGAGAGCGCCGGGCGCTGGGAGAGCTCCGAGCCGTGCCCGCGCTCCTGCTCCTTCCTCCTTCAGAGGAGCTTTTGCTCTCCGTGGGGAGCTTAGCTCGCCTCTGGCCGTGTCAGCCTTGTCTGGCAGGTAAAGGTATAGAAAATACATTTACCAGCCAAACAAGGCTGACACGGAACAACGAGAAAAGAGTCTGGGAGGAAATGAGGTGCAGCGCAAAGGACCAGAACAGGCCAAACCCAAGCTCACGGATGCTGCAAAAGCAGGGGAAAAAATCAAGGAGGAAGACACAACTTTGATGGGGAAGATATGAGAGACATGGCATGGATACTGAAAAAAAAAAAAAAAAGTGAAAGCCTCTTCACTTTGCCAAAGTGAAAGCCATCAAAAGGCATGGGATGCCATGAAGTGCAGGGACGTGCACCAAAGCTTTCCAAAATTGATTCCTATTGAAATGCTGGAAACAGAAAAGAAGGACTTACAAACACTCTGGAATGGAGATACGATCAAAGTAAAGGTAAAAATGTAGATTATGCTGACCGGTTGAATAGTGTTCAGCTACACGATATGGTCAACTTGCTAGCATAACTAAGTAATACTTTTGAACCCAGAAAGTTCTGAAGTCTATCACTAAAAAAAAAAAAAAAAACAAAACCAAAAACAAAACAAAACAAAAAAAACCCACAAAAAAAACCCCCAACTTTTGTAAAGGTGGGAAACTACAAATAATTGATTCTTTGGCTGCTTCTTATCAAAGTATTATTCTATGCTTGCAAGATGTGGTCTCTTTTTTTCCTTCAAACTGAAGCTTTTGGTAAATTTGCATTCAGAGGCTCATGTGTAAGATCCAACAGATGTGCTTGTTGCTGTATGACATAATTCTTGTTTATTTGTAATGGTTGCTCTCAGTAAGCAAATGTGACTTAGTAGAAGCAAAACAACTTCTGCCAACTTTTTAAAACCTTCGTTATTCATACTAGCTTCTCTAGAGCATACATAAAGCACTATTTGTTTGGTTGTTTTTTTTGTTTTTTTTTGTTAAAGGGTATTTTTTTCCTCTGTGTGTATCTATAACACAAACTAGTTTTGCAAGAGTGTAGCTGAAAGTTATTTTTTTTCATCCTCATCCCTGTGTGTTAGGTTAATATTTATTGTAGGATCCTTGCCCCTTTGTTGTTAAAGGGCAGAACTGTCATGCTTGTATTGGGACTTCTGCTTTATTGTGTATTTTTATTGCAAATGGCTTTTAAAATACCCCAGGGGGCCTTCAGCCTTGGTTTATGAGGGAGGGCTCCAGTAAGACAGAAGATTGCTGTGGCAAGCTGCCTTCCTTGTGCTTGTCTTCTCTTAAGTGCCACTTGTCCCTTGACCCTGACCTGTGAAAACTGGTAGGATGTGTTTTATTAGACACTGTCAGGCTGATATTCTTTCCCCAAAAGTGCCCCTTTCTTGAGGTTATTTTCAATTGAATATAAAACTTTTAATATGAAGAATCTGTCTACAAAATCTCCAAGCAGGTTAAGGAAAAAAAACAGTGAGAGGAAAGCATTCTTGTTTTATTCAAGAATGCAGAAATCTGAGGGAATCTACTACTTTTGGTGGTACAAAAAAGAATTAAACAGTCCATATTGAGATGAAAAAGAAAAAATACAGTATCACAGTGATGTTTGAAGAAGACTTGCTGGTAGGGTATTGCTGAATGACTTAGAAGTCAAGAAATATGCAAGAGGATTTGCAGATACCTCCTGAGACCCTGCATAGATCTTCCAAATGCTGTTACCCAGTGAAATAATTCACAGCAAGATCACACAGGGTTTCTCATTGTTGGATTTTGTTTTTTGTGTTTTCTGAATTTTCAGCTGCATGCATCCTGAGTGAATGTAATGCTAAATTTCTACTCTATATTTTGCCTGCCCTTGGCTAACAAATGGTACAAAAGGGTGGTGCTCTTGTTTTCTCTTTCATGCCTCAAAAATGTAATTGTTTCTTAATGAAGTGCTCTTGTTCTCTTTATTACTGCTGTCCCATTGTCAGTGTTCTCAGGTATGGGCTTTTTTCCTGGGAAAATTGTGGATCCAGTTTCCCATGTTTAAGGATAATTCAGAGAAAATTGCATAGGCTGACACTGGGGTGACTGCCTTGCAGTGTGTTCAAGTATTGGAGCACTTGATGTTTCAATGATGCTTTGCAGGCCATAGTCAAATTTCTCTGTAGGGGGATAGAATATAAGGAGATAAAGAAGGTGTAGAAAGTAATCTTGCCCCTAAGGAGTTTCAGCTGGGCCAGTTAGCAAAGATTAGGAGCAGGCCTGACTTTAACAGGCCACAGCTGTAACCAGTGAGAAGAAGAGTGCTACAAAAGAGTGGGGTGGCTGCTTTGTGAAGAAGAAAGGGTCAGTGCTCTGAGGAGCTGACCATGAGAAACACCAAGAAGGTATGGAGCTTTTGTGATAGGAGACAACAGTATGGAACCCCTGCAATAAGAGGAGAACATTTCTCCCTGAAAGATTCTGGCATGAGAGACTTTTCTAGGCAGACAGAATAATTTTGATTATCAAGTGATGTTTAAAAGAAAGTGAAGTATTCTTTGAGCTCTTTGCCTTAGGATTGGGTGTGCTTTACTGAACCACATTTAAAATTTAAAACAGTTGTCATTTGTTATTATAATCTCTAAAATGCTCAGTGAAGGTGTTGAATGTAAAATAATTTTAAGCAGATGGTTTGAATTACAAAAGCCACTTCAGTGCCAGAGCAAGTGGAAATACTGTAGTTATAGTTTCATTGTCTGGCAGAGAATGTTATACTTCAATAGAGAAAGAAAACGAAAATTTGGGGAGGAGGAAAACGGAATTTATCATTTTCCTACTTCATACATGATGAAGTCAAGATGAGGGTTTGGGGTTTCCTATGCTCAAGTGGTGAGCGAAGATATGAGAGTTACTCAGAACTGGCAGGTACAGCTCTTGTGTAAATTACAGCCTTGTGCAGTCAGTAGGTGTGGGCTGTGACGGCAGGAATGACTTGAGTGCATTTCCTGACTGGTGTAGCTCTTTAAAAATCTAAATTAGTGAAAGAATAGGGTAGGGACTGCTAACCACCACCTTTAGAGCTGACATATCATGCAAAGTACTGTCAGACCACCCAACTTCCATTTGCTCCTCTGCCCTAAGAAAAGGATAATGTTTTAATGTGTAGACAAACTGTACAGTCACAACTTTGGCTGTTAAATTACAAAAAACACAACACTGTTTAATTGAAATATATTAGCCAGAAGCACAGCAGACATTCTTGTCTATTAATATTTTCTGTAGAAGATAAGGCCACTGATGCTTATGGAAAATGCATTTTCTTTATTTTTATCAACAGACTTGATGGTATTAGTGAAGCATGGCCCCCTCTGAAAGAAATTACTAATGTACCTTGAGCTCCTTGTTTTGACACTTCATTGTCCTTAAGAAAATATTCCTGCCAATGGGAGGAAACACGCTATTTTGTGTTTCATTGTATATTCAGAGAAAGAAAAATATAAAAGGGAATTGTTACATTTTGTATGAAGAGCTATATTGTGTTGCAGTACAAGTATGGTTTTCTTTGCTTTATAAATAATGCTGAGAGATGATAACTTCAGAGGCAATGCAACTTAGATGTAGATTACTTGGGGAAAATGAGTGCTGCATTTAATTATGTCAGCCTTCCTGTTAATTGTTGAGGAACCTGATCCAGCCTGGTGCTGTGGATGTGGCTTCTATGGCATCCAAAAGAAAGTTCAGAAAAAAACATTCTTGGCAACAAATTACAGATGAACTTGAAAAGAGGGAAAAGCTCATGAGAAGAAGAGTTGGTCTTGGGTGGCTCATTGCAGCTGTCTTGCTCCCCTACCACCATCACAGTCTGGGTGTTTTAGTCTTTGCACTGATGTGGCTGCTGGAGAGGATCTTGTGGCTAATAGCAGGGGTTTTGTTTATTGTTTTGATAGGTGTGAATACAAAGAAAGAAAGGGTCTCTTCATCCTGTTTGTCACCAGCTGGGAGCTTCTCACTGAGAATTCAGAGTGAGGGGAGAGTACCACCAAAAACCCTTCTCTAATCTGCATGTATCACTTGATTCTGGAAAAGTAATTAATTGCAGTCAAAAGGTCCTTGCTGCTTTTCTTTCTTTAATCTCCTAGACTTTAGGAAGGGTGTCTGCTGGTTCTGCCTTGCTGTCTCTCAGATCAATCTCACCCGTACATCTTCCCACTCTCTTCTCTGCTCCTCTGCAACATCCAAAGACGTGAGAAGCTCTGAAGTCTCCTGGAGCCCCCTGCATCACCTTGGCACTGCTCATTTTTTACTTTCTCCATGTGAACAACTTGCATTTAACAGGCAGTGGGTAGCTTAGTGGATCTTTAGTACTTTCCTGTTCAGGATCTGAAAAGAATCTTTAAAAATCCACATCAGCTTTGTGATTTTGTCTCCAAATTGTTTGAACAAAACTATTTTATTGGAATAGTTTAAGGTCTGGCATACTGGGGGATGGACAGTATCATTATTGGCTCTGTATAGTTTAGGAGATGGTGACAGAAGGGGGGAAATGTAGAAAGAAAGGAATATAAATTAGAGCCTGATATATAGCTTACTAGTTGGGCTGAGTCTATAGAGGAGGCGACTTGGCTGTCTGAACTGCATTAGCATTCCAGGATTCTGTTGTGGCAAGCGATGTGTTTGGGTGGGCAGTAAGAAATGGCACATGGCAAATAGGTTGCAACATGCTTCTCTTATCTACAGGACTCAGTGTCTTTCCTCTTGGTGTGACAGAAGAGAGTAATGCAGCCACAACTTGAGCAAAGCTTGTATTTTGCCCTGTGAGAAGAAAGACTGTGGAAGGTACTGCACTAAGGGATTGCCTGAGAAAATATCACAGGACACAAAAATATTGAGATGTCTTTGGCTCAAGTTTTCTTGACAGAAAGATATAAGATGTATTTTCAAGCAGTGGTTTGTTTATCCGCATTTTGGATGGCCAGACACCTGAGGGCATAGATGTTTTGGCACTAGTCATAAATACTTAGCTATGGCTCCTCAGCCTCAAAAGTGTGTATGCTTAAACATTTCTGTTCTTCTCTCATCAGGCTGTGCCTTTTGCTTTTTCTTATAAGCTAGTGCTTAATCCAGCTTTTCCTTTTATCCTGGTTATTTTTTCCTTGTGAGGAATAAGTTGTTATTGAAATTGTTATCCTTATTGTTTCCATGCCTTTCGAGCTGTCTTGAACAGTCGAGCACCAGGCTCTGTAGAGAAATTTGCATTCAGCTGGGTGCAATTAGAGCTTTCCAAAGCCTCTGTACCTGTGGGAAAGTATTTGTAAGCTTGAGGACGGAATATTGTTCACAACCTTGTGTTTCAGTGATGACACCAAGTCCTGCATTCAAGGAGCAGGGTCAGCTGAAGTAGAGGCAGAAGGGAGGGATGTGGCAGGAGCAGGTGCTTTGGGAGCTGCCTGTCTGGAAACCTTGTGATGATGTTGAGCAGTAGGATATGCTGGGCCCAGATAAATGGTTTGGTGTAACATAATCAAACTGTGGTTGCAAAAGAAATACTCTTTTCCTTTTTTTCTTTTCTCACTAATTCTATAGATGCTATAGTCTAAGCATTACGTTTGAATTGTGTTGATTGAACTCTTCTGTTTGCAAAGACAGGGCTAGGGAGAGTTAAAAGCAAAGAGAATTAGCCAGTGCAGAAAACAGATTAGGTTACTAATACTTTAATTAGAAGAACATTAGAATATGTTAAGCTGTGGAAGTGTAGCACTAGGAGCATACAACAAGTAGAAGTAACAGCTTTCTTTAGTAGGGTGTTTAGTCTCATCAGTTTAAGGCATGAGTCGTTCATATTCTCTTATCAAGCACAACTGCATCAAAAGTAAAAGCCCTGTGGAAAATAGAACTGATTGGATAAAATAAGCTCTGGCACTGAACTTAGTGGTATTTCTGTGATTATGATTTCATATATTTAAATTGGTGCAGGAACCCTGAATACTTAAAAAATAAACAAACTGATATTTACAGATATTCCAAATCTCTTGGAATCTCACTTGTGGACATAAAAGTAAGTTCCTGATTAACAAAAAGTTTTTTTTCATTAAAGTGTGACTACTACATGTCTCTTTGAAGTGCTTGAGTATTTTATCTCCATTTTTTACTTAATTTTCTCTCCAAATATCTCAAATGAGAAATTGCTGTAGTAGTGTTTCAGATTAGAGTTGGAGTTGTTGCATCTGTGTTTCAGTAAGGAAAATGGGTGGAATTTGCAGTTATGTTTAAGTTGCATGCTGATCTGAATTTTCTTTAGGTTAGTAAGTAATATTGTGTATTATCTTTCAAATCTTTTTTTAGTGTGTTTCTTTTTTTTCCGCTCATTTTCCTGGCCTTTTATGTTTTTGTTTTAAAAAACTCCTTTCAGAGTTAAGGTTATGTGGTAATGAAGCCTTTTATCCTTATTTGGTAGGAGTGGTAGATTTACCATATGGTGGCTGCCTGTTTCTGTTTAGCTACTGGAAGTCTGAAAGTAACAAGATAAACTTCATAAATATATTGTCATTGAGAAGCTCTAACTAAATTCTTAAATAAACTGTTTCTTTTGGAGAGGGGTGTGTATTTACATAGGTAGTCTGAACCTTCCGGGCTGTTAAGAGCATCTGTTTCTTAATTGGGGAATGGAGGTGATGTTTGGCTAAGGTGGATAATTAGCTAATATTTAAATAACTAAGCAGCTTGGACAGCACTAATAATCTTTTGACAGAACTGAGCCACATTCAGCCTCAGGTCCCATACTTAGCTCAGCTAATATTCATATTTACTTCCTACTTTACCTAAATAATTACATATTTACTTAGGAGGCATTGCATGAACCCCACAGCACGCTTGGCAAACATGCACGTTTTCCAGTGCACGTGTTATTAAGCATATTTCTATCTCTAATATGACATCATAGGATGACAGGGAAGGAAAAAAACCACTCAAAAAGGGAATATAATAATTCCTGAAACATAATTCTTCAGCTCTTGTGCTTTTCCCACTTGTTTTAGAAGAGGAATAGCATTCTGTGCTCAGCACAGCATCTTTGTTCTTTTAAAAGAAGGTTTTGGTTTCTAGGCAGGGTATAATGAGCCCAGATTTGATGGCAAACTTGGAGGAAAAAAAGCAGTGCTGGATGGATGTTTATTATAGGATGGCTTTCTCTTGGCTGTCTGGCTTGTATTTACCTGAACAGACTTTAACTCTGTGGTGCAGCCGGCCAGCAGAGGGTAGTATGTTCATGGAGACATTGCATTGTCTGAGTCTTCTGTCGCAGATGTAGCTCACAGAACAAACTGCCTTGATTCAGTGGTTTTTTGAAGCCGAACACCAGAGATGAGTTGCTGAGATACAATGGTTGTCAAAAGTCTGAATTAGTCATGCAGTGACTCTGACCAGGACTTGTGGGGAAAAAAGCTTATTGGAAGCAGGAATTGATTTTATTCGGGGGATGTATGTGGTTGCTGCTTGCATTCCATAACAAATGAAATAAATATTGATTCTGATAAAGTCTCATCTGCCTAACTTGATTTTTCACTCTCTCTCTTAGTGTTGTGCTTTGCCTTTGCCAGCCGGCCGCTGCCATGGATATACCAGTCTTCATTCTTGCGGGGCTCCTTGTGCATTGTGTGTTCTTGGTGTCCATTTTTGACATCTACTTCAGCTCTCCCCTGGTCCATGGAATGACTCCTCAGCAGACTCCGCTGCCGCCTCCGGCGAAGCGTCTCGTGCTTTTTGTTGCCGACGGTCTGCGAGCAGATTCTCTGTATGAGCTGGACAGCAATGGTACAGCCCGGGCCCCTTACCTGCGGTAAGCCCAAAGCTACACTGACCTAGCTCAGAGTCTCTGCTGCTCAGAGTGACCCCAAGATGCGTTAGAAAGTCTCCTAAGAAGGAGTCAGAGCTCTTAATTTCTTGGTCTCAAGGTTGTTTATTGTTTCTTATCTATAAAATTCTTTCTCCTGTCCTGCCAAGGTCTGTTCAGCAGGTCAGGCAGAGGCACACTGTCTGCCCTCGGGCGGTGTTATCTTTGTATACTAAAAGCTATGTGTACGCTACTTACCATAACTTCCCAATACCTATCACCTATGTTAGACAGTGAGTTTCTACCTTAAACCAATCCAAAATTGCCAACATCACTCAGAAGATGGAGGCCAAGAAGAAGAAGCAGAAAAACCGGACATGTCCAGATTCCTCCATCTTGCCTCCTGAGCCCCCATTCTAAAAACCCCAAAAATCTATTTTTCACTCTGTGACCAACTAACTATTATTCTCCTTAAACTCTCTTGACTTGTAATTTTTCATATAAAGATTGGTAATTGTTTTTTCCAAGGGCTAAATCAAAGGCACAGAGGTCTTGGGCTCTGTGCCAAGGTCTGTGAGCCCCCCAGGCAGGGGCTCGAGCCCTTCAGGGCAGCCAGAGGAATTTTCTGAGTTCCAAGAGATCTACAGGCTTTTGCTCTATACAGTGTTGTGAAGAGAACAAGAACAACAATTGTGGTGGCTTGAGTACTGCCTTCCTTCTGCCCTCAAAGTAACCAACTTTGCAGAGTTACACTGTGCAGAAATGCATGAGCTTGGGTTGGTGTCCCTTGGCAGGAAAGCTGCTGAAAGTAGGACAGTGTAAATTGAGTCCATATTGTCCCCTGAACTCTACAGATAGCCAGTAACTGAGAGGGGAGTGAACTTTCTCCATTCACATCAGCATGGTATCAATTCTGAAGCCTGGCAGTCACTAATTTAAGCTGCTTCCTGGAAGCTCAGTTTAAGAGTAGCAGTACATTAACGTGCTTGTCTTCTAATTCTAAGCTACTGACAAAATTTTTTAAGGCGTGATTAAAAGAGATGTCCTGAATAGATCTAACAGCAGGCTGCCACTTCCTCTTCATTCCACCCTTCCTGTGTGCATGACCCTGCTGCCTCCCTTGTACTCTCTACAGTGTGTGTCTAATTGCTTAAAGGAATGATTTAGTTTAAGGCTGTGAAAAAATAATCCTGCTAAAAAAGTGTTTAAAGTCATATCCTTGTGTGCTTAGAACTATTTTTTTGTTAACTTTGCCCATCTTCTTATGTCAAGGTAATTATTTGAGCATAAGACAATTTTCTACACTGAAAAAAAGGCAGTATTAAATAAGACTACTTTTGTGTGATCATAGAATTGGTTGGGCTTGAATATCAGAGCAAACTCAAATAATCAGTCATCTGAAGCTCTTGGGGCTTTTGCAGTCCACTGCTGCAAAAGTAATACAGAAATATGAGAATTCCTGCTACATTGCTTGCCAGCCCACATGGACTTACTTGTGCCTACTTCTGCTGCTGTTACTGTTTTATAGGCAGGTGTCTGCCACATCAGTGTGAGTTTACCATGTTGTCTGCTAGCTGTGGACTTCACACTTACCCCAGAGCAGTTTCTTTCCTTAGCAGTAAAACTGTTGGTCTTTCGGACCACCAACCAACACCATCAAGGTATGAATGCTGTAATAGCCCCATCACTGGGAGCAGGAGTGAGTAGTGGCCAGGAAAAAGTTATAATGGGTATTTTCTTTTTCTAAGTGATTTGAGGTTTTAAGTTTTAACCACTCAGCATTATCATGGCTATATTGAAACAAGTTCAACTATGTACTAGTTTGTCTACTGCTGGAGAATTGTCACTTTTGCTTTCTCTGCTTGACCATGTTTGTGGAGTTAAGGACTTTCTATTTCAAAATCTGTAGAAGTAAAGCATTGTCACCAGTGCTGAAAGCACATGGGTGAATTGAGGGGAAGAACTGCTTTGTAACAAGCAAAGATGCAGGTAGGTCCCTGAGTGGAAGAAAATGCCAGTAGAGTGTGAAGTGCCATCTGCATCTCTCATTCTGCATAGAAGTACATATGTGTGGGAGATGATGAAGAGAAAAAAGCATGCAGCATGCTGTGCCTTTTGAAATGTGGAGGATCAGGCAGCCCAGAGCATATCTTCAGATCTATTACACAAGCTGCCACAATTTTGAAGCAACAGGTTCAGAGTTTTGTCTGTGAACCTTTGAGCTGCACGACTTGCATAAGTTAACTTTGTGAACAGGCTGACAAGATGATGTGTTAGTTTCTGGAAATTATCCTTTTTTTATTCTGCCAAGTTGTTGCTGTCTGAACATTCCTTTTTCAATAATACTAACTCAAGGAATATGCAATTTAATACAAATTTTACTTTTTTGCATGTTCATTCTTAAATTCCAAGTGTTCAGTCCCTTACCCACTTTATAGTAGTGGGCAACGTAACAGCCAGGTTATTAGTCCTATCCAAGTGGAGTACCTTGGGAACTACTGCATTGTTAATGAGGAAAGATTGTCTTTAAATGAGCAAGAGCCATTCTTGTAGCAATGTGCTATTAAAAGAAGCAAAGTTTTAGTAGGTGCATGGAATTAAAAATAAATATCCATTAGGCTTGAAGCAGATTGTTGGATAATACATGTATGCCAAGTGCCTAGTCTTCCACAATATTTATGAAAAATCAGGTTTTCGACAGTGTTATCATAGCTGTGAGAGGCAGTAAGTGATCTGAATTGCTGCAATGGTGATTTCAGGAAAGAGGTTTTCTTCCTTGTCTGTCATGTTTCAGCCATATTTCTATATCATTAATACTTACAATTATTATTATGGGTAGCTAATGTTTATACTGTCATGGAAATTATTTTTTTTTAGTTGTTCTTCTGAGTAAAAGGCATTGAAGTAATTCCAAGTATCTAAATTAATTTTGAGTAGGTAAATGACAAATTTATATGTAATTTTTTTTGCCTGGTATGTGTTGTTGTTGACTTCAGATCCTGAAGTCATGCTCTTGTTGACAGGCAAAGGTAAAGACTTAGTTTCCAATTCAATAGAAATAAAATTCTAAGTAAATCAATTTTCTACCTGTTGTTACAATGTAAGTCTCAGGAGAGATAGTGTTTTATTTTTGTTTTAAATCTTTCATGAATGTTAGTGCAATATATCCTGATCAGTCTGTAGTGAGAAAAATAAGAAACCATTTTGACTAATACTTAAATCCATTTTTCTAATTATTTTTTCAGTACGACTTGCATTATCTCCTAGCTGAGATGAGAGTAGGAATAACTTATTGGAGTGCTGTGTCTCTACATGCCTTTATATTCCTCACTGTAGTATTTGGGCTATTCCAAGTAGTTCTGTGAGCTTTCAAGTAAATCTGAGGATGTGAGGTCTAAGGTGAGTTTAAAAAAACCCCAACAAATAAATGGTGAGTGCTGCAAGTTTAAAGTGGAGCCTGAAATTTTAGGGTGTTAAAGGCATGAACTTATGATTTCCTTGGACTAAAACACATAAACATAGCAAATTTGGTAGCTTATATAATGAACAACAAAGTTTGTTTCCTGGTAACTTGACTGTTAAAAACTACTTTAAATTTTTTCAGAGGATTCTGCTGTTTTTTCCTAAAAATCAGTAAAAGATATGTCCTGTTGTGTTCTGTTTTCTTTTTTCCTATGCTCTGACAGTGAGCAGTGAATCTTTCTGTTCTTCCAGAAGATGGAGACAAGAAAACAGCATATGGTAGCACTCACCTCTTGCTTCCTGACAGGCTCCAGCTGTTCAGATCTTCGGCACATGAGAGTAGTTTATGAGGCTGTTTCGTGTGCTTGGGCTTTGTCCTCTGTTTTCTTTGCTTTTTATCTGTTGTAACTATTTACTGTATGTGCATAAACCCTAGACACTTGATGTGTTTGTGTGCATGTGGTGAGAATGCATTCTCCTTCACTTCAGTGTAATGGAGAAAGATGCAAGGTTTACTTAAATTTTCTTCTTGCTGCCAAGATTATTTGCACCTTAGATTTATGTGGGGTTCAAATTCTCTTAATGTTGCTTCCAAGATTCAGCACAGATAAAGGCAGGCATGGTCACAAGAGCTAATTATAATTGAGTGTATTTAAAGAGTAAGATAAGATTGAATTAGACATTTTCAGGGTAAATGGAAAGAACAAAGAGTAACACCAGGGAGAAACAATCTGTTGAGGGGAAAAAAGCTAAAGAGTAAAGCAGCAGAAAAAAACCAGTATGTTAATTTTAGGTGTATTAGAAGACCAGGTGAACTCATCTGTTTGCAGTGCTGATGGGCCACAATAGTGATGTTCTTAGTGCAGTGTTGCAATATAGAACTACTTGCAGGTTAATGTTCTGCCTGTTTTATTGCACAGTAGGTGGTAGTGAAAATCTGGTTTAGTCTGGGTTTTGGGGCTTTTTTTGCATTTCCTGCTTCGCATCTACCTGTCATGCTGTTCATCTGCAATTTGTTGTACTTTGACAAGTCATGAAAGTTAAACTGCCTTGAATCCTTTTTTCAGGAGTATTCTAGAGAATAATGGCAGCTGGGGAATCTCTCACACCCGGGTCCCAACAGAATCCAGGCCAGGGCACGTTGCACTCATTGCTGGATTTTATGAAGATGTCAGTGCAGTTGCTAAAGGTAGGCTGGTCCTAAAGCTTGCAATGTTGTCCTCTGAGGTGCAGTGTTTCAGTGATGTGCTGGGTTTCTGGATGATTATTGATAAATACCTGTGTTGTAGTTTGTATGCCAAGATGATATGGAAAATAGTAATTCTGGATGGATTTTCAAATCCTAATATTGATAGCTAGGAAAATAGCTTACATAATTTTTTTTAATATGGTTGAATTTAGCAGCCTGAACCTAAAAGCAGAAGCATCTTACAGCCTCACCTCTTCATGTAGCAGTTTTCAATTATCATTTGGGATGCACTAGGATACGGCTAAGTAGATGTTGCAAACAAGAAATGAACTGCAGTGTCTCAGCTGAACCATTGCAAGCTTGAATTGGAGAATCAGGAGCAAAATAAACTAAAAGCCCCAAGCCCATGTTTTATCCAGAGCTTCTACTGAGTGTTTGGGGCTTATTTATGTGGAACAACCCTTTGCATTACTGACGTGGTCTTTTGTCTGTTCCTCTGCCTTCCCCCAGGCTTCCAGGCCTGAGCACTAGTCATGTGTGCTGGTTTTGGACAGGAGAGGTGAGAGGAATTACTTGGTCTTGTCTGTATTCCTCATGAAAAGGTTCTTCCTTCTGACAATCACTACAAATGGAGGATTGGCAAGGATGCTTAGTTAAGAGCAACTCCATGTTTCTGTCAAGTGCCTTTTCGTGGAAACATCTTGAAGATTTTATTGTAAGGAAGTACAACATGACTTCTGGACATTTATGTGTATCTCTTATTGCCTGAAATGCCAAAAACTGAGTTCAGGCAACAGGAGATGCAGAAGTCAGGGAGTTGTTAGCTGTTTAGAAGATAAACCAGCTGTGTGCTTTGCCTGTTTGAAACCCTGCATAATGAGATTGGTCTGGTTTTCAGCTCACTTCATAATGAACGGGGGAGTAATTATAATGGATGTTTAAATGGGATTAAAATCAAGATGCCCAAATTGGAGTTCATTGTGCAATAATTTAGGGGAAACTTATAAAAAACCCCACAACATTTTGCATGGACTATCACTTTTAAGCAGTCAATGAGATCTTTTGGCAATGCTATTTAAATGCAGGTGTGTTTGTTTAACAGGATGGAAGGAGAATCCAGTGGAATTTGACTCAGTTTTCAATGAAAGTAAATATACCTGGAGCTGGGGAAGCCCAGATATTTTGCCAATGTTTGCAAAAGGTAAGAATTAAGTGTTCAAGATTCATAGAATTATCAGGCAGTAAAATACAGACACTTAGCATTTTTGAGTTAGAGCAGAAGGTGAAAAAAAGTATTTTTACTTTGTGTATTTCTATATACTTGATTTCTAGTTTGTGACATGAAGATGGGGTGGAGGAAAAGAAGCAAGCTTTTGATGAGGATATCACTATTTATTATTCATTAATTTAAATAGGCATTAGCTAATTCTGTCAGTATACTAAAAGAACACACCTTTAGTTATAAGGACATAGTATTTTTTTCTTTGGTGAGGTTTAAAATTCTTGTTTTGCCAGCCTGCAGCTGAGATTTTTCTTCAAGCCTGCAGCTTCCAGTGAGCTGAGAGATAGCACTGTAGCCTTGCTTTTTCAGTGTTGGAGCTGAAGAAGTAGCTTATTATGGGTTATCCTGCTTCTACTCACAACATTAATATGTAAAGGGAAGAACTGTGTGAAAGCAAGAATTTCCTGGTACTGAGGTCTTTTGCCTGTGGTGTGCAGTGTGTTAAAGTCTTGTCAGGCCAGTGCAGTTGGTATTTGAGCATGCAGAGATGGCTGAGCAACACTTGAAATGTTTAAAGGTTCTCCAAGTTTAATATTGTTGTTTTCTTGGAAGAATGAGTACATATACACCCTTTCACATCATCTCAGAATAAACAGACTCAAGTGAAAAGGGGGCAAACTAAGGGCATGTGCTGCTGTTCTGTTCTGGGCTTTTGTATTGACAAATAATAAGAAAAATGGGTTAGGTAGGATAGAAGTAGAATGTAATATTGGTTTAGAGAAAATGTACATCATATTTCTCATGATGATTCTTGAACTTTTTCTGAACTCATGTCTCTTCCCCCTCACATCCTGACATTCCCCCCCACGCCCCTCTTTTCTGCTCTTTGCTTAAGCCTCATGAATTTATGATGAGCTGTAAAAATATCTCCTGATCATTTCCCATGACCTCGGATTACAGCTTGTATTTGGAAAGAGTGTGATGGTGGTGGGGAAAGGGGAAAGGTAGTTGCCCTTGCACAGATTATTTGTGTTTTAAGGGATATGTTCTTGGGAAAATATTTGGAGAATTCAAGAATTTCCCAGAGCCCTGTCTTTCTACTGGTTTTGTTTGAGTAAGATGATAAGCAGAGGACTTGTGAGCAGCTTTGATGTTTTCTGAAGAGATGTGCAAGGATAATTCTCTCTATATGGCTTCTTCTGAGTGGTATCAACAATGCAGCTTTCTTTTGCAGGAGGGGAGAAAATCCCCCAAAGTTGGCAAAGTTATATGTATCTGAGAAGTAGATGTTCTGTGTCAGAACATGAATCATGATTTCACATGATAGAAGGACAGATTCATTTCTTTTAGAAAAAGATAGTTCCCTTTCTTTCAATGAGGCCAAGTTTTATAGTATGGAAGGCAAAGGAATCAGTGTTTGTTCTTTTTCTTTACTTTTACCAAAAAGCAAAGAAGGAGATGGAAATTGAGCTATCTGCCCCTTTCTTTTCATGTTGCAAATTAGTGAGACCACAGGACTCTTCTTGTGTATATTTTATCATGCCAATATGTTCCAAATTTTACCATCTCACCATTTGCATTGGATGATGCATAAAGAGCGTATGACACTTGCTGCCTTTTGGGAAGGATAGAAAAATCCTTTGTTTCCTGTCATTGTCTATTTTCTCTAGGTACGTTTCTTGTAATAAAATATATATTTCAAGGAAGTGGTTGAGAATTCTATAAGTAAGTAAAAAATGCTCACAGATTTTTTTAAAATATGAAAATAGATATACATGAAATCTAAATTTGGCAAAGTTTTAATGACTGTGTGATTAGTATTTCAGTCTGAGAAAATGTCTGAATTACCTTTTTATCTTGAGCAGGATTAGTTTCTAATAGTTAGCCTCACTTTGTTTCTAATAGCTAACCTCACTTAAGATACACAAATTCATGGTGCTAATTTTAACCTTCTTTTCTGTGATGTTTTTAGATTATAACCTCAAAATTATCTAAAAATAACAGAGTTTGAAAGCGCGTATTTTGTTTCCTTGAAACTTTGAGTTCCTCTTCTAGACTTGCCAGGATTTGAGGTTTGACCTGAGAAATCCAGCCCTTTACTCTTCTGTCAGTGATCTGGGTTGGAGTATATCACAATGTCATGCTGAAAAAGGAGCTGAGACTGTTGCTTCTCTGAGGGGAAGTAGATACTAGTTTGTTGCATCCAGATTGCCCTTTGTTTCATGGGTTCCCCTTCTCTTTTTTGGAAGCTTCCAGAAAGGCTAGGGTCATTGTTTTAACTTGAGTATGAAGAAAGTTATCATCAAGATCATGGGAACACAGGGACAAATCATTGTCAGGATTATTCTGGACAGACAGACCTCTCCATCTTCTGGTTTAGTTCCTTATTGTTAAACAATGCAGAATTTCTCATATCCCTCACATGGCTGTATTTGATGACAGCTCTCTGATGGCCACACGTTGTCCTGCTCAGTGTCTGACTGTCTTTGTGTATTCATTCTTTTTCGCCCTCTTTTGTACAGGTGAAATTTGCTGGCAAATTCTGGAGTCTGACCCATGGCAGACTTGTCGTGGGTCACAACCTGCCCCACTAGCAGAGTGAGACATAGACTTTGTTCAGGACCTAAATCTTATTTTAAGAGTGTGATAACTTCATCCCTGATCCTAATGTTTGAATATGGGTGCTAAGTGTGAGATATATTGGCAGAGAAGAGAGCAAAAGCAATAGGTGGCATCTTGTTTGGGAGTTTCTGGCACCTCCAGTTATTTCCCATAGTGTAATGGCATCATCAAACCCAGCACAGCTCTGTCCTTCTGAAAGATGTGTTCATCCCTGCCTTTCTTCTACTTCTCTGTCCCATTTTTGCTTCCTCATTCCCAGACTTAAAACTGTTGGCAAACTGTTGCCTGCCCCCTCAAACAACAGAACTAAAATAACATTTCCTAACATTTTGCATAGTAGAAGTTCTTATTAAAAAGAAAAACAAAAAAAACACCAAAAAAGAGAAAAGAAACAGTTATTTTATAAGCTATGCAGGCATTTTCAAAACTTTCCTGGTATGACTTCATTTTGCCACCATTTCTCTTTGTAGCAGTGCAGGGTTGGGTGGACTGTTTTGTTTTGCTTTGGTAGAAATTAGAAATGAGTAAGTGGTAGATGTGTTCCTTTGTTTTTCTGAAAACTGTGCTGTCTTTTCTGTGGCATCTCTCAAGGAAGGACATCTCAGGTTTGCTGTGACACTGTGGAAAAACACCGCAGCATTCTATCCTCTTAGACTATCAGTCATCCTGGCAGTGATGGACAGGACTTATTTCTTCTTTGGAACTCATTTATCCAGCAATTGAAATTCTTGCATTCACTTTTAATGCCTGGCAGTATTTTCTTCCTTTTCTTTTAAGCTGAGAACTGCAGTGAGTGTTCTGTGTTATAAGTAGTAGTAACATGTCCAGAGGTACAGGGGAGAGCTGCATCAGAAAATCTGTGTCAGCTTTCATCTTCCTGGCCTGAAATACCTGCGTGCCTTTGTGTGGGTTTGCACATAATCTTGGTTAAGCAGCTGCCTTATCCTGGGATGTTGGTTCATTCACAAGCCTGGAAGCTTACACAACTGCATTATATAATTGTGACATACAGCAGATCGAATTTATTCTCTCTGGTCATCAACTGATTGAAGAGCATTTTCCCCTCTGAGAGTTGATATAGTCAGAGTATGAATGGCACCCCTGAGCTGTAACAGCTCTGCCATTGATGGAATTGTTTAATTAAACTTCACCTAGCTTCAAATCTGTTCAGGACTTCTGAAGTTTAATTTCTTGCCAGTCTTTGTCTTCCCCCTGCCCCCTCCCTTCTCTGCTTTGCTCCCTTGACAGTGAGCAGGGAATGGAATTGCCTTGTCCAGATGCTGTGTTTGCACATCAGTGGCCCTTGTGTTGTACTTTGTGACTGAACACAGTCGAGTAGTTCTCCCTTTTCTGTTTTGGATGCATCTTTTAAAGATGCAGACTTTGAATGTTGTCTCCTTGAAGTTGTCCACTGGGCCTTTGGTAGCTGGAATTGAAATACAGTAACCTTCCTGGTGCCTTTGTTATATGTGATATGTTTTCCTGTGGAAGAGACCTCATGGATAGGCATTATCTTGTATGATTCAGTTGAACTACTGAAAGCCGAACATATTTTTCTTAAACAGCTTGTGCCCAAAACACGTGTTGAAATGAGACTATGAATATGTGTCTTCCTTGGTTAGAAGTTTCTCTGAGAAGTTCTTTGTTTCAAAACCAAATTCTGTTTGATTTGCTTAAACTGGGATTTGGTTTTCTCCTATCTGCTTTTCCACATTTTACTTCCTTGCCTGAGCATACTGGATAACATTGTTCCTCATTCCTTTGAGGTGCTGATAAGCTAATGAGGTAAATGTTATCCAGACTTCCAAAAAGGATTAATTATGGGAAAGTTTAAAATAAGGATAAAATTTCTTTGACTTCCTTCAGGATCATCATTTTTGCTAGGTTTTTTTCTACTCCTGTGCATTGAAGTATTTTTGACTGTGAGAAAGGCAAAAAACCTTGTATCTTGTATGCCATCTATATTGTTTTTACAGGTGCTACTGGAGATCATGTTTATACATTTTGTTATGCAGCAGAAAGTGAAGACTTTGGAGCAGAAGATGCAGCCAAGCTTGATATGTGGGTTTTTGATCATGTTAAGGTAAGCAGAGACTCTTTATGCTACCTGTTTATAAAAAGCACAGTTGCATGTTAACTTTATCACAGAACCTGTTAACACGTTATCATAGATCTAGAAAGTATGAAAATTTTGAAAGACCTATCACTTGGGGCCATGAGTAAAAATTTCCTGAATCAACTTTCATGACAAGTGTAATAGATGCTTAAAGGAAATGCTTGTCATTTAGTGCTAATTAAAAAACTAACGCTAATAAAAGTACTGTATAAAAACATTCTTGGCTTTGTTTTGTTTGCCTATGATGGGAAACCTGTCTTGGAGTACTATAGACCCTATAAGATCTTGAATGCAATTAGTTAAGGATTTTATAACAGCTGTTGCAGCATGATAGAAATGACAATATTATTTGCTTATTTTGACAAAACATATTTTTGGTCAAGCTGTGTGGCTTTTCCTCACAGATGTAGCTGGCTTCTAATTTTCTGCTGTGGCTCACACTGCTGTGGCTGCCAGAGCAGGCACAGTTTGGTTTAGGGGACAGGGTGTGAGGTAGAGGCAGCCCAGGACTCTGAGCAGTAGAATTTGTTGCTGTGGTGCTCTGCTCAGCTGGCTTGGGTCAGTGCTGGTTCATGACTGTTGTTTTCTGTGACACTCTCACTGTGTTAATACTCCAAGGCACATGATTTCTGATTATGTGTTAATTCCTGTATTTATGTTATTCTATGCTGCCTCGCTTGTTTTGGATTAAGAAATGCTGGTAGTGGGCATTGGTGTATAAATGTCTGTACCACTGAAGCAGTTAAGTGAGTTACTTTCTGGATCTCATAATGATGTTAATGGAGTTTCAGACTATAAAACTTTTTTCACATGATCTCTGGGCTGTATGCATTAGTATAGCTAACCAGCATAAATCAAATAAAAAAATAAAATAAATCAATATACCAAATCATCATTTCTTTAGGAAGTGAAGGGTAGTTCTGCTTTAAACAGTGACATAGGATGGAAAAGAATCATTATAGTTTGCTAATTTTCAAAGGAAGTTATTTTCTGAGTTTGCAGGTGAAAAGATGTTTTTTCTAAGTGCCATCATTTCCCTGAATGTGCACTTGTGCCATGTTGTGTGTTGAAATGCATATGAATAATACAAATCAAATTAGGCTGTCAGTTACACTTGAATAGCTGTTGTCATAAAGTTGCACCCTGCTGTCATTTGGAGTATATGAGGGTGGTACTACCTTTCTTTTGCTTCAGAACACCTAATGGCATTTATCCTTTGAAGCTATAATTATATGTTTAAAATATATGTCATTACTGATTACTTTTTCCCTGGAGCCAGCACCATTATTCTTAAGACTTATTTTGCCCATCTAAATTCCATTCTGTGGATGGATAGGACTTGATTGACTGGCATAAGCCACACATTCCATTAATCATCTCTTCAACTGCACATCAACAACTGCTTCAGGAGTGTGAAACTTGGGGCTTATTGAAACCAAGGTCACTCTGCTATTATAGCTCTAACAACTTGCAGCTGAGCTAGTGAGATTATATAGAAGTAGTAATGACATTATACTGGAATCTAAATTCTGCTTTGCTTACTTTTTTTTTCCTCTTTTGTGTTTTATCTCAAGTATTTAACAGTATATTGCTTAACTCATGTGTTGGCTGGCATGGTCCCTGGTTTCTGCCTCTTTAGGAAACAAAAGACACCAAATGTACTTTCTCTTTACTCTGCAGTCCACAGGTCCCAAGCATTGTGAGGGCCATGTGTTTGGGGCTGCTTCCTCTGCCCCAAAATATGATGGGGATAAAATGAAGAATGGCTAAACTCATGTTTGGGCTGCTAGTGCTGGCAATATGAAATTCCTTGTTCTCTTTCAAAATGCTAACTAACAGTAAATTATCATCAGGAGATGATAAACCCCAATTTTTATTTGTATCTATGCTTAAATAACGAGTAGAAGAAAAATGTATGACACTCAATAGTTCTTGTTCTGTCTCCCCATGATACAAGGTGATCACAGCCCTTTCTTGGGACAGAAAATACACCACAGACTAGACTCTGTGGGATTTTTTTTTTTTATCTACAGCAGTGTGAAAATTCAGCAATATTCAAGTGCAGGAATAACTTGGGAGTGGTTTGGAGTTCCAGGTGGGCATGGAGTTGATGGACTGTGGTTTCTTTCTGGTTTTTGGATTGTTTGGGGCTTCTTTTGATGTGTTTGTGTTTTGGGTTTTTTTTAAGAAGCAAAATAATTAAGGAGCAGACTTTAATCACTGTAATATGACTCAATGATTCTCAGTAAAATAACTTTTACTGAAATCACAGTTTGAGTCTGTGCTAAGAAACTAAGGAGCAAAGTACTGGGAGTCTAGATTAACTAATGGGGAAAAAAGATTTTGTTGGTGCATTTATGATTTTTGAAAATTTTTGAAAATATTTAGTGGCAAATGGTTTTGGAAGATTCAACTTTTTTTTAGCATAAAAAGTTCAAAATTCTAGGAACTCGGTCTTGGAGAGGAGTTCCAGTAATGGCCTAACAACAATTTATTATGTTCAAAGGGTAGGATATTCAGTTAATGTCTTCTCACTGAAAAGGACCTGCAGATACAGATGGCAAAAATTTGTGGTTTTTTCCTTTATTCTTTTCTAATTTTGAACGCAGTATTCCGTTCTTCCTTTGTCTTTTTTTCTGCTGGAGAAAGGCCACCCAAGCCTTCAGATTGTCCCTTCTGTGCAGGGTGGTGGATGGAGTCCAGAATTGAATTAAACTCTGAAGCTCTGCAGATAGTGCTGTGACTGGATGTTGATTTGTGCCAGTGAATTTCAATACAGATAGCTCTGCTCTAATTAGCAGTGCAATGGTTTTATGATTCATTTAAAATGTGTTAGTGTCTTGTGTATGATCATGCTCAAGGGATCTAAGCCTGGCATATATGTTTGTCCTGCCTTTGTACTTTTGTTTTACATCTGAAAACTGGCATAACTATTTAAACTCTCCCAGTAGCACAAATCAGTGTGCATGGCTTTAAGCAACCAATTAAATTAACTTGTCCTAGATTAAGCAGCTTTGTGAAAGGGAAAAGTTTGTTTGGTCTCTCTAATACATGCAGTCAGCAACAGTTTATCAGCTCTACTAAAGAATCATGCTTCCGTGGAGGAAACTGTTTGAGGGAACAAGAAGTCCCCAATTACTTAGATCTTTAACATTTTCAAGTTCATATTTTGTTCAGACATCTGTGTATCATTTGTTAGACCTTATAAATAGTCTTTATTTCTTCTTTGCTTTCTCCCATCGGAGGAGGGAGATGATGAGATCAAGATTTCACATAGCTATAACTGAAATTCTGTTGTAGGGGTTTACTTAGTACTACATTATAATTAAGTTCACAGTTTGATGTAAATTGTTTAATGGGGAACTTTGTGCTCATCTTAAGGTGCGTATCAGTTGTAACCAGTGCATTATTTTGTTGCTAGCTGCCAGAAAATCAAACAGAAGTTTCCACAGTAATTTAAAAAGAAGGTTGAAAGGAAGCTGTAGTCATCTTGAGTCCAGCTCTCTTAATGAAGGAGGTTCAGTTAGAGCAATGTGCTCAGGCCTTGCCCAGTCAAGTTTTGAGCATCTCCAAGGGCAGGCCTTTTAAGCAGCTGTTCCAATATCTGCCTATAGTTATGGTTTAGCAAATAATTTTTCAAGTTTGTGTCTTACTGCGATTTTTCACATTCCAAATTGTGTCTGTCTCCCTGCATCATCTCTGGGGCCCTCTGATCAGTCTGGCTCAATCACAGGATGGAGATTCCTTTCACTCTCAGGGCAGATGGTTGTATACAGCAACAGGAGCTCTTTATCTGCTTTTTCTTGAGACTGGAAAAACTGAGTGCTCTCAGCCTCTTAGTTGATTATTGCTGTCCCTGAAACTTCTTGGTGAGATTCAGCTTACAAATACAGTGGAGGCAATATTACTGAATAGAGGAAATAAAAGGAAAGCAAGAATAAAAAAGAGTGAGACAGGAAGATAGTTAAAACAGAGTGATGGGCTGGAAAGTAGTGTTGAGAAGGGCTCAAGTTTTGTGAACATAGAGTACCAAAAAGAAGAGGCCTTTAGCAGGCTGTAAGGAGATACCAGGATACTTCTGAACAAATAGTTCAGAGACATCCAGAGCAAGGTGAAGTGATTTTTGCCCTTGGTATGTTTGGTACCTGCTTGCCAACTCACCACCTTTATCAGCCATCAATCCAGGCAAGCTTCCTGTTGTTTTGGGGATTTTTTTCAGTAAACCATTTTTGCTCAAGTTTCATGGGATAAAGTTTGCTGTTTGCTCTGGGAAAAGACATCACATCTTATGTTGCACTCATCTTCCTTTTGTCTTCTTGTTTGTAATTGGCGAAAATATGGGCAAACTTTTCTGGCTGCTGCTGCTCTGGGACTGTGAAAGTGGGATGCTTTTGGTTTTATCCAGGGGACTTGTCTGGTGGGAGAGGAGAAGCTCAGGCTTTGCCTTCCTCTGAATGATTTTTTTTTTTTCCTTAATCGTTCTGTGGTAGAAAAACATATACTTTTTCATATTGATCTATATTTTAAGATTTAATTTTGGGAGTTTTCCTGTTTGTCTGTTTTGATACGCTTTGTTTTGATTTCCTTTTATTGAATTAAAATTAAGGAAACAGTTTTATTGTATCCTGCAAATTACTGGTATGCTCTGGAAATCTTCTTCAGTCTGTGGTCAATGTGCAGGTAGATGGATCTCTGTGGGAAATGAAAATCTCCTTAAAAATAATTACATTGCTATTTAATGTAATCGGATTTTGTTCCTGTATCTTTATTTAAAATATCTCTGGACTTTGGTCATGGTTTTGTTTGGACAAGAGCTGAAGCTGAGAGCATGCAAATATTAGTCCATGTGGCTTGTGTGTACTCAGGGAGTTAGGAAAGTGGAATTGCATACTGCCATGGTTTCCTGGCACAGCTCACTGTGATATCCTTGATGCCACTTTAGTCTTCCTCTGGGTGCACTGACTTTTGTTTATACAAGGCATGAGCTTTAGATTTTAAGAGCTCCATCACTGTCACAGCTGTGTGGTGGACTGCCCTGTCCTTTGGTGGCAGGAATGCTTCCCTGCCTCTACCAGCATTTTCCCTGGACTCCTGCATGAAGTTCCAAGACACTCTCACTTATGTTAGTGTACTGAAAGGCTCTTTAGATGCTTTTTTGAACTAAGACCCTACCCAGTTTTGTTTCCTTGGGCAGTGCTGTTACTAAGGAGCTGATGCAGGAGTAGCTGTCTGCCTGCATTTTGCATTGCTGCAGCGTGGCCGGTCTAACACAGAATAGCCCTGTCAAGACTCATTCAGTCCAAGGGGAAATTTCTCCTCTGGCATCTGCCTCAGGGATGCTTAAGTAGGACATGTGCAAGGCAGATGTATGTTCTGTAGTTCATGTATTTGCAAAGCATGTCATGTTTTGTTCTGTTTTTATTTAGTTTCTGCAAACAAATTGTAGCTTGGTATCTCAGTCCTGTAGAACCTGCTTCCAAAGCAAGAATATTTGAGACCTTTGCTTCCAATTTAAATTCAGTAAATCAATAGAAATGTGAAGCCATAAGTGGCACTCAAGAGTGGTTCATCAATTTGTTTATACAGCAGGCAAAGAAAGGATGATATATTTTTGCCTATGCAAACTCAAGAAAACCCCAGTAAAAAACCAAAACAAACCCAACAAAAAAAGCCCAACAAAAGAACACTTCAACGTAAATATTGTCTTAGATAAGCTGAAAATTTGGACTGACCATACTGATAGTAGTTGTCCTCCAAGCTGTAAATTAGGAAGTCATTATTTTTCCTCTTTTTAAATTCTAATAACTAGTAGTATTTTGACATGGAAACAGCAGTGTCTTAGTTCTAGTAAGATGCTTATCTTCTTCCATTTTGCTCAGATTAATATATTAATGACTTATTCCATACAGAGCTTCTTTAATTCTTCCAGAAGCAATCAAACATTGTTCTCTGCACTGAATGAAGAGAAAGTGGTTCTGTTCCTGCATTTGCTAGGCATAGACACCAATGGACATGCTCATCGGCCAAACTCAAGGTAATTGAGACATTAAGCATATCTTTCTTACTAGTTTTAAGTGCATATTGTGACTTTTTTAACAGTGCAATTTACCAAGCCAGAAACAAGTGGTGTAGTATTGGGGGTCATATATGTTACCATGATCACCTATGTTCTGAGTGTCTGGAGTTATTTTGGTTTTTAAGGTCCTATCTATCGAAATGACAGATTTTTGGTCTATACAGTATGTCAGGTTATATTCCTGTATTCAAGTATGATTTTTAGCAATTTTCTTAGTTGCAGCCAACACATAATCTAGAGGATACATAGGAAATGCAGTTTTAAATATAAAATGGATGCAGTTTTCAGATACCCCACTACTGAAGTGATATAATTGAGTTTATAGAGACCAGTAAGCTCAGCAATAATGGCAAATTCTGGCATTATGTTTTGGCTTTTTTATTACACTTAAAAAAAGAGAAGAGTTTAGATTAACAGTTCTCATCGCAAATTCATCTTGAAGTGTGTTATTCTGTGTGAACTTTCTTTTAATTTCTTCACATCCTGCTTTGCAGGATTTTACTTTTTTCTCTTGATCCTTGCATACTTTAAAATTCTCTGATTTCCTGCATCATTATAAAGTTCATACTTGCTGTGTGTTTAATGCTCATTTATTATGATTTTTTTTACAGACAGTTTTAAAACTGACTTTAGCAGCGGATAGGAAATTAATTGTCTGAAAGTCAATCATGGTCAATCACTTTTTCTGAAATACCAAATTTTTTACAAAATACAATTTTTTTATTTAGCTTCTATTCCAGAAAACTAGGGTCTGTCCTGATCTATAAATCACCTCAAAACACTGACTGCCTGGTGAGATCTTTCTTTGCCATTTAGTTACCAGCTAAAAGTAATTTTTGCAACTTACAGTCAAGGTGTTTGAGTTTTCCAGAATTCCTTAGTTTTGGCATTCTGCTTAACTTGCTTGGCAGCTGTGAGTAGTAAAATTATAGTCTTAGATCAAGGACAGGTTGGATTTGAATTATCAATCCATTGAAACTGTGGTTTCAGTAATCTTCAAACTGTGCTGCAACGATTTAATATCTCAGTAAGACTCAGAGGGGGAGAGATTTTACATCTAGGAAGCCTTTTGTTAGCTTGATGTTCATTTGAGATTAAAGCAGTCTGTACTCAAAGGACTGGGCTTTATGACAATGGTTAAGTTGCTTTATACCAACTGTGAGAGCCACCTGGAATGTAACATTTTTTTCCTATTTTTCAAGGGAGTACCAGGAGAATATTAAACAAGTTGATGAGGGTGTGAAAGAAATTGCTTCATTGATTGATAATTTCTATGGAAATGATGGAAAGACTGCATTTATTTTGACTTCTGACCATGGAATGACAGATTGGGGTGAGTCTTTTAAAATATTGAGTCAATTGAGTTTATGGGCATCTGGTGTGAGATGAGAGAGCTTTGTCCCATGAGAAGCTTTGGAACCCCTGGTTTGATTTGGTATCCTAAGTGTTGCTTGTGTATGAAAATCCATGCAATTTGCTGTGACAGCTGCATTCCATGTCTGGGCAGAAAAAAGACACTAAGTTAAACCTTAATTTTCTCAGTGACTGCTAGTAGGGATAGAAAGATTGCTGCAGAAAACCACCTTAGGCAGGAGATAGTGTTATTTGGCTGCCAGCAGCAAATTTAGTCTTGTTTCGGCCCATCTGGGAGATACAGTTCTCACTCTGCTGCTCTAAAGCACCTGGAAAAGGTGGAAAATCTGTCCAGGAGTTGGTGAAAAAATGTACAGAGAAGTTTTGGGAGGGTGCCAAATCTTTTTGCTTATTTTGGCCTTTTAAGCACAGCAGAAAGGAGGGGACTGCTGTGTGCTCTTTCTAGAGGAGGCTGGTGCTGGAGACAGGTGAAAGAGCTGAGAGTACAGAGCAGACAGTGAGGCACTGTGCTGATACCCACAGAGGAGACTTGGGAAGGGTTTGGCCACAGTGTCTGAATGCTTTGAGGGCAGATGAGAAGTTTACAGTGCTAAGCTCATTTAGACATTTTTCCCTAATTCTTTTTTCTGTCAAGAACCTTAAGAACACTTCTGTCCTTGTGTGCAGCCAGTGAAAATGATAAGTCTCTCTTTCAATGCTGAGTGCTTGCAGCTACTAACTATGACACTTTTGAACTAGGGCTGCTCCAGGCATGGTCGTGGCAAAACAACAGTCAGAATGTTACTCTCTGTGTGAAATCCTCAAGTTGTTCAATTGAAGAGATGCAGATTTTTTTTCTGTCATCAGAGATAACAAAATATTTGTGTATTTATCCAATCAACCTAATTACCATCTGCTCATTTGCAAAATAGTCCATTTTGAGTAATATTTACTGTTGAGCTGACTGCCACTTGCAATAAAATTTTAGTTCTGCTGTATTTTTCCTATAAGTTTCAAGAAATTATTTCATTTTTTTTATAAGGGAGGGGTGTGTATATATATTTTTATATATGTGATCATAGGATCTCAGGAGGTCCAGCCATCTATTCAAGGCAGGATTGGCTTTCGAATCAGACACAGATGCTAGGGCTTATCAGCAGGGCCCTTAAAACCTCAAAGGGATGGAGCCTATGCAATCCTTTTGGACAGCCTGCTCTGTTGCTTGCCTGCCCTCATGGAGAGGGAAAGGTTTTCTTTATCTGCAATCTGAACTTCCTTTGTTTCAAATTATGCCTGTTGTGTTGTGCTCCCACTGTGCACCACAGTGACACTGCAGCCCCATCCTCTCTCAGGCCCCCTCACAGGGGGAGCAGGCAGGCTGCTCTGCTGTGTTCTCCCCAAAACTATTTCTTCTCCAGGCAGAGCAAGTCCCAGTCCCTCAGCTGCTTCTTACAGGGCAAGTGCTCCTCACTTAAACCATTCCAGATGATGGGTGACTTTCCAGTACCAAAGGAGCCCAAAGCTGGATCCAGTGTCTAGAGGTTGTCTCACAGGTACTGAACAGAGGAGAACAATCCCTTCCTTGTACCATGCTCCTGTTAACACTGCCTGCAGTGCTGTTGGCCTTCCTTGCTGCCAGAGTGAGCTGTAGGGGTGTTCTCATTATGCACTGGATCCTTTGGAGGTGGAATAAAAGGTGTTAGGAGTAACTTCTTCAGGCTTTGAGAACCACTGGTCTGTCATAGTTTTCTGCCATCTCTTCTGTCTTGAAGGAAAAGCTTAATCTTGTCCCTGAAGTGTTAATAACTTTGAAGTTGACTTTAGTGAATCTGAGAGCAAACCCAGAGGTTCTGTTCAGGCCCATTGTGAGCTGTCTGAAGGATAGTTCGGGAGTTGGCATTTGAGCTGGTTGGTACTATCAGGCCCTGTTGCAGCCCTTCAGTGGTTATTTGCAGAATGGGATGTGCGCCGGTTTTAAAAGAAATTAAACATTGGAAGCATGGGGGGCCTATTAGGGAAAAGAATATGATCTGACTTAGATGTGATCAAAGACATTGTGGTTGCTGGCAAAAGCCAGTGATGTCACTTGCTTTCTCAGTCTGACCCTATGATTTTGCTTTAAATTGATGGAACTGCTGACCACCAAAGCAGAGCATTCTATATCCACCCTCTCCTTGACCTCTTGTTCCTGCTACCATCCTGGCACAAGTACCTGTGTGGTGTGCTGGTCTATGGAACAGACAACTAAACAACAGCACCCTTTTCCCCCTGTAGGGGATAGAATAGAAGAAAAATAAAGATGGTGTAGAAATTAATCTTACCCCTAAGGAGTTTCAGCTGGGCCCATTATCAAAGATTAGGAAGAGGCATGACTTTAACAGGCCCCAGCTGTAACCCATGAGAAGAAGAGTGCTGTACAAGAGTGGGGTGGCTGGGTGAGAAGGGAACTGGAGTCAGTTGGCTGCTTTGTGAAGAAGAAAGGGCCAGTGCTCTGAGGAGCTGCCCATGAGAAACACCAAGAAGGTATGGAACTCTTGTGATAGGAGACAACAGTATGGAACCCCTGCAATGAGATGACAACATTTCTCCCTTTTCCCTGAAAAGGTCTATATGGAGAGTGTTGGAGGTGGGACTTGAAACTGACCCAGCTGAAAAGAATTATTTTTCTTCCCCTCTTGTTATTCAGATCAGAACTGAAACAATTCTTTATAACAGGGAGGGAGTGGGCACAGCTGCCTCTCTCAACTCTGTCTTCAAGTATTTGTAGAGGTAGAATCTCAGTGAAATGCTGATGGAGCTGGTGGCTTGGCTAACTTTTCCTCCTGCAGTAATAAGAATATAACAGATATAAGAAATAGTCCCTGGTCTGTGGAAGATACAGGAAGTGCTCTCTCCATAAGCTCTTTTTCCCAAAGTTCTTCAAAGAACAGCAGTTGTTGCTATTTTTTGAGCCCAGAGAGTGCCCACCAAGAAACATCAGGAATCTAATTCCCAGACCAGTATGTTCTTAAGTTTTAGGCTGTTTAAAGTAAGCAAAGTTGACTTTTCAGCTGTGCCACAGTGATTGTTTTAGGGACAGAATTAGGTATGCTGTTGGGAATAGCCTTGAGGTTGCACAACAGTGTGCTTTGTCTGTCCTTTGTATGTATTAAAATTTATAGACAGGGAAGAGCATGTGTCTGTGCAAATATAAGGCACATGTGTAATCTTGTAGACTATACAGGAACCCACACAGGGTTTGTATAACAAAGTCTTTCCCTTTGAGGCTGGGTTATCTCACTGCTCTGGTACCTCACCCGCTGGGTTCAATAGCCAGCATGTCTTTCAAGCTCGTGTGGCTCCTGCTTTAGTACGACTGCTGCTGAGATGTCATAGTTTTCAACCTTCCTGCTTTTGGTGGCTGATATGTTAAGCTGGAGGGAATCTGTTTCCCCAGGGAAGAAAGTAATATTGTATCAATTTTTAAGCAAGGTGCCACTAGACTTTAAAACCTTAAAAATGAACTTCTATCACTGTTGGAAGGATGACAGTTGCAATGCATATTGCTTCCTGGTTTTGAAGTGGAAGTCTAATTCTTATTCAGAGGTCAGTTCTACATAATTTTTTTTCATGTGTGCCTAATACTACTGAAATCAGGCATTACTGGTTTCACTGAGATGCTCAGGATAAGCACATGTACATGTCTTGAGCTGGTAACTCCTCCATATGCTGAGGCTTAAAAATATTATGGCTTTATTTTCTGGATGTTAAAAATTTGGGGGTTTTAATATAAAAAGTTCCATCTATGTAGTCTTGACTTAACTGATACTGATTTCATGACTTGAAAGTTGAATTTAGCCCTTATTGTTAGTGACATAAAAATAAGCTGTGAAGCTGGAATAGGTTGTCTGTAACAGGCTTTTAGTGTGTCTGTATCAAGAGCTTAGTACGTGTGTGTAATTTTATTGCATGTAGTTTTTGTTTGTTTTTACTGCACATGTCTTGAAGTTTCTATTTTTCTTGTTTGGTGTATCTTAGGATCCCATGGAGCTGGTCACCCCTCAGAAACTTTAACACCACTGATTGTTTGGGGTGCTGGGGTAAATTATCCACAGAAAGTTACAACCCAGTTCTTTGAAGACAATTTTTTGAAAGGTAGGTAAAATAGAAGATTTAAGTGAAAGATTCTGGTGGAAATGGAGATGTTTTTAACCATTACACCTGTTGAGCTTCACTAACTTCTGTTCCATTTCAGAAAGTGTGATTTGCTTTGTGTGATGTGTAAGGACAAGGTGACAGGGTATGCCTAAGGAAGCTACTGCAAAATTGGGGAGATAACATCAGTCAGTTTTTATTTCTATTTTCTTTTCAATTCTCCTCATAGAATTGAAGACTTTCTCTCTTTGTTGACAGAAGGCTATTCATGCTCCTAAGACTTCATTCCTTAGAGAATGAAGGAGGCTTAATTTTTAACTCCCAGATGTTGAATGTAGTAATACAGAAACAAAAGTTGACAAGTTGAAAGACTCCTTTCTAACTTCACAGCACAACCCTGTGGACATTCCAGGGGCTGTCTTGTCTCATTTTATTCTTGCAGCTGTTGTGCAAATGTAAACAGTTTTTCTTAATGAAAAGCTGTGATTCTTCACTGTTATTTTTCTCTTTTCTAATTTATTTAAGAGTAAACATTTTTTAAAGGAATGAGTTTTTATTATTTTGCATACATGATGCAATAAACACTGCCTTGCTGAAATATCAGTTGGGTTAGAGACTCTTTAACACATGATTAAATTATTCAAGCTGTTCCTCTTTCATGTGCCTCATTCTTGTGGCCTGCTCTGTTTCTTACGATGCCTTCAGTCTTGGGTTGTTGCTCATGATCAATGAGGCAATGACTTCCTATTTTATTGGATTGTTTGTCAAGGTACATTAGAGAAAACAGGCAAAAATTACTTCAGCCCTGAGGTGCTAACTCCGCCCTGCTCTCAAGAAGGTATTTGGTAACAGATTAGGTCATTTCAGAAATAGTGCTACCTTTGCACTCCTTGTGCCTAACAGCTGCTATAAAATGATGACATCTGTGATAAAATTGAAAATGAGTTGTAGGAAAAAAAAACTGAATAAAACAACTGATTTTGCTGTCACTGATGGCTGATCTGCTGGACTTCTAGGGACATTTGATATCTAAAGGTTGATCTGTAATAGCTGAATTTTACATCTGTCAGTTTCTTTGATTCTCAGCAGCTTTAGTGCAAACTAAAGTCAGCATTTAACTTCAAGTCATGATGCAAATGATGTGAGAGATTTCAAAAAAGATGAGCATTGAGCTGACTCCCAGGTGCACAATAGGGAAAGCTATATGGCCCTCATCTGCTAGGCAATGTGTATTTACTTGGAGGATAACATTTGTCTGCACCCTTCTGTGCCTGCTTCATATTTTCCTTCTGATGGTTAAAAAAACTAGCAAGCCAAATAACCACACAAAAAACCAAGCACACCAAAGCAGACATCAGAAACTCATCCATTTATTTTGGGCTAGCTTTGCATCTGTCAAGCATGTTGTTGCTTTGTTTAGACACTTAACCTTACAGATTCTTAATTGGCAAGGATAATCTCTGTTGGAGATTTGAGATGCTCTGAGTATCTTAGGAATTTGAAATTCTGTTTGAGTAATAAGTATCTTCTTAAAAAGGGACTGTTCTCTCTATGGTAGTACATCAGAGCTTCTAGTAAGTTACGTAGCTTAGAAGTGAAGAGAAAGTTGTTGAAATGGAACTTGACACTTGCACAGGTCAATACAGCTCAGCTACTCCATTGTTAGAATCCCAGATATTTTCACAAAGGTAACCTATAAAAGAAAGGCTGTTTAAAAGAGTTCTCTTGAAATGTTCTTTGAATCTGTCTTTTCTACTCCATACAGCTGCAACTGTGGCTGCCTGCAGGGGAGGAGAGTGTTTTCAAGACTGCTGTGTCACTGCTGTATGCAGGTGTCAGGCTTACATTTCTAATTGCATGCTCCAATGTTCAAGTTCTTTCATCTATTGACAATCCTTTCTAATTTCTCCAAGTGTTTATGGAAATATTGACAGAACATTTCTAATGCTGACAAACTTCTTATCATCTGTTCGGTGCAAGCAGGCTGTAGGGAGCTCAGTGAATTGTCTGTCTTCTCATTGTTGCCATGGAGGGTTCATACCCCCCAAAGGCAGTGCCAGCAGGCAGGACTTAGCCTGTCCAGTTTGTCACAGAGACATTAATGTGTTCCTTGGATGGCCAGAAGGGCACAGAATCTGCTCTGGGTTAGCAGCCTTCTCCTCATCAGTTTCATCACCTGTGCTCTGCCTTCCCTCAGGCCTGGTCATGCAATCCTCTTGGAAAGATTTGTTATGGCAGCCTTGCATCCTGTGGGCGACATGTGCTATTACCCATTTGGCCACTGGTTTGACCCTTTTTTAGCAGGGGCTGATGGCTGGCCCTGGGGCACAAGCCCACAGGAGCTTGTGAGTGAAGGCACAACCTCCTGCAGCATCAGGACGTGGGGTGCTTGATACAAGCCTGCTTTGTAGGGGGCTCAGCCTGCTTTGGCACAGCTGAGGGAGCTCGGTGTACCCCCCCACTAGTTTGGCTTCTGTGCAGTTTTATGTGAGTTTCTTTGCTACATGTACCCTCATCCTCAGCCTGTTTTTGAACTGGTGCTTCCCTGCTGTTTCCCTGGGCTGTTTGCATCTGACAGCTCAGCAGGCTGCAGTAAAAGCAGGGAAGGATAAAGGTAAAAAACCCCTCTATAAAGTGGGTGGGAAACTGCTGAGCACTGTACAGGAAACCTAGACAGTGAGCTGGAATCATGTACCAGTGTGGGCAGCATGCACAGCCAAGATGCCTCACTCCTGGGAATACGGCCTGGACTGGCCAGTGTGCAGCTGTGTCACAGTCCTTAGGAGTTCCTGGGCTCAGTGTCCTGTGGCTCTTGGTCCCAAGCAGATGTCTTCAATTCTGAATTTTGGAATATTTGAGTAGACCGTGTGGAGATGAAAAAACTTGTGACAAAAAGTTTTCTCTAGCAGAGACAGTTTCTTCCTACCTTAGGCACATTTTGTGTGTGCGTAGACAGTTTTCCAATGTTTTTCTTTGGAAAATTTAAAGGGAAAATGGGCAGTTCATTTACATAATAGAAATATGGGTAAGAGTCTGTTTCTAGAAATATAAATCCCTTTACTTTTCTCAGAAGCAAAAGGAAGCAAACTTGTACCTTTTGGTGTGAGTTTAACAGAATTGATGATTAATGCTGCTAATACTGCCCCTGTGTTGCCATGGGAACTCCCCTTAGCTGTCTCACTGCTGTCAAAGTACAAGTCTGCTCTTCAGGGTGCTTGTGGGACCAAGTAACAGTGGACCTGCACTCAGACCCCCCAAGATAGCTGTGGTATGAACTAATTGCTGAAAATAAGTTTGGTGTATGCAATACTGCAGATGTATGAAGGAAAAAAACAAAACCAAACCTTGCTGAACTCTGTTTTTAAATAACTCTCCACCTCCAAAGAAAATAGGCAATTCTCTCTTTATTTCTTTAGAGAACATCGTAGAGCAGGGAAATATAATTTTCAACCAGGTTTTTGTATGATGTGCCAAAGCTTTAGGATCTAATGTTTGTACCACGCTGTACCAGTGCATTTAGGACCTTGGGTTAGCCTTTTTTACAAACTATTGAAGAGATGCTATAGATCTCCTAAATCCGAGTTTGATTCTTTTAGTTGGCACAGGAGGCAATACATCACTGTGCTGAAAAAAATAAAAGCCTTGGCCTTTTTTCTACTGATCTAGGTCACAATTGCAGGCAGTAATTTATCCTGCTGGATAAAAGAAAATGTGAATTGAAATGAATGCATTTTGTTGTTTCTGCCTGTTGAGTTCCATCTGTAACCCTTCTTGAGCTAGCATCCTAATGTAAAATCATAATTTTCTTTAGTACCAACACTTTACAGAAAATGGCAACAAGATAGTAAATGTCAACTGAACTTGAACTATTCTTTGAAGTCTGTGTAGATTAGCTGTTCAGGTGCTCTGTTGTTTCTTGCAGAATGGAAACTGGAGAACTTGAAGAGGCTTGATGTCAATCAGGTATCAAACACACCTAATTTAATAGTTCACAAGTTTTCCCCTTAAGTTATGAGTTTTGCGTGATTTAAAGTAATTACTTAATTTGAGTGAATGATCACACCAATGTAACATTTCCCCAGAAACAGGAACCACAATAACATGATGAGGCCAATTTTAAATTGCTTGTTGACAAGCAATTGACAGCTGCACACACAACTTCTCCTGAAGATGCATTGTTACACCATTTATTTAAGTGATCACACATGGCTGTAGGAAAAGTGCAGTACAATGTACCAGGTCCCCCAAGCTGCTGTCACAAAATCAAAACCATTTCTTGCTATAGTGGTAAACTGTGGGGGTTTTTTTTCATCTGTGATTGTGGCCCAAATATTTTGCAACTTAGACAATTAGTCAAGGAAGAAAAGAATGTGAACAACTTTTCCATTGATCCTTAATCAGTCAAGCTGTTTTAAACTGTGGTGCTTCATCATCCTACAAAAATCAATATATGAATAACAGACTCCAAACCTACTCAAACAAGGGAAATAATTTCATGCTAGAAGGTTCAAATTGGGAATGTTGTGGATTAGCTGCCTTCAGCAAAGCCCTGGTACAAAACTACAAAAAAAGATTAGTTTTTCTCTCAAGGTTGTTAGGAGTTATGGCAATGTTGGTTTGAGACTGTAAAGACTGTAAAGAAGAGTCTTGAGTATTACTTTGCCCTGGAAAATGGACTTTCCAAAGACAGAGCTTTTGTCCTGTAGTACACATGGGACTGTGGGTAAAAACAGCAAATGAGACTTTTAATTATCATTGCACTCCAAGTGTATTGTTCTCAGCAAATAATGGTTTGGAGTCTGCCCAGTAGATCTGAGGCTGGAGTAGTGCCTGTGGTTTCAGTGTAGTTTTTTCAGATTTATGCTGGAGAAACAAAGAGTTTTGGTGTGTAGTTTTATATTAAAGGAAAATATAAACCTGGTAAGAGGCAGTGTTTATTATCACAAATAGAAGGAAATGATAACTTACTTTATGAGATGCCTTAGTGAAGATTGAAGGGCCTTTTTGAGGCCTGACTGGACATTAAAAAACTGCAGAAACTCCCTCTGCAGGGGAGAAGGGGAGTAATCTGCGCTGTGGAAGCATGGCATAAAGGATGTTGTGAAAAGCAGTATATCCAGAATACTGCTTAAAACTGTAAATATGAAATTAGTTCCTTTGGTCATATAAATAGTCATAAAAAATGTATGCCTCTCTGAGTGCAGTAAAGGAGCTGTTGAATTCCTGCAAATAAATACTGGGGTGGTTATATTTGCTTTTTAAATGAAATGTATTTTTTCAAGCTTGCTCAGCAGCAGAGCTTCATATTTTGAATCTAATCATGCCATGACTACTAGCAACTAAAAACCCAAAAAACTGTAAAGGAGAGTTGTATGTACAACTTGGCAATATTGCATAATTATCTTTTGCATATGCAGATATGTTATAATTAAGCTGAATTTGTTATCTCTAGAGGCTGAAGCTGTGTTAAAATGGAATGCTTCTGTTTGCACAGGCTGATATAGCACCACTGATGGCTTCCCTTATCGGTGTGCCTTTCCCCCTGAACTCTGTGGTAAGAAGTACAGATGTTTTTCTATGTTATGAAAATCTGTTTGCTATAAAGGAAGAGCTGCTGGGGGCAAGACTTGAGGTGTGTGAGGAGAAGGATTACAGATTTGTAAAGGTGTTATAGGGTGTGAAGACTGCTTGTAGTTTTAATTTTGTGTGTATCTGTAGAGTACAAACTTAAATTTTTTTAACGTATTGTGTAGGGCTCTTAATTGGAGAGGCAGCTGGTCCTTTTGTCATCTGCAACTTTATACTTTTGAGCTATATAAAAGTTTTTTGTTGCTTTGTTTTTAGGGATGGTAAAAATGCAATATGGTTTGAATAACACATGATTTTGATCATGAAAGCTAAGCCTGTAAACAAGCCAGTTCCTGCAATTTAATGTTCAATTATTTCTTGATTAAACTGGTGTACTTTCTTCAGATGTTATCTTGTGCCTCTAATTTAGTGAAGAGTGAGATGGCTTTTTCTTTTAATTTCTTTCATGTATTATTACATAGTTCAAAAGTTGCCTCATAAATATTGAATTGACAATTAGCATTTCATTAGTGTGCTGTCACACTGCTAGTTTCACATATAAAACACCTATTTACAGCATATTTTTTGGAATATTTCTTCTGGGGACTCTGCCCAAGGGATTGTCCCCTTGTCCTGCACTCATTGCTGGTTGTGTGAGGAAAGCTGCCCAACACAGTGTGGCATGGGAGCTGCTCCCTTTCCTACCCCAAGTACTGGATTGAGTCAGGCCCAGGTGAGGCTTTGGGTAGAAGACTGTTAGGGGTATCAAAAATAGCTTTTGATTAGAGGTTGTTTATATTATAGTATATAGTTTGGCAACAACTTCTGTTATTTATGCTTTTTGCATTCCTGTAGAAGCTGAGAATTACAGACAATCCCTATAATGTTGCAAATCTGTTCGAGAAGAATATTTTCAAAGGAGTTACATGAGTTATTTCAGCAGTAATTTGAAGGGTTCTTACTGCTTATTTGGCCAGGAATTCAGTTAAGAGAAATTCCTGTTATTTAATTTAATTTTCTTTTTACTTATTATGTGTATTTTTCTTCCTCAGGGAACTCTACCTCTGGAGTATCTGAACACTAGTGCTCTTTTCAAAGCAGAGAGCATGTTTACCAATGCTGTTCAGATTCTTGAGCAATTTAAGGTACTAAACATATGGTAAAAAAGCCCAACTTATTTGAATAATAGTTGTTGCTATGTGTAAGTAAATGTATGACTTACCCTATCCATAGTGTGCCAAGTTGAAAGGATTAAAATTGAATGCACATTCATTTGATTGAATAGCTGTGAGGCTTATCTGGGGAAGCTTGAAATACTTTAATAAAAAAGTTTGGTTGGCATTTTCTAAGGAGAATGAGTAACTTTTTTCTTGCTTCTTAACAAAAATGATGTTTATTGGTGTTAATGTAAATCTACTGGCAGTATGTAGGTAGAATGCTGGTACCAGAGAAGGGAAATAATGCCTTTGCAATGGGGGCTGGGAGACAAGGCCTTAAATCAGGCTCACTACACAAACAGATCAGAAAGGTAAAAGGTTCCTGTGCATTAAAGAAATTAAATTAGCGGCCTAATTAACTTCTGGCTAATGCTGTTATATCTGTTGTTTTGCTTTGCAAGTGTTCATCTCTGGTTCCTCTGTCTTGATTCATTTAATATTGGATATTACATTATGAGAACACAGGAGTGGTCCAAATAAAAAAGGTTCTGTTTCACAAAGCAGTGGAGTGAGAAACTGTCCAAAATCCCAGTTTTGGTAAGGCATAGAAATACTCCGAGGGAAAACCATCCTCCACAGATGATAGAAGCCGAGACACAAAATAACTCCTAACGTGTCTGGGAATTGCTGTCATGATAGTGAAACAATGAACTAGCATGAGATGACCTGTGTGAGATCAGCACCTTCAGCATCTTCTGTCCCTTTGTGAATGCCAGCTTCACAAAGGTGTGGATACCAGGGTGGCAGTGTCAGCAGCAGAATCACTTTCAAAAATCAGGTGGAGACCTGGTGTATTAACAGGGGGAGTAACTGGTGGGGTTGGATGTGAAGTTTGAAGCATGCAGATATCACCTCTGCAGTTGGAAGACCTCTGCTTTAAGCACTAAGAATGACTCAGATATTTTTCAGTTAAATTGGCATCTTGGAGATTATTCAAAAAACAAAGTAGTTCTGCTTCTTCTTTCTTTTGAGCTTACTTTTGTTTTGTTATTCTGTAGTGCTGGGTTATTGTTGTTGGCTTTTTTTTAGCATTGTATTGGAATGATCCTGTCTGCATTTCCTTTGAATTTCCTTTTTTCTCTGCTGAAGCAGAAGTAGACTAGCTTAGACATGCCAAGTGGATTTTTACTTTTCCTGTGATGGGCTGACCTGACCACAGTTTATGCTCCCTGGAGATGATGTTGCCTTGGATGGATAGGATGAAATGTGTGGGCTCCCACTTCCAGCTGTCAGGTTTTACAAGTGGTGTGCTTAGCAAGTTCCTGACTGTACATTATGCCAGCAGTCAGACTTGAGTCAGGCAGCTGCAGGAGGCCTTAAAGATGTTTTGGAGGACCTTGGGAAAAGTGTCTCTGATGGCATCAAAACCTTCTATTTTTGTCCATGTGCAGGTTTATTGATTTACAGTGTTGCTTTGGCAGTGTTTGCTGCAGTGTACTGGTGCCTGTCTGGTATAAATGGTGCTGGTTTCATTGAGGGTGGTTGTCACTGAAACCTGGTGGCACTTCTATCCACATCTTCCTTTTATACTGGAAACTATAGAAGGCCTTCTGAGAAAACCAGTGGCTGAAGCATGGTTTATTTACTTTAGAGCAGATCTGAGTTTCCAGGAGCTCAGAGGAGTTGTGCATACTGGAGTATAACACCCAGATATTGGGAGTATGATTTCATTCCTTTTCCCAAGTCTCATACATCTTCTTTATCTCTTGTTGTTTAATTCCTGATACAATTTTTAGTCTTGTTGCCACTTGCATGTAATAATTTAATGCTCTTTTATGTAGGTTAAGATGAGTCAGAGAAAGGAAACCACATTGTCAATTCTGTTCACACCATTCAAGTAAGTGTCTGTAAAAACTATGTATATTTTACCTGATTATCTTACCACTTGCTTTGGTATTTTAGCGAGCTGCAACAACTCATTCAGTCTCTTAAGTCTTTTTTAGATGGAAATGTTTATCTCCTATGAAACTTTGCGCTAGAACTCTATGCAATTACCTGCTTCTTCTCACCAGAACTTTAAGATGGAATTGGGGTGATCTGGTCTGCATTTCCTTAGAATTTCCTTTTTCTCTGCTGAAGCAGACTGGCTTAGACATGCCAAGTGGATTTTTACTTTTCCTGCAATGGGCAGGAAAAAGTAAAATCTATTCCTTACATTTTATTTTCCATTAAGGGTTATTTGTCTAAGCTTTTTTTGACACTATAGCTATATAGATTGTACTGCTTTTTTTCTTGCTATACTTTGGGAATTTTTTCAGCATACTTTGGGAGATACAAGTCCCTATAGCGTCAGAAAGTGCAATCTGTTAATTTTTATATATATATATGTAAAAGTTGAACTTAGAATTGTTTCTTCTGTGATTTAAATGCCAATGAAGAATAAATAAAAATGTATTGCATCTGGAAAAGAAACTTACAATGTTTAGCGTTTGTGTTGCCTAGTCTTAGGGTTTCCAGGGCTATTGAAGGAGTCTCTGGGAACTCTTCTCTAATCTATGGAACAGTTACTGCTCCCCTCACCCTTCTATCTTATCTAATTAAAGCTTCTTTTTCCTTTTCCTTTCTTCTGTAAAGGTTTTTGAAAGCTTTGCCATGGGTGCATGTGATAGTGTTCAGTTCTGCTCGCAGTTGGTGGAGTGCTCCAAAAATGCCTTGTCACCAAGAGCAGCTGTTTTCCTTTGGGAAATAGAGCAATGTTAATTAAGATCGTTAAATCATAGCAGCAGTAAAATGCACTTGAGTTGCTTCCTGTGAAGTATGTTTATTGTTAAAGATGATTGCTGTCTGTCTGAACAGACAATTGCTGTGTTATTTTATACCTCTAGCTCCTTCAAAGGGAAAGGCTCAAGACAGTCTGTGAGACAAAAGTCAAGTTAATCCTGGGCACATAATGAATCCTTTAGAACAAATTCTGAATAACAATGACAGCTGCATTATCCAAGAATTTCCGGATCTGTGTGAAATAAAATGCCCATATGGAAAGGATGGATGGTTCTCTTTGATAAATGACTATTAGTTTGATTTCACAGCCTTTCATTTTTACCTTTCCTTGAGAAATAAGACTGAGTCTATACAATAAGATGTGCTTTTCTTAATGCTATATTTATCTTTAAAGGATCTAAGAATTACCTCTTGCTTTATGGATTGCTTTTTTATGCTATGTTGGATTGATTTAAGTGGAAATGCCAGAGACATTTATCACTTGGAAAATGCAACTAAAATTTGGTATAAACATATTGTTATTTTGGTATGGTCCACTGCAAAAATAACTTTATTTTCTTTAGATACTCTACAGTTTTTTCTGAATCAAAATTTGGATTAATAGTTATTCCAGGAAATGTTTTTATTTGAGACCAAAATAATTCCTTGGATGTGTGAATGTCATTGATGAGCGGGGTGCATCACTCCAGCCGAGAGAAGTGATAACTGTTTCACAATGTTTGATAGTAAATGCCACAGCAGTTAGCAAGATTTAGTGTCAAGGTGCACTTGATTATTTACTGCATAGAGGATGGGTCAGAAAAAGCTGTCATGGAGATCCTCCTGTTGAGTTGTTAGATGCAGAGAAGACCCCCTTACATTCTAACCTCCTTCTCAGAGGGAGTTTAGATGCAGCTGGGTCTAGAATTAGTTCCAGATTTGGTCAGTGGTTTTGGTCACTGCTACCACAGTGAAATGCCTTACAGGAATGTTAAGGGGGTGAAGACTTTCTTTGTTGCTTCAGGATGATGCTGTTTATTCATGCTTGGAAAGCAGAAAAAGACTCACCATGGATGGTCACAGACTAATGAAAATACTCACCCAAAGTGTGGTGGGAGTAGTTTAGCCACGTTCTGATTAGTCTTCACAGCTCTCCTTGAATTTCAAAAGTTGGCTCATGTCTGGGAAGCTACCAAGGGGTCTTGTCTAACCTCTTACTAATAGTTGGGATGAAGTGGTTGAACACCAACTTACTTTTAAGCAGATGAGTAACTTCTTAGTGCTGCAGCCTGCAGGAACCAAAGGAAGACTGAAGGTAGTTTTAGGCATGACCTGTCTATAGATCCATCCCTCCTTTCACATGCAGATGATTGAATGTGTGTGGAGTGAACACAAGCCTGAACTTCAGCTGCAGATACATGATCTGATTAGTATGAGGCAAACCACATCAGATAATCACACAAATTATGCTTGAATCTGAATAACATAGAGAGGGGAAGGCATGCATCCCCTTTCTGCTGTCTTTGTTGAGACACATTTTTGGTGGCAGATAGGGGATGTAGAAGGGTATTATTGCTTTTTCAGGTAAAGTTAAAAATGCTAAGGTGGGGACACCTACCTCCTGTCCAGAGCAAGAGAAATCCTGGCGTGCTGTGCTATGTTTCAGAGTCATTGGTATTTGTAGGGAGTTTGTGTTTCTGCAGAGCTGTATGCTATTGGGAGTTGTCAGCCCAGGTTTATTATCAGGTTTGACCCCTGATCTGTATTAACCTATGGTTGGCCTTACTTGTTGCTGCAGCTGAGCACAGTTCTGTGCTGTGTCTGCTCTACTGTCCTTTCATTCAGACACAAATAACTGCCTCTGTTCATTTTCAGTTGTTGTACAAAGGAGTTATACTCTTCTTTTTAATCCTTCTGGTGCCTGAAATATGTAACTCGAAGCTCAGAAGGTGTATGCTCCAACATATAGTTCTTTTTTCCTTCATAGTTTATTGGTAGTTAGTAAAAGGTAATTCACGTCTGAAGCGCTTTGGAATAATGACGTTACGTAGAAAATTTTAAATATTTTGTTTGTGAGTATTAGATTTTGTGTTATTTCAGCAATTTGGTGACCTGAAAACGAACAAAGATATGTCTAAGAACCGAATTTCTTAAATTATTTAAAGATGCAGTTGAATACAGTCTGTATAATAGAAATGTAGAAATGAGCTCCAGAAGAAATCTGAGTTTAGAATTTCAGGTTGAGACATTCTGGTTTTAGAGGTGCAATTACTAATGAATATGTAGTTTACAGAGTAGGAGAGAGGGGAGGATATATTCACAAACAATGTGTTCTGTAGAAATTGCAACTTAACAGAAACTTAACCTGGACTTAATTTTTTCAGTCAGAAATAGCATTAAAATGTTTTGACTTTCTGAGGGGAAAATCCTGTTTTCTAGTTTGATTTTCAGGTGTTTTATTACTGAGTAGAAAACTGTTCATGACCTTCACCTGCAATGACCCAAAAACCAGTGTTTGAGTTGTACATTGAATATATTGTAGCAAAAGCATAAAGCTAGTATACACATATATATTTGTGGATAAAATAAGCCTGTTTTCAAAGTGTTGGCAACAGAGGAAAGAGTATTGAATTGATATAAAGCTTCTGATTTCCACAGGGAGTCTCATCCCTAGCAGAAGTGTGGCTGGCACAGTGGACAGGAAATGAAGGAGGCCAGTAGATATGTGCCCTTTCCTTCTTGGATCTAAATTGCATCTCTCTCTGAAATCCATCTGTCAGGTGTATAATGATGAGAAGGAGGATGGAGCTGATCATTGTGTTATGTGATAGAAACTACAATAGTGTCTACTTGACCAGACTTGAGGTGGGTTAGAGTTTGAATAGCTCTATCTATTAATAAGGATGTGTCTGGCTGCCATTTTTGCTTTATCAAAGTGCCTTCATCAAGGAACAAATCTGGGTAAAAGTGTATCCTGAGGCTACTTGTGAAACCGTTGAGACTGCATTTCAGAAACTCAGCTCCAAGTGTTTGATTCTGCAAGGCAAGGTGCAGTATCCCTTGCTGAGACTGAATACTTAATTGCAGTTCTAGTTGGATATATGAAAGAAGTTACTATCTGAAATTTGTTGCCTTCCCGCTTCCTTTCTCTCCCTGCCTTATTTTCTCAACTACAAAAGACATTTTCAAAAGCCACTTGCTTAGCAAAATCAGAGGCTTTTCTCAGAATTCTGAGAAGAGAAGCACACTGCCTTGACCTTTATGTGTAAGAAAAGGAGGTGCCAAGATACCAGATGCTTTGAAGGAAGTGAGAGGACAAATCTGAAGACTGCTGACAGAGGAAAAAAATGTCCAGGGTAGTGAACTATCTTAGCTTTCTGACCATTTGATGCACCTTAGGGCAACTGCCAAGCTGGCACAGCTCAAAGACCAGTGTGGCAAGGGGCCAGATGCTACTGTTGCAAAATCATTCCCAAAGTTGGCATCTCTGGCCCGTGGAAGTAATCCTGCAAGAAGTATCAGAAGGACAGGGTGGTGTGGTGAGTAAATGGTGCAGCAGTGTTGCCCTAAAATCTGTGTAACCAGTTAGTGCAATTTCATTGTCCCAACAGGTACAAGAGATTTAAGATAACTACATAAAAGCACAGGAGTCATTTTGCATAGTCCTGGTGGATCCAGTGCCTTCAGGGATGGCTGTGCTTCCAGCTGGTCAGGTTCTGGTCCCTCGCAGTAAGGTGGCAGGGGCAGTAGTTTAAGAACCACCATCTTCAGAAAAAAATCCAAGGGATGGACCCCTAAACTATAATCAGTGCTTGCTTACCGCTAGCTCTGCTTTTTTATTGAGTGTCTTGAAGTTTTTATTAATAATAAAAACTTGGGGGTTGGGGGTTTTTTATCAGGAAATACAAACTTGACTTTTAGTAAGGTACTTGAGCCATCTTCTCATATAGGAAAAATCCCATCCCACCTTATGCTGCATTTTTAAAGTAACCTAATAGTCTGAATCCTACATATTCATCGTACCAAATAATTACTTTTGTGTGCATAATCTAGTTAAACTTGCATATTTATGTAGACAATCACTGCATTTTTAATGTGCAGTGTACATTTATTAAATAAAAATGTATTTTTCACCATATGAAAATGTACCTCTTCCTTTACTCTATCCTCTAGTATGAATTGAGATATAACTGCCTTAAACATTTGTATGGACTTTGGTGTAAGGAAATATCAATCATGTAGAGGCTGAGTCTTTCCACATAATTGCCCATTATGTATTTTGTCAGTGATAGAAAAGAAAATAGAGTGTAAAGTGTCTTTGAAGATTACAGAAACTTCAAAAAACTGCCATGTGCACAAATATCTCTCTTTTCTTCCTTTCTCTGATGACTGGAGATACAGTACTACATTGTTCCCTCTGTCTGATGGCCTTTCAAAACTTAAATAATAGATATTCCCACAAAATTGACATTTGGATCAAAGTGAAGCAGGTGATTTCTTTTCCGCTATTGAGCATGGCAGGGTTCCTTAAGATGTCAGTACATCCTTTGAAACATATTATTTTTGTTTGGTTTAAATAAATTACTTTTATTGAAATAACTGGTAATATGTAAGGTATTTGTGATATATGTGATAATGCTTGCAAGAGCAAACATTTCGCATTTAATGCCAAGAGGAAAGGGTGAAAATATTGCAGTAGGGAAGGATAGTCTCATAGTGATTATTCTCCCTGCGTGTTTGTTGGAATGCTTTGTGTCTTCAGAGGACCTTTTATTTAGCAGAAGCACTGATTTAGCTGCAGAGATTTCAGCCCCTTCATCCTGTGGTCAAGAATGAAGGACCAGCAGCTTCTATCAATTCCAAGTGAACCCTGGAAAAGCAGGTAGTCTTTTCCTGTCTCCACTTTGTCCCCATTGTGTTATCAGGTGTGAATCTAGGCACAAGGGATTGCTGGTACAAGCCAGCCAGTGTGGGCACCTTTAGCCTGCTGGTGTTGGGTGGCAGACTGTCAGCCCTCTCCCCTTCAACCTTGGCTTTAAGGACATGTGTAGATACATCAAAAAATAGAACTGCAGTGCTGTAGAGACAAAGTGCTCAAATGAAAATAATGGTTTTGTATTATTCTTTACAAAAAGCCCTCCTGTTTAAATAGTTAAGGTATTATCTCTTCAGGGAGAAATCAATGCCTTTCTTTGGCAAAAATGTCAGCTTCTCTCTCACTGAATGGGCCATGTCTGAAGCACACTGCTGCTCTCCTCTCAGAAGGCAGACATCCTGCTGGTCCTGAGTTTCAGCAGTGCACTCAGGAGCTGTTAGTTTGTACATGAAAAGCTAACTGGAAGCGGCTTCTGCGCAGGAGGACTGGACGTAATTGGATTTACTATCAGAAAGGAAGTAGGTAAGGTCTTAAGAAGGAGCTAAAAGGCTGGTATAGAAGATAAAATATCACAAGATTAATGTATATTTCTCTATTTCCTTGTATTATAAATCCTTTTGGCCTTTTTGTGGAACTTGTGAGGCTTTGTGCAATGAGGGTGAGTGAGGATTTCCAGCAGATGGTAGGAGAGGACGGACAGAGAATGCTCTGCTCTGGGGTGTGAGGTGAGGGGCAGAGTACAGGGCTCTTTCTGGATCCCAGTAAGAAAAGCCCAATAACAAATAGCTTAATAAAGTAGCTGTTCAAATAATAGGAAATGAACAGAAGAAAACAGATAGCAAGTAAATCATACATCCCTTCAGATGCTGGGCACCCTATGTTGGGGAGCATGGGATCAGTTTTCTGATGGTGCCACACAGATGCTGGCAGTGGAGGCATTCCCTTGTATTGCTCATTCAAGCTGCCTGAATGAGGTGATTTTCAATCAAGAAATCAACCCTGGTGATAATTTCTACTGTCAGACAGAAAGGAGGTTCACATGAGAACTTGCAGCTCTTACATCCATGAGGACAGGCAGGCAGTGTAATCCCTGTTACAGAGTGGGAATTGCCTGCAGGCTGCTCTGTTCCTCCCAGCTGACTGGGTCTGTCCCTTGGCCAAGGTATTTGGGCACCACGTGCCTGGGCCTGCATATGGTATGTGGATCTGTGACTCCTTGATGTGCAGTGGTCTTCTGGTTAGGATCAGTGTGGGTGTTCTCCCAGACATGTTTGGGTGCCCGTGGGGCCCTGCTAGTAGGTACTTCCACAGCACAAGCTGCCTGCTCTGGATGCAGCTGCTTCAAAAATGGTCACTAGGGTTTAGGATGGGCATGTAGGATGGTGGAGCAGAAGAGGAGCTGTGGTATAACACTACATAGCCACAACACTGCAGATAGCTAGATCCAGCTCATTGTCATAAATCATATATAAGTCATTGACATAAATAATCATGTATCTTGCAGATGTGAGGGCTCACTGGCAGCATTGGCAGAGTGTTGTTATGGACAGTCAGCACACATCCCTCCCCTGTAGTACTAAAATAAAAGGGACTTTAAAAATGGTGCCTTTCTTTTCCTTCAAGGATCTTCCACCTTCCCTGAAAAACAGTTTCCCTTTCCAAAGCTGTGGCATCATGTCCTGCTATGGCTTTCTGGACAAACCCCCTGCCCCTGGAAGATCCCTGCATCCAGCTTCTCAGTTCTGCTTTAAGGGGATCAGAGGGACAGTTTTGGAGTGTGGTCTCCTCCCTTCTGGCCTCTGCTTCTCTGAATCTCTTGCCATAGTAGTTTACATGCAAAATATGCTGTGTGCAGCCCAGTTACCTTAATTGCTTCTCTGTTCAGTGAATTGGCAGCTGGCAGTTTAGTTGTCAGCTCCTTTTTCTCTCATCATTGTTATCTAAGGGATTTACATAAATATCCTAAGGCACTATGCTGTTGAATATGCTACATCAGGGATACTGATTTGTGAATATTAAAGGCTATTTTAATTCCCGGGACTTGACAGTGCAGGGTTAGAGCATTACCAGTCAGACCATTTCCTGCAGCTTCGCTGATGTTCTGCTGTCCTCCTCTGCATGTTTGTAAATCTGATGAATACAAAAGCATAGATGTACTCATAGGTTTCTGCAATGTGTCAGTAAATAGACTTTTTGCTACCTTTGGCCTGTGGAAGTGTCTATGTCCTTTCAGTTCCTTATGCTTTAAAGAACAAAAACCTCAGAACTCAAAAACTGGAGCCTCTTATTGACTTTCTCCATTCTTTTCTTTCTTTTGGAGTGTCAGCAGTGCTTTTTAATGCTTCTTTAAAAGAAAAGGATAACTGAGTTGCTAAAATAACTTACTATGACCCTACAACTAGACTACCTGACTAAAAATTTAACACAGTAGTCAGAAAACCCAGAAATACAAAAACCCACTTGAAATTTAGACCCTTCAAAACTGAAAGTCCTGACAGTGGAACAACAGGAACAAAGGCATTAGATTAAGTTGGGAAAGGGAATATTGTGGGTTCTGGGCTTTATGAAGCTCTAGTAAACCCTTTAGTGTAAGTTTATGTAGAGCACATTTTCTTTTAAAAAGCATAACTTTAGTGTACTAATACTATGGCTGTAATTTTTAAAAACTGTAATCAACATGCATCTTCTAATTATCAAAATGATGGTTTTTAGGACTTGCCTCTTTTAGCAGCTTACCTGAAAATATTTTAGTAAACAAGTAAAATTAAGGCCATCTGAACAGATTAAGGATCACTGATTTACCCATCAAATTGTTTAATCTTTGAAGCTTCACTCTTTGATCAGAACTAAAATGTATGCTAAGGATTGTCTCTTTATCTCACACTATGTGCTTTCAGTCTGTCTTTGGCAGATACTATAAAACAGTTATTTTTTCCAAAAAGGCGCATCTGAAACACTGGAATTGAATGCGTTTTGAAAATGGGAAAAAATTGGCTTCTGGACATTAAAATTCATGTAAATAGGTAATTTGGCGAGCTCCATAGAATTGTAATAGCTTTCTTTTTCCTGATCATTGCCCCAGGTAACATCATGTACTCTGTATTGCACAGCAAGTTCAACAGAAAGGAAATATTGTGGTTCCAGACTTGGATTTTTGAAATATTTATTTGGTCAATTTTTTTTCACATTTTATTGAATGAACTTAAGTGTTTGCATCATTTGCCATTCACTGTCTTTGTGATTGTTCTTTGCTGTTAATGAAGTGGGAAAGTTTTCTTTTATGCATTTTATTCTGCTCCTACAAGACTGTGCACAGTACTTGGAAAAGTAAACAGGAAGCAAGAAACAGGGGAATTACCAAGTTGGGTTCATTTGAGATTGCGCTGTCACCAACATAAAGTCTCTGCACTCATGGGTTGCTAACTGGAGTGAATTTGTGGTAGAACAGAAATAAATGTGCAGTCATGTTTCTGCCACATTAATAGTGTTGAATGCAGACAGATCTGTGTCTCTACTCTGCCCTTACCCACCTGGTGCTTTCTCAGGTACCATCCTGTTGATCACAGGCAATGTTTGAAGGCAGCTCTCATGGAGGATTGCTTTTTTGAAGCCTGTTGTTGTACTGGCTCAGTTGCTTTTGAATAGCAGCCCTGCAAAAGCTTCAGTCCAGTCCTACAGCTGCATTTTCAAGATGGCATTTTGCCAGCAGTGGATCAAATTATTGCTTTGTGGATCAAAGCCAAAATAGTGGGTCCTGTGAGTACTATTTCAGCTGCTTGCAGGGCTGCTGGAGTGGAAGCCTTCTCTGCTCTGAAGTATGGCCCTCTCACAAAGGGGTGTGGCAACACGGTTTGAACATACTCGGCTGATTGTGTTGCTGGCAATTTTCTCCCATGGGGAGAGAGCCCAGAGACCCTGGCACCTGCCCCATAGAGTGTCTGGATGGCAGAGGCCTCGGATGCTCTGCAGGGTGGGTGGTGCCCAACTTTATCCTGGCTGATTTATTTCAGGTACCAGGGATCTTCTTTCTGGAGAAGAGGATGAGAAGCTGTAATTATTCAGCATTTTGGCAGATGTTGCTGGAGTTGTTTGGACAGTGTCAGGCTGATGGCTCTTTTGCTGCTAACAATTCTGGAGTTAGGAATTTCATAGCAAGGCATGTGAGAAGCTCTGCTTTATGTGGTGTTCAAAAGATGATCACCTATACAAAATTCCATCATGCTATATTCAAATGGCCTTGCTCCATCATGGGGTTGGCACAGGGGTCTAGGGATGTGTGTTCATATTCTTTAGCTTTTTAGTTTTGCATCAACAGGAGGAGCAGGTGCTTTCCTCCCCATCTCCCAAATAGCCAGTATGAAAAAGATAGAAGACTGCTAAACAGCTACTTCTGATTTGCTGCTGGATAAGGGACATAGAAAAGTGATTGCCGTCTTTTGCAAATCTTGCACTCTCAAAGGGTTGTAGGATGTACAGTATTTGCTTTTTTTCTGATGCAGAGAGTGAAAAGGCAGTGGTAGAAGGGTGTAGATATGCGTGAGCTGACATAGGTGCATGGGGTTTGTAAGTGTGTGTAGGTAAGCAGCTGAAATGAATTTGTTTTCATCTGACAATGAGCTAGGCAAAGATCTCAGTCTTTCTCTTGTACGTTTCATCTACTGGTCTATGGTGCTTCCTTGGCTTTCATTATTAAATCTGAATCGTTATAAGTGTCCAACTAATACAGACACGAAGGGGTTACTTTTTATAGCAGAATTCTGGAAAATTTACTGTGCAATAAAATTACCACAAATCTTTACTCAAATAAGTAGGCATAATGAAACCAACAAACTAGCAGTGGTGGATACAGATGCATTTGCAAGGTATCTCCTTTTGTTCTGAGAGCTTTTATTTCCTGATTTGTCTGCAGCGTGCAACCTATGCCATTGGGGATGTAATTACTGTAGTGTGATGATAAACCAGACTCATTGGCCAAAGAGAGATCCCTTTGACATTGCTATGGTGAATGTACTTCATCACAGTCTTGTTGTGAGTTGCTGTCAAATAGCTTAGCTTATATGAAGCATGAGTGATGTGCTGGAAAGATTAATTTTGTCAGGTATACCTATGACAAGGGTAACTAACATCTCAGAAGGGAGAGTTTACAAGCACTTGCATGATTAGCCCAATCATCTTGTTTCATAATTAATTATGTTTATTCATGGATGAAGCTGTGATTTCTCTCTGGAACCAGGAAGTTAATCTCTGATAGCCATAATGAAAAATAAAATGACTCTTCTAGAGCCACCATCATTTTCTGTGAAGAATGTAATCTTAAGTCTTTAGAGTCCTGATAGTATTGTGAATGCATGTTTGTTTATAATCTATGTGATTATGGATTTTTTGTTTTTTTCTTTCAAGTTAAACTGCTGAGTATTACCCTTTTCAGTGCATGTGTTTTGCAATACTTTTAAGAAAAGGAGACAGAGTTGAGTCCACTGACCGAATTCTCTTTTGTGTGTGCCTCTTAATAGGACAGGTATTTTTGTGTTATGGAAAAAGTCCTCAGATTTTACTAGGCAAAACTATTCCTCTTGAATTTGTTACAATTGGATTTTGATGGTGGATAGCTGGCAAGAGCATATACACATACACCCAAGTTTTCCTTCTAGAATTGAGAATATTTCTAATAATTATCAGTAAATTCACTTCATTGCTATTAATATTAATTGCATGGATGTGTTTATTAAGTGACCTTGAGAATACGTTGACATTTGCTAGTGCCTCTGGGATGCTCTGCAACAGGGAAAAGCTCTGATCAGTTTCTTATTTCCTAACATTGTCTTCTGCTGGAGACCTTTAAAATAGTTATAGTTAAAATCAAGTGGTGCTACACACAGATCAAGCTTTAACTTCTCAGATTTAAATTTTCTGTGTGGTTTTGGTTTTTGCTAAGTCTTGTAGATTTTATAGAATCACCATTTCTAAAGTCCATGAGTTTTTTCATAGGCAACTTTCCACTTCTGTTAATGGCTCATATTTGTCTCTTTATACTTTCTGGGAGATTTCTTTTAAATCTCCCATCTACTTTGTCAGCTTCAGGAAGTGAATCAGTATCCTCAATGGATGATAATGGTGACCTATGCCCATTCTTGAATTGATGAATTATCAGCATATTTGGTAACTTTTTTAAACTGGCAAAAATACAAAAAATATTTAATAACTTCTTTTTGTTTTTGTTTAATACAGAGATAAGAAATACCTTAAGATGATAATTCCTTGCATTTTCATAGTAATATATGAATAGTCCTTAGTTTCTGGTGAATTCATAAATTTTACAAAAGCAATTGTTAGACAATTGTAAATGCAACCTCTTGAAAGTTATGTATATGGAAGTAAGGTAATATGTGTGTTATGATGTTAGTTATTGAAAATTAACGATGCACCTGCTAATGGTTACCCAATTTGACAAAATAATTGCTTTCAGTGTTTGATTTAGTCAAAATTTTACTGTTTGAAAATCCCGTTTATTCTGTTACACCATCCATGTACAGAGATCCTAGGTGCTGTCCTCTAAGAAGGAATAGGTGAAGACTATTGTTCATTAGTAATATAAGGATTCAGTGAGAATAAAAGGATAATAAGTGGGTTATAGCTAAATGACTAAAGATATGAAGTAAAATATGATTTTGGCTTGGAAGAAATTTGCATTGAATTTGACAAGGATAGAATTTGCAGATAACAGTATGTGTAAAACAATAAAAATGAGCCAGGGAACAGAGGAACAACTTGAATGTGTTTAAGTCCTAAATAAAGTTTCTGAATATTTATTCCATATTGTTAAAAAATTCTTACCTAAAAGCTAAGATATCTTTTATTTTTTCCTCCCCCTATTTTTTTCCTCTCCTACTTTTCCTCCTCCTATTATTACACATGGTGAAATTCCCATCTTGAGTGGATGTTTTGCTCCCTTTCCCCTACCAAACAACTTAGCAAAATCTGAAAGCCACAGATTTCCTTGAGGCAGGGCTTGGGGTCTGGTTTGCCTCCTTTAGGAGCTGTTTCTAATTGTAGCCCTCAGCCTGTGGAGGTGTAAGGTTGGCTTCCATAGAGATGTATCATGAAGGTGCAGAAACAACCAACATTCACTTTGCTATTTTTCAAGTCTGGTTTCTAAAATCCTCTGTCTTCCCCTCAAAGTTAAGGTGATCAAACTCTTACCATGACCTTGTGATTATCTTTTTATCCCTTTTTCCTTTTCCATGGGGCCTCTTTCCTCCTACTTGTTTATACATACCACCCTTCAATTCTTTTCTAGATTGAAGAGATAAACATTTTCTTACTTTTGAGAAGAGTAGTACCTATATTAAGATTAATTGCTGTTCAAATTATTCAGTGTTTTGGAAGATTCCTGCATGATACTGCTCTGCTCGGAACTTAATGAAATAGCATCACACTATACCAGGATGTTACTACTACTAAAATTCAGGTTGTTGAGGCACAGAATACTTGCAATGTATTTCATGGCTCAAAGGATGGTGTGTATGTATTGCTGATGTATCTGTTAAGTGCTGTATCACCCTATAGACTGGGTTGTAGGCAAAAGTGGTTCATGGCTGTTTGGGAGCTGCAGGAATGAGCATTTCCATGCAGCAGCTGCTTGAAATCAAGACCTGTCCCCGTGGTTCAGCTGAGTGACCACGTGGGCAGCTGTTGATGATTTAAATGGTGGGAGTGACCTGATTTGGCACTGTCTGAAACATGAGGTGGATGGTTGTGAATGAGGCATGGGAAGGAGCAGGAGGCAGGCAGGCAAGCAGCTGGGCCATCTTGTGCCATGGATGCTGAGAGCTGGTGCTGTGCCACTGCCGTGTGTGAGGGGAACCTGCAGTATGAATTCCCTGCCTGTCAGAAGCTGTGGCCCATGGGGGTTTGCTGTGGTGCCAAGAACAACAGAGACTGTGTTATGGCCTATAACTGATCCATATAACTTATGTGCCTTATAACTTATCCAGGGTAGGTCTGGGATTCTCAGGCCTGCTGCTGTCCCTATATATGGAAAGAAAATGGTACTGGAGAAGGCCTTCTGCCTTCATTTAGTGGAGTTTGGTCAACTGGCTTTTTTGTCCTGGTTGCTGCTTTCTGTAAGGGAAGAATGGTAGCAGTTGTTTAGGCTGATGATCAGATTCATCAAAATCCAAGAGATTTTTATCACTGACCTCAGTGTAGCCAGGTAACTGTGTTATCCCCTGCTCAGCTAATAGTTCCTTGAGTAACAGGAGATGCAGTCATACTTTTTAAAGAGAAGATTGTTAGGTATCATCTACTGTTAACATAGAATGTGAGCAAAGCACTCAGTGCAGTCTTATCAACTGCTTACAGCCATATTCAAATCAATTAAATTGCTTAATTTTTCTATGTGCCGTGCTTCCTGTCCAGAGCAGTGGTCAATAATAATGCACAAGGGAGATAGTTCTCAGCAGTATTAGATGGGATCAGCCACATTAATGTCTATTAATGCAGCAATTTTGAGATAAGTTAAAAAGCAGCTGTGTTGACACATGTGAAGATGAATGCAGAGGAATAGATTAGTCTCAATTACCTAATTGCTTCTAATGACATTCAGAATCTATTGGTTTCATTACAGAATAATTATTTTAATTGCAAAGTTAATTTTTTCTGCTCATGAAAAGGAAAAATGTTAATATCTCTTTATATTGTTGTACAGACCACTTTCTGCTTCTGAACAGATCAACTATTTTAAAAAAATAAGACTATATATTGAGCAGCGGAAGTACAATGAAGCGGTAAGTCTGGTTTTGCTATATGGAAATATTTTTTTCTTTAAATCAAAAGTAACTGAGAAATAAAACTTTTTTGTCCTTATGATACACATTTCATTAACTCAAAACCCCACTAAGTCTTCAAGATTTTACAATTTTATACCAATTCTAATAAACAATACTAACATGTTGTATTTTTTCTCAAACTGTTTGTTGCTATTTCATAGTATGATGACTCACAAGACGTGTTTTTATTTTCTACACTAGAAAAGGATAAATTGACAGATAAACGGAGGAATGTAGTTCATGTTTGCACTACTTAAGACTGCTTGTTTCATGAAAAAAGTCTGGTATCTTGCTCCATCACGGATTCTGCTTTATCTAACTTTTTTTTTTTTTTTTACCTGAACCAGCTGTGCTTGGTTTTATTTTCACATTTCAGTGTGTCAGACTGGCAGCCATACATGGAATTATGCTTCTCAGTTCCAGTATTACTTTCCTAAGCATTGGCCAACACTCACTGTGTGGTGGGGTATTTGGTGGGTGCAGTTCACCAATGCTTGTATTCTGATGTTCACAGAAAGAATTTGTAGAGCTAAATGATACCAAGAAGTCTTTCATTTTAACAGATGTGGTTTGGTCATTGACTTCTGTGTTAAAAAGTGTGAAAGTATTAAATACATAAGATTATATTTAACCTGCCAGGCGCAAGGAAGACTCCCATTGTGTGCTAGGGTTGAGTTCTTTTTTCTGAATATGATTCTTGGAGCAATAAATTACTATTTTATGCACAGGACAGCTAAATCTATTTTATGCCTTTTCACTTGCTTTGCTGTAAATTGGAAACTGTTCAGCTTAAATAACTTGATCTATTTCTTTTTGGTTTCTTAATACTTCTACTTAGCTGTCACATTTACTGATAGGAGACATTCTATGCGTTTCAGGAGTAGAACTTGTGATTTTGTATTGTTGCTTATATGTAAATTTTAGTGTTTGTTTGAGTGCTCCAGGTGTTCAAGTTCACTCTTGATCACTCACACATCAGACTTGTACCTGTGCCTTGGTTGTCCTCAGCATCCTGTATTGCAATGAAGAAAAGGTTCTTCCATTCCTGGAACCTGGGGTTTGCGTGATTGTTTGCCTGACCCTTGCAACTCTTTGCATTGCAAATATACACTCAGAATTGTATAGAATAGAAGGATTGTATAGAATAGATGTCTTTTGGGGTGAGTTTGCCTACTGGCAGACTTGTGATTTCTTCAGTAGTTGCTGTACCTTTTCCTGAGTTTGTTTTTGTTGAATCCCACTTGGATACCTGCACATATAAAAAAGCTTCATTGTGTATTCATTGTTCACCTTGTTACTGTACTCTTCCAAATTGTGTGGATGAGCTTCCCATCTATGGGTAAATCACAGCACACCCAAATGGCACAGTGGGAAAACCCATGGTCTTTATTATGGTGTCTCCCCAGTGGAGGTATTGAGTGAGGGGACCTGTGATTAGACTGGGTACAGCCCTTCTTGTTTCCAAATTATTTACATCCTGAGAGCTACAAGCAGCTACTCTGTAAATGCATCTGAGACTCCCCTTTAGTCTCTCAATTCACTGCTGGTGCTTGTGGTATCAGGTACTACTGAAGTGGAGGATGTCAAAACCCAGAAGGGAATACTTCAGGCCATGGAGAGTGACCATGTTTCAGCTGCATCCATAATCCTCCCCCTGTGTAAATGTGCCTTCAGGAGCACCTGACTGGTTTTTAAGGGGATAACTTACACTGGAGTATGTACGGTCAAATGCTTGTGGGAAAACCAAATGGATGCTTGGTAGCAGGTGATGTTCAGGGTGTGCTGTCTGTGTGGCATTCACCTTCTAATCAGCCATGGCCAGGGAGGATGGTGATGGAGCCAGGTGATGGCTGATTTGGTATCCAGCAGCAGTCCCAAGCAGTGTGCACTGCAGCAGTTGGTTCTGGCCAAAACACTGTCCCTGAGCATGGAGAGGACACAAGTGCCAGGAGTGGTAGAGCTGCTGGAGCTCCAGTTGCTGTCAGGCTGATTTGTGGAATGGGGAGCTCACACTCTTCTCATATGTTACTTAAATGTTTTGTCTGCCTCCAGATATCTCTGTGCAAAACCCTGATTAACCTTGCTTTGGAAGGCTTGTCTTACTACCACACCTATGATAGATTATTCCTGGGTCTGAGCATTGCAGTGAGTTTTGTGGGCTGGACGATTTACGTAATTTTGGTCATTATCAAGGCCCACACCAATTTGACCAAGACTGTCCCAGCTAATAAAAAGGTAAGTTTGAAGCATTCAATTATTTATTTCTATCGGTTTTCAGTATTACATGTATGCTAAGTGACTGTGTGCAGGATAAATTGAATACCTTATACTTCTTTTGACTTAATGTGGCAACTGGCAAGCTGTTGAGTTTTCCAGCTGCTGTGAATCCTCTGTGGTGTTGCTGTTAAGTCCAGTGATTAGGATCAGTATTCCTAAGATGTGTGAGTCTGAGTGTGCTGCTTCAGTTTTTCTTGCTACAGCTGTCCATTTGAGATGCTAATGCAAGTGTGAGAAAACATAGTGAGTTAAAGCTATTAAAGGATCTGTATTTAACTGGGTTTAGTTTTCCCAGGTTTAATTTTCAGTATTAACAGCACTCTGTTGTAATAATAATTGTTTGGAAGAATACAGATTTCAGGCTTCCAGTTTCATTGATGGTTCTTCACTGTAAGGCCAAAAAAACCCCCAGCATGTAAATAATTTTATTCCTTTCCTCTTTGGTAATTTTATATCTGTTCTCAGAAACTGTGCAGTCCAGTCATGGCATTTTTAAAATGTGTAGCCTGTTTTGATAGCAGGTGAGCTGTGGTTTCACAGAATAGTGTGCTCTCTTGCTTTTTGTGATTTGCAAGTGTGCAGAAGACCTTAAAGATGAAGGAAGCTCTTTTTGACTAGATTATTATGGTTTGATTTTTCACAAAGTATAAAATCCTAAGAATTTATTTTCAGTCATTCGTCACGAAAAGTGATGTCAAAAAGGTGAATAGGCAAAAAGCTAGCATTTCACTAGAGAGGGGTAAAGCATTTGTGGGGAGGGGAAATTCTCCCAAACTTCAAGCATTTGTTTCAGAATAAAAAGAATTGTTTTATTTTGTAAGGTAGGTGAGAGTGAGCACTCACTTAACATCTTTACTGCCCTCAATATGTTACTCTGAGAAAATTCCTATCATGTTATCTTGAACTTTTTGTTACTGGCTGAAATGAGATAGTGTTGACCTTTAGTGAAAATGCTCAAACAAAATTAAAGTGGAAAATATTCATAAGTGCTGTACTGCATAATTTAGTTGCTCTTTCATCAAATAACGGAGAGGAAATAATCCAGAATGCATGTTATGTTAGACACAAACAAAATAATTGCAATAAGTAGGCTGAATATCAGGAATATTAATAACTACATTAAGGAAAAATTTGCATTCTTAGTTGACATCGATCTTAATTTCATATATTGATTAACTTGTTGAAGACAAATTTAATGCTAGTGACACTGGCAGAAAAAAGATGATACCTTAGTTCTTCATCTATAAAATTTTTCTTCAGTTTTCATAAGAGGCCCTTTTCTATAGGAACCTTTTTTAGTGTTCCTAAATACTTAGAGAATCACAATATGAGGCTAATGCTTCATATAGGGAAGTGATTTGGTTTATAGCTTATATTGAAGCACGTTAAAGAAATTTGCTGAGAGACTAATCTACCATTGACAAATAGTCTCCTGCAAAACACACCCTTATAAAATCAAGAAGCTTCTGAGTAATGAAACTGCACATCCCGTATATATCATCTTTAAAAGTTTTTGGCTTCTTATGCTGTGTATGAAAAACCAGCGTTTTTCTTTTTCTTTTGGTGTACAATGTTGTTTTGCCTAGCAAGAAGTATGACCTTTAAATTTATTTTAAATACTTACAGAATTGCAAATCTCTTTTCCACTTTCAATGCATGACTGACTATATTGGACTCTATAGTATTTGTGTCACTATGTGGAATAAAATGTTGATTGTGTGTGTTTACTCATTCAGTGATAAATTATACTGTGTGCATATCATATATATGCATATTCGTTCTGCCTATATGTCAGCAAATGTAAAATTTAAAACTACTAAAGCAAAATTTCCCTAGGTCAGCTTTCTATATGACATATCTTTTCTTAGGCTAATGGTATATCTTAGGAAAAGATCTATTTTAAAAATAATTTAGAACTTGCATTTGCTGTCATTTTAGATCAAGGCAGTTGTACATCAGTTACAGGGAGGGGGAGTCAGAAAAGATGTTAATCTGTCTAGGTGAACTGTGAGCTGATTGTCTCCTCAGCATATTTAACATAGTTGTGTATCTGTCTACCTAAGTCTTTCAAAAAACTAGCAGTTGTGTAGAAGAAAGCAGTGTCTGTCATTACCTACACTAAAGCTGCCTTTGCTATCTCAAGTTGTAATATGAATAAAATTGTTTATTTTAAACTTGTACATTATCTTCCCTTACCAGTAATTCGTCTGGTATTTGAATGTCCCTGAATAGGGAAGAATAGTTCAATGACCAGATAAAAGGCAGATGCAGAGTCACTGTTTAATGCTTCTCTTTGTACAAACAAGGGATTTCTGCTGATGATTAAGGACTGACCTGCCTATCTGAGATAACCCATTTGAAAATTTTCCTTCTCTCTTTGATGTTTCTCCTTAAGAGTGTTCTCACTTGGAGAATATGTACTCCAAGAAACACAATGCTCCAATCTTGTATCTATTTTTTTTCTAAGAAAAGCCCAAAGCAGTACCTGTAGGTTAAGATAAAATATCATAAGAATTGTAGCTATGCTACCTTTTAGGTATGCAGCACTAGTCCTCTGTTGTATTTTGAAATTGTGGGTTCTTTGAGGAAGGAAGTTTTTCCTGTGGAAGGTTGGTCACCAGATCCTTGTAAATGTTCCTAGATCCTGAATAGCAGTGGGGTTTTTTCTGGTAGGAGTTAATGCTTAATATTTTAATTTAATTAGTTCTCTTACAAATGTCTCAAGCAGAAGGAGAAAATGTGCTGATGGAATTTTCATTAAATGCTTTGACTGTAAGGCTATGAACTTGAACTCGATGGGTTATATTCTCATTAAGTCTGTTTCTACAATCTAAATTTGAGATTTCTTTTTCCTAAACTCCTTAGCATCTCTGGCTTCAGATGGATTCCAAGTATCCATTGAACATAAATGACATTGCATATATTGGGCTTCCAGATTGTACAAGTATGTCTTTCCCATGCAGATTTTATTCCAGCACCTTCTGAATAGACACATTTAGAATTAGATCTTCAAATCCTACTTTTTTTTTAATCTGGCTGACAACTTTGTCTAGAGTTGTGTAGAGACACATGACAGCTTGTGTGGCTGTGTTAAAATAGCATTTGTTTTACTGTGTAACTAACAAATGGAAAATAGAGTGTAGTTTAAAGCATTTTATTGCTGTTAAAAAAATGTTTGTCCAAACGTTTGTATTTCAGAAATCTACTGTTCTCTTCTATGGTTTTGCCTCTGCTGGAATGATGATAACTTTTTTCCTGTTGATTCAAACATGTCCTTGGACATACTATATATACTGTCTCTTGCCAGTGCCAGTATGGTATGCAGTTGTGAAAGAGTAAGTAAAGACTGGAATTTATTACTACTGTTTTATAAGACCAAGTCTTGACTTCCTTTTTGTAGAGAATTAAATTTTTTCCCATAAATTTGGGAGAAAACTTCATTAAGTGCTTCCTGAGACATTCCAAAGGACTCTGGTTTATATTTCAGTTGACATAATGAGTAGTGTCCAAGCTGACTGATACAGTTGCCAATTCTAGAACATAGCTTATTTATTTTTGCTAATAGAAAAGATATTTCCATGAAAACATAATTTTAGTACTGTTACAAAAGAGTGCTAAAATCTTTGCAAATACCTGCAGCAGCTGCCTTATTTTGCAAAATGATCCTGCAAAGTGTCAAGTCTGTGGAACACCAGCTACTTTTGGAAGCCTAGCGTGTGCTAGTCATGTTGAGGAATGTGCTCCCATATTGAAATATATTTGTCTTGTTTGGGTCTCCTTTTACTCCAGGCCCAAAAATGCTTGTTATCTTCAGATTCCTTTTACTTTCTTGATCTACTGGCAATTTGTAGATACCAACTCAGTGTTATTCAGAGAAAATGAGACCAACTGCAGTTAGATAATGAGCTGTCTCATAAAGCACAGGAAAAGCTAACAAGGAAGGTTTTTCTCTCTCTAAAGCTTCTGAATGTTTCATCAGTTATGACAGACATTAAGCACAACATAACCAAAAATATTCATGTACTCAGAGTCAGTTTGGGTAGTGAATAATCTGAAGCTTGTCCAAACACTGGCAAAGATGTGCCAAATATGGGAGGAAAAAAGCTGGAGGGTTTTATAGTAGATTTTCCATCAACTAAAACTGGACAGGAGCATCTGGCCATCAACCATGGGGTCTAGCCAGGACCAGCAATACCTCTAATGCTTTTTGTGCTCTGACCCCATTATTGCCCTGAAAAGGTAAGATGCTACACTATTTCTGTTTTTTTTTAATGAATCTTCTCTTGTTCTATCATTTTGAAAAGAATTCCTGTCATTCAAGACCTTGCCACAAATGTTTTGTTGCTTCATCGTGGTCAATTGGCAGGATTCCTCTTGGTTTGTATACTGGGAATTGAAATACTAGTAAGTATTTTATCCTTATATATCAACAGGGTATCTAATTTCTTGTATTCTTCCTCTTTGAGGAATTAATGTGTTTGATTTTCAGTCCTCTCTTGGATTTTTTTTAATTAGGTCTTCAGCTTTTTCTACCGCTCTGCGCTTACTGTGGGCCTTCTTATCTTTGGTGGCTGGCCAGTGATCACACAGCTGTGGATTCAAGCTAAGGTATTACATTGCTTTGGTGAACAGCTGGATTGAATCCTTAGGATGTTGGGAGTGCTTTGGAATGCTGCTTTAGATTCTTGTTCAGTTATGCTCTTTTTCTGATCTGTCCTAAGTTGCGTGTAGCAAAGCAAGGGAATTTAAGGTGATCTGAATGGATCTGTTATACAGCAGAAGTAATAAGAGTTGCTTCAGAGTTTTGAGGTATCTGTTTTGAGGTATCTGAGGTATCTATATTTAGTTGAGGTATCTGAGGTATCTATATTTAGCTATCAGTTTTCTGTTGTTGATGACTAAGAAATGCTTGACTCAATCATATGAAATGCACATCATTTATCAAATTGTTGCAGTGACTATGCTGTTTATGTGTATGATTGGTGAAAGTGTCACCCTTTAACTAATATGATAATTTATTAGAAAAAAATATTGAAGATAATGGAAAAGCAATTGTCAACTTGTTATTGTCTGCAATTAGCTGGGACACACTGTTCCTCAGAGGCAGCTTTCTGTGTTGTTTTCCTAGGAAAAAACCTCCACCTTCATGAAGTGGCATGGTATTAAATTGAAGAGATGTTTCTACTGTTCATTGCTTCCAATATCTCTTATTTCAGGGGATACCTAAAACCTAGGGTTCTGGAATGGAGAAAAGGAGTCAAATTGCTAAGTCTTGGTCTCCAAAAACTGCCAAGATGGAGGCTTGTATTTGTTTAATTTACAGTTTTTTGTTCTAGTTGAATAATCAAGTAACTTGTCTTAAAGCTGGATATGCACAGATGATGTTTTGTAGTGTGAAATTTCCTTTCAGGAATATGAATTTTACTTGAACTTGAAAAATTTACATGTCACAGCTCTTAATGTTTTTAGTTATATAAAACACTTGGGATAGGTTGGTTTTTTTCATCCAGCAAAGAGTTTCAGGAACTGCTTAGTTGATTATGGTGGCTAAATCAGATAGATTTAGCCACCTGGCACATAGATGCAAAGACTGGATCATGTTACTGTATTCTCTCTCAATGCTGATGAATTAACTGCTGTATCCTTCTGAGGTATTAGTTTTATGCCTTCCTTCTAGAAGGCCACTTGTCAGATTTCTGGTGCCTGCAATGTGTGAAGGCCACACTTTGAGGAAGTGCTTATAAGTGTAAACTTGACTTTAATTATCATTGTGTTTGATAGGATTTTGACAGCTTCATAAATGAAATTCTTTTCTGTATTAAATTGAAGTTTTGTAATACCGATGACCCCATGGTCTCTTTGGTTTTTTGGTTTTTTTTTTTTTTTTTTTTAGCTAATTTTACTCCTTGGTGATGCGGGGTCTTTGCTTATGGGAGATGCTAGTAGCTGTTAGCAGTGCACTGAAATATTTTTTTATGAGTAGACAATTGTCTGTCCACATGATCTCCTTCTTCTTCTAGACAAAAGCATTGATCTGGACTCTCCTGTGTGTGCTCCTGGCAATATTTCCATTAATGCCTGTTGTAGGAAGAGAACCAAACATTCCTCTGGTGTAAGAATCTCATCTTGTTCTTTAAATTTTTTATTCCCTCTTTGATTCAAAATTTAGGCTGCCTTTTGGTATTTTTGGTGAATTGCATTACTGAAAGCTGGCTGAGACAGGAGTTGAAATTCAGAGTTTATATAACATGATTATAGAGACCCCAGTTATTCACTAATGAGAATTTGTCTTTGAATAGCACTCTTTACCTAATGAGATATTCAGGGAAATGGAACAAACAGGGTAGGCAGAGCTCTCTTCTTCCTCTGTGTTTCCTGTGTCTCTTCTTTTTCCACTTCTGCTTCTCTATCCTGAGTCTTCTTTTCTGGTATTGCTTGTCTGATTTTCTACAGTTTTTGTTTTTTATTGTTTTTCTAGTACATCTTTATCTGTCCCTCTCCTCTTGTGAGTTACTCTTTGGTCATAGGAGCATTCTCTCATATCTGGATGCAATCCAGGTGGTTGGCCTGAAGGGTTAGGCTTGTGGTCTCTTTGTAGTTACTGCAGAAAAAGTGGATTTACCCTAGGCTGCAATGGCTCCTGCTGGCTGGTAGAAGATGTCATGCCTCAGCAGAGACAGGGTCCCTAGTCCTCAGTGAAATATGGGATTTAAGCAGCAATATGTGATTGCAGGTAGTAGAATTATGAGCCCAGATATTTCCAAGAATGTTGACGTTTTCCCTCAATATTTTCTACTGTGTTTTAAATCTATCTTTGAAAACCCTTCTTGGTCTCATTCCTTGGCACATGAGAAATATTCAGCACACATTTTCTTTGACTGTGTTACAGCCTCTCAGCTGTATATACATGTATATGTATTTCTGCTAGTCCAAACTGAGGTTTTTCTATTCTTTAGAACATAGCTTAGAAATCAAAATGGAATTAAATGACTTGACACCTCTGTATATTCACCTTGCACAGGATGTACATCTTTCTGTTTATTCTTCTTATACAACATTGTACCTCTGAAACTTTTCAAGGGGGTTTTGAAGCTGGAATGGTTTGAAGCAGCAATTAAAAATAATTTTGACACTTCAGGATATTGCAGATAAGTTGATACTAGGGGAGAAATCAAAAAGCCAGTGAGAAATAGGTGTTTCTGTTCTTGGGCAGTGGTACTGTCAAGTCAGGGCTTTTTAGTACATTAATGAAACTTGTATGGTAGGAGCAGGGAGCTCCTGAGTCAGCTCAGTCATAGAAAGAAAACATGGGGATGAAAGCAGGGCTAGATAATGCAAGAGGAACCTGGAGGCACTGAATATTCAGGAGAGATTAGGAAACCCAAAATGCTCCTGGGGTTGAATCTGGTGTGGGATGTCAAGTGCAACAAGACAGTGTACGGTGGCAAAAGAAATTTTTGATGATGTTTTCTGAGATTTTATTGTTCTTTTGTTTGTTTTTGCAGAACAGCAGCTGGTTTGCTGACCATCTTGATATCTTTATTCTCGTTGACATGTCTTTGTAAAAGTGAAAATAAGTACAGAGATAATGAAGATCTGAAAATATATTTTTATCAGGTCAGTTGTTACTTTTCAATAATTCTGAATGTTAGAGTTTTTATGTGCAAATTTTTACTTTCTATTGGAATATGAATCCCAATATTACCAGGTGGACTGTGCCTGGGCCAGTCTGACCCTTGCTGCTGGGCCAAAGGTGGCAGCTGTGGTGCATCACCCCAGAGACACCTTTAGCTTGCTGGTGGTTGCAGCTGGGCAGCTGAGCAAGTCCAGGCTTGTTAGGAACTCAGTTTCCCTCAGGAAGAAGGCTTCAGGCGAATGGTGAGGAGGAAAAGGAGATGGATTCTGCTGGAGGGTTTAATATCCAGAGCTTTATTCCATGGTCACGCAGGTCTGAATCTTGGCAACAGCTCCAACAGAATGGTGACTGCATAGCCTGATTCATCTTTTAAGCTACCGGGGGAGGGGGAGGGAAGGGGCAGGTGAGCCACCAACCAGGTGGGAGGGGCGGGGTCTCAGGAGAGGATGACACCTAGACAGACCAATGACCTCTGGGCCTGAGGGGCATCCTTTGAAAGTGACCAACCACATGACGCCTTGCTGGAATGTTACAACTGATTGACAGCCCAGGAGGGGGCGAGGGGGGGAAGGGGAAGAGGGGTATTGGCACACCTGGGGAAGGGACCCAGAAGTTTAAAACAGGCTATTACAGCACACTGCAACACTTTCCTTCTAAGAACATATTTCTACCAAGGCCACAATTTTCAAGAAAAAAAAGATTGTTCCTAAGAGTTTTCTCCTTGGCTATTTCAAGAGGACCATGTGCACATACTTAAATATCATCATGCTATGTTCCCAAAAGCCCATTCTGTCCATAATTATATTGCTTGATATATCAATGTGCATATAGATTTTGATGCTCTGCTTGGAGAGTTTGACCTGCCTTTAGTCTGTGTATATCACTTGCAGTGACCTTTGCAGTAGTTGCATATGCACACTTGGGCTTGCTGGTTTGGGGGGCTGACCTAGTTCTAGTTTCTGTCTGTAGAAGAACAATGTGAGATTGATATTGAGGTGGTTTTCTGTTGGTTAAGTTTTCTTTCAGGTGCATTATATCTTTGTGAAATAGGTAGGTTTTTTTCATGCTTGGAGCTAATTAAGTTCTAGCGAGCTTTAAGATTCTAATAATACCTTGCATGCCTGCTGTCCTCTTTTCTGTTTTTTTTTATCTCAACCTATTACAAGATAATAGTTTTATTTCAGGACCAGCCTTATCTGTTATGATTTAAGTGTGTGCTGGAGTTTCTTGCTGAGCAAAGCAATGCACTCATTATATCAGTGATTTAGGTATGGAGCTCAGATTGGTTGAAAGGAGGAAGGGAAAGAGTAATGAATGCTTAAAGTGGCTTTAGCAGCTTAGCATGAATGCATGTCAAATATGGTGTGATGTCTCTTAATTTTTTCAGCCTACATGCGGAAAAGAGATGTCAGTTCCTTTCCTAAGCATTTAAAACATAAATTTCCAGTATACACTCAGCAATGGATTTCTTGCTGGAATGCCTGAAAAAAGCTTACTCAGGGTGGGGGAGTGAGGGAGCAGCCCAGTAGGCGGCTGGCCAACCTCAACTCACCACACAACTGCTGCAGCATCTCATGATGATGAAGAAATTGGTTTATAGTAAAAAAGTAATGCCAGACTATTCTTGAGCAAACGTAGAGAATCAGGAAATTCACTCAGAGTGATACTTAATTAGAGGAAAATGTTCTGCCAGCTTATTCCTGAAGTAATGTCTTCATTTTCCTCCCAACTTTTAAGATCATCATAAAGTTCCTCAAATTGCCTCTTAATCAGAAGATATTTTACAGTAGTGACATTTAATTACTAGTCTCTATTAGACTTTTGTTTCAGTACCTTAATTGAGAATGGAAAATATGGGATCCACCATTCACATTTCATGTAAGGAAAGGATTGGGAGGTGAGATTATTCAGATGTAGAGGGATAAAAGGACATTACAGAGGTATTCTATGTGTTTCTAAATAAATATCCTGTTTTGAGGTTAGGTTGCATTTAGTTGCTTTGAAATGTACAGGAATACAAAAGGAAAATGCTTGTCAGAATACTGGTATTTCTAGTCAATGAAATTCCCTAATTCTACTTTTATATTTTCCTTTGAGTTGGACTTTTCAGTGGGAATAAGAAGGGGTAATCTTCAAAAATGCTCATTTTGAGATCCTGAATTTTGATTACAGCTCCCAGGCAGTTTTAAAGGTGAGATGAATCCCCTAGTCAGGGGAAAATAAATACTTATTTTGCTGTGACAAATGGTGATCAGGCCACTGGCATTCTAATAGATAAGCACACTCAATCAGATTCCTCCTCTGCATCTGACAAGGGATTTCTTAAAAGTAGATTTTGCAAGTTCCCCCTAAGCGGTGTTTGGAGGCAGTCATCAAAGGTTATGCTTTCCTCTGATAACGCTGTTACTTAATGTTTGGAGTCACTGATGAATTAAACCTAAGCCAACCTCAACGATCGTTTGATTCTCTGATCTCTGAGAGGTCATTAAGGCTTCAGTAATGATGAAACCAAGAGTCATTCATAATCCATCAGCTAGACTGCTGCAGTGCTTACTGTATAACTTAATTTTTGCTGGAAAGAGCACCGCCTTCTCTTTGCCATCCGTTTCATAGATGGTGTCCAGTTTCTGCCACACCACTGAAAATTTGCTGTTTTGATGGGTTGATAATGTTGAACCAAGTTATTATTCCTAGGATGCTTGGACTTCATGTGTGTCCAAGATGGTCAGTTGATTAGTTTCCTCCTCTTAATTAGAATTATAGAATAATTTTGGTTGGAAAAGACTTGTAAGATCAAGTCCAACCATTAACCTAACACTGCCAAGATCACCATTAAACCATGTTCCTAAGAGCAACATCTTCATGCTGTTTAAAATAGAAGCGAACAGTAGGAATCCATGTCATTCTGGTGGAAGCAGGGGACAGGAAGGGTGTTTTCAACCAGCCTGTGCCCAGCTGATGATGCTGGTTCTCCTGCCATTCTCCCTATGGGTCCTTAAGATGTTTGATGCTTAGGAGAGCTCCCAGCCAGAGCAGCTGGCAGTGTTGGGACTTGAGGTGTCACCCTTGGTTTCTTCTTTGTAGCAGTATGACCTGCAGGTATGGGTATCTGAGACCTGCTCCTAAGTTGTTCAGGAATTGTCTCTGAACATCAGACAGGATTGTGAAGGATGAAGGGAGACAGATTCTTAGCTTAGCTCAGTTTGCCTCTCCAAGTTACTTCTGCTCAGTTCCACCTCAGTCCTGGAGGTGTTGGTGAAAGCCAAGACCAGTTTGAGCTTTACTTAAAATGTCAACACAGTTTCTCAAAAGCACCTGCTGAGCCCTTCCCTGGACACTGGCATAGATTTAGCAGCAGTTCCTTGTGCTTATTAATGTTCCCAGGCCATCACAAGTCTTCCAAGGCACAGGATATATTACAGAGGGTGAGACAAAGTCAGTGCAAAGTGACTTCACCAGTGTCTAGGGGATATCGGAGGAATTACCAGAGCTCATGACACCAAACAGAACTTGATAAGATATGTCAAAGGGCCTGAATACAGCAAAAGTGTCCAAAATAAACATCAGAAGTCTAAAATTCCGAGCTTTTGGATGCCTAATGTTTTGCCCTTGTTTATTGATGTCACAAGGTACATGTTCTTGTGGCTTGGAATGAAATAGAAGCAGCAGATACTGAGCTCCTGTGAAACTTGTCAAAAAAGAATGCTGGTGCTAAATGTATCGTCTGGGCTGATCCCAGTAGGTATCACTGCAGTCTAGCAGGGAAATAGCAGCTATTCATATGGTACAAAGTGATGGATGTGCATGGTGTAGTTGCCTGCACTAAAAAGCCACGACTGCAATTAGATCTGGTAATGCAGTTTTAAAGCACGTGTTTGCAAAGTACTGTGCATGCTTGATTTGCCTTTTAGTGGAACTGCAGAGTTGTGAATAAATAGCAGTAATTGAGAACTTGGCTCAAGCATTTCCTTGGATAATTGTCACCTTTCAAAAATAACTGACTCATGGGGTAATTTTCAAAAGGCTCTTTGCACGTACTTGATGACTGAATGGTGTCTCTTGAATTAGTCAAAGAAAAAACCTCTCCAGCTTTTCTACTACTGCAAGGCTGAGGGCTCTGCTTGAGGTGGTTCAGTGGATTCAGTTGGGGGGCAAAAAACCCAGCAGCTTCTTTCCATCTCATAAAAGCCACCTCCAAGTAGTTCTGCTGCTGCTTCTCTTCTTCCAGAAACCTTCCCCTTCTCCCTGCACCTGATTCTGCAGCAAAGCCAAGGGCTCTGCTTGTTCTTTGTGGCTGCTGTTTGAGGAGAGGTGCCCCTTGAAGGACTGGGGGCATGTGTTTTCTGTGGTTTGCAGGAGTGTTTAAATAGTTACTGTTGACAAAGAGCAGAGCATATCAAATCAGTAGTCCAGGTCACTTGTGGATACTATTCTAAAAGAGCACAAATAAATAACAAGAATGCTAATAAAAAGTAATCTAGATGAAGTTTTAAAAAGCCAGTAATTGTAAGTTATAAAAAGTTATAAATTTTGACACTCTTTGTTTTCCTGTTCTTATGATGATTCAGATGAGATGTTTATGCAACTCTAAAGCATATCTATGTATTTAGGATGGAATGGCAGAGATCCATACATTAATTTTGTGTTGTTTTGCCCGATTTCTTCTTTCTAGATGTTCAGTGTTGCACTTTCGACATATGTTGTGGGCAGTACCCATAACAGTCTTAAGATCAAACAGGGATTACCTGTAATGAATCAAATTATTAGCTGGATGACACTAGGTAAGAAAATCTTCCCTCTCAAACTTCTATGCTGGCAGTTTGTGGAGTCTGGGACTGGGTGGGGGATGATGTCACTTTTTCATTAACAACTTCTTTTCCTTTATCTGACTGCTGGTAGTTCTTCTGTATGTTTGCTTTCCTAAGTGAGTTTTTTTGAGATATGTGTTAGTCTTCTAAAATATTATTACTTTGTAAGTTTGTGATAAAGTGCAAATACCTTTGATTTACAAATAGCTTTATCTTTTGAGTGTTCTGAGTATTTTGAAGACCTCTTTTGGGGATATAATGGCATAAATTCCCTTTTTGTTTCTCTTGGAGCTGGATATGGGTGATCTGAGATGTTCTGCCATCAATCCAGTTGAACACAGGGAGATGACCAAAGGTTGTTGCTGTAATTCAATGTAAACTTGAAGCTGCAGCGGATGGCAGTGACTCATGTGGAAGTAATTTTGAGAGCTGCTTTGCAAAATACCTGTGAAATAATGATGATAGTGTATGTTTGATATCTGATAGTATCTAATTATTAAAGAAAAAAAACAATTTGTAAGTCTATGAATTTTTCACCACTCAAAAATCTTAGTGTTATTAAACAGCAAATGGAATTGTTACTGGACTTCTGGAATACAGTGAAGCAATACCTTTCATATTTCAGTTATAAAGTAATTTCTATAGGGCTCCATTAGAAAATGTTAAGCATTGTTTATTCCTGAGTGATCTGAAATGTGGGATTTGTTTTAGAATTAAACATATTCCATATAACGTTGGATAGCAGCTTTTTGCTACAACTCAAAATTAGGAATTTAAACATAGCTCAATGGAAGAACTGTGGCCCATGCTACCTACTTGCTCGTTGTCTTGCACATTCCTGTGCTGGTGACATTGTTTTAACTTAACCAGATCAGTGTCAGTTTTAGCAATCCTGCTTCTGTTTGAGCAAATGGATTCAAGATTAAGTTCAGTGATTGTGATCAGTGTGTGTGAGCAATGCTTTCTTAGTAATGTATTTTTCTTTGGAGCTTTTTCCTTTCCATCATGCTCCCCTAACTCTTTGTAGCCTGCTAAAGCTAAATGGGGATCTCTGTGTGGATGAATTTCTTGCAGTTGTAAAGTCAATGAAATCGATGAAGTCCTGCTTGGCTTACTGGAGCAGGAGTTGAGTGTAAAGGTTATATTTCTCTCCTGTGTAAGGATGAAAGAGAAACATTTTTCATCTAAGAGATGATTCAGGCAGTCAAAGAGGTTTAGAGTTATGAGGAAAAAGTATATTAGAAATTCTCTTTGTTGTGGGTGATGATAAAAATAAAGCTAAGGGTGAAGTAAACTGTAGGTAGTCAAAATATCTACTAGCTGCCACAGTAGTAGTGAATATTTTAGCAAAGTCTTTCAGACTGGAAGTAATCATTCTAAGTGAATATGATATACAAGATAGGAGCTTTGTGTACTTGCTGAAATTGCTTTCCATAATTAAACACAGAAATAAGCAGGTAAAACACTAAGGCATCCAACATGTCCTCAATAGTCCTGTTGGAGAGAAAGGACTTGTCATTGCTATACCCACAACTAGCACCTGCCTTGTTGCCAGGGTGTACCACAAATCGGATACCATAAGAGTTAAAGTACCAAACTCTATTGTAGCTTTTTCAGTTGGTGGGATTAGAGGTGGTCCAACTCCTCTTTGTCTTTTCGCATAGTTGTGGAAGAATGGCACTGTTACTGAACTCTTTTTGCATCTCTGTGTGTTTATAGAACTAGAAACACACAGTTAACAGTATTTGTTCATAATAATACTGTTTTATTATTGTGTCAGAAAAATATTCCTACTTCAGAAGTTTTCTAGGGAATTTTTCCCCTTCTCAGCTGTTTATCTTGATTAATATGAAGCCTAACTCTTAAAATTTTAACTTTGACCTTCTTTTTTCTTTTTTTTTTTCTTTTTTTGAGAAAGACTGCTGTTTGAGGAACCAGGCAAATGAATTAGTGATGGCTGGGTTCCTGCAGGCCTGTGTCCAAGTGGCTTTAGCTGTAACACTGGATGGTTCATACAGTGTACTTAACTGCAACCATAGAGGCAAAACCAGGGGGTGTAACATTAATTCTGGTGCTTCCCATGTTCTTCAGAACCTTCTTAATATTAGCAGACAGTTCTAAATGAATGTATATTATGTCTTAAAATTTTCATTTGCAGGAATTTAGCATAGCAACTTGCTAAATTTTGAGGAAATTGGTGTCACAACTGTGTGCAGGGGTCATATACAGAGGTTTGTGTAGGTCAGGCAGAAACCTACAGGTCTTTTTATGATTAGTATCTGATATATTGCATCAGAGATGGAAGAGAAAGACTGATAATCACCTACTAGCCACTCATCTATTCTCATCTATGATTGCACTCAGAGTGCTACACATCTGATATGTTCAGTGTCATTCACAGAGGCCAGTTGTCATGCTGAATTTTATTTCCAACTGTTCTGACTTTCAGTGAGGTCCCTGGAGTTCCTCCTTGAATTGGGCCTTTTTGGGGCCCCTTGAAGTCACTTATTCTGTAGTTGTAGCACTGGCCAAGGCTGAAAGCTGGGAAATAAAACATACTGATCCACAGGACTTAGAAACCTCCTCACCTCTTTCATTGATATGTTCACTATAGGTACTAATGGATACAATGATGATAATCACAAGGGACTACTTTCCATATCTTTTGTGTTCCTTGGAGTGATTATTAATTTTGACTTACTGTTGATGCAACCTTTGAATGATTTAGTAATGTCAAGTTCCTATACTGCAATGAAGAATCCCATGAATATTATTTGTCAGCATACTTTTTTATAAACATCGTTTTGATATTTAAAAAAACTGGTATAAAGATTACATCACAGCAGTGCTTGTCCTTCTCCTTTTCCCTTCTTCACGCGCTGGCCACCTTTCCTGTTTTTCTGCCTCTTTACTCACTGTTGCAGAAGCCCAGTTCCTAATCTAATTGCAAAAGAGAGAAGGCCAGGTCAAATGGGGCTCTGAGCAATCTGGTCCTAGTGGAAGGTGTCCCTGCCCATGGCAGGGGGTCTGGAACTAGGTGATATTTAGGGTTCCTTCCAACCCAAGCCTTTCTATGGCTCTAATCCAATGGAGCAGTGGCTTTGTCTCTGCAGTTTTTGAGCTGCCAGAGGTCCTCAGGGCCTTGATAATTGGTCAGAGCGGTATTAAATAGTCAAGTTTGATTGGATTCGAGGGTAGTGCTTCTGCATCATCTTAAAAACTTATTAACATCAGTTCATGAGAAGTTATAAAGGCTGTGACATGGAAAGACGGGGAATTAAAATCATACAGAACTGAAACTACTTTTGATGAATGTGAAAATTTCCAAATATTGTATTTTCTGTAGCAAAAGTAACTTTTGAAAATAGAGGGTCATATATGATCTGTATTGAATTGCTGTACATAATATGTCAAGATTGGAGGATACCTTGTTACTGAGGATGAAGTGTTTTGCACATTGTGACTGATGGATCTCTTCTTATTATTGCAGTTTTTTCCCCAGTGTTGCCGCTACTGAGCCCCACATTTCTCTTTGAGAGACAGTTCAGCATATTGCTCTCCCTGATGTCCACCTACCTGCTCCTCAGCACAGGGTACTTCGTTCTTACATTATTTCAGTTGGTTTTACTCATGAAAATCCAGGACTGTATGTGAAACTGCTTCATCTCATGCACATTTCTGTTAAAGGAGTAACATGTGCTTCCAGCATTTATCTCCTTGTTTAGTTTACTAATTAAAATTTCAGGGGAGCTTTCATATTCTTCCTTGTATTAAACACAGTTTGTTGACATTCCTTTCAACTAGACAAGGCAGTGGCTAGAAGGGTGTGTATTCAAACAATATTGCACCAAAATAAGAAAGTCTGGTTTAGTTTATGCCTTTTGTTGTTTTGATGTGTGCTTTTCTGCTCACAAACAAAAGGGAATAGCATCTCTCCCAGCTGCTCAGCACTGGTGTCTAGTTATGGCTTAAATGATGTGTGCCAGGAAACAGGTAGTCCTAAAATGAGGGAAAATTGCATTCTGAGAGATTTTTGTGGAAGTAATTTTTTTTTTCAAAGGGATGTTGTTACCCATAAAGACTAGACCTTGTCTTTTTTTTGGATAAAAGTCAATTCCTCTGCTGTTTTAAATGAAGAAAACACTATGCCAGCCAGCCCTTTCTTTTTTCTCAGACTTGGTAGCTCTTAAGAGCATAATTAATGGGGAGTATAGGAACTGTTCTTTCCGCCTCCCCTCCCACTTATCCTCTGGATTTAATTACACTGGAAAATTAAGTGGAATAAAACATCTTGCAGCAGACATTTTCTAATAGCTGCCTCCTGTGGATACTCTCATTTTAGTTGAAGCATCTCCTTTTTTTTTTTTTTCTCTCTCCAGTCTTCTGCCTCCCCTTCCTCCCACTTCCCCATTAAGATTTTGATCCTAATGTTACTCTTGACTGCACATACATTCTTACACTCAACCTTCTTAGCCTGTGCTGGCTACTGTATAAAGCAGGAATGTTGTTCTCTCTGAGGCTGGCAATCTCCCTCTTTGTATTTTAGCCCTGCACCAGACCACGTAAATGCTGCCTTCCTACAATGTTCAAATAGATGAAAAAATTTTGGAGCGATTCTTAAAAGAGAAAACAAAACCCAAGGCACTGGTGCCAAAAGTGTCCAGTGTTTCTCTCCTCAGTGCACTCTTCTATCATGTACTGATAACCCAGTACATTGCCTGGGGAATTGCAGCACCTCTCTAGGTGGGGTTAAGTGGAAACACTGAAGCCAGCCCAAGAGCTTGGCTGCATGCAACCACTTGTCACCAACTCTGTCGAAGGCATTTCCTCTGAAGGCAAGTGTAGAACATTATAAGGGCTGTAGTGTTTCTATTGCTGACAGCATAACTGTTTCATCTTCATGTTTAGCTGCCTGTGGTTCTGATAATTAAAGTGGAAATGTCTATTCAAAAGTTTTTGTTCCAGTTTGAAATTGCTTTGTAGCCAACAGAAACAATACCAAGATCAACTGCAGTGATTTCCTTATTTTTTTGACAGATATTTGTCTAAGAAGGAAAAAATAAAAAGGGAAACATTTACAGTCTTATCAGTATTACGGTTCTATCCTGAAAGAAAAAAACCTGGGAGGTACCATGAAGTGCATCTGGAGAAACTAAATGCTATCCAGTTTCAGTTTACACCCTTATGTTATCTGGGAGTATTGATCTCTCACATAAATACATTCATAGTTTGGAATTTGAGTGCTGTAGGAGCCAGAAGTACCCAGAGATTGGGAGTGTAGCTAGAACAGCTTCGTGGCCATGGTGTGTGACTTGATGCTGCTGTTGTGAAGGATTGGAGTACAGTGAAGAAAAGAGCATTTCACTGAAGTGAGATGTAGTGCTCTGTTTATTGTACAGATGTGTTTTTCCTTAGAACAAAACTGAGATCACCATAATCAGTTTGTGTGATAAGTCCTAAAGAAATACAGTCTCTAGCTGCTGTTTAAGTTGAACTGTAACCCCTCCATTCCAAGTGGCTCTCAGTGAGAAATGTTCCATTTTGCAGAAAATTAATGTCAAACAGGTTTTTTGCTGTTTCTTTTAAGTTTTAATTTCTTTAAAATTCCAGTTTTGTTAACATTAAAAAAGGCATTAATCCAACATTGTGGCAGCCATTGAACAAAAAAAAAATGCAAAACATGGCAAAGCTGAAGCAAACTGTTTCTCCTAATTTTGCCATTTAACTACTTTATGGTTTTAAAATTCAACCCACTGTGGTTATTTGGAAATGGGGAAAGAAGGGAAAGAATGCCACTAGATCTTGGCATGTTCTTTGTGTGAAGAAAAAAGCAAAGAAACATTTCAGCATTTGATGTTAATTAGTTGTCAGCAACTGTACTTACTATGATTATTACATTACTTTTCAGATATGAAGCTCTCTTTCCACTGGCACTGTTTGGTTTGATGTTTGTGTGGATAAATATGGAACAAGAAGCACTGCAGCACTATGGTCTTTCACTCAAACCAAAGGTAACAGCTCTTGACAGATATATCAATGTAATTAACAGCTTTAGCTGGGCTTTTTTCAGGATGTTATAAATATTCTGAGTGGTTTTCAGAATGCAACGCTTCATGTTTCTTTTCAGTTTGGGAAGTCAATATTAGCTGTATCAGGAACTAGGAATATGACTTTTTAAGTAAGATTTGTAATTCATGCTATGGAAGATATTGCACATCAGAGCCATTTCTAGAAAAGCAGGAAGACAGTCTGACTTAGTAAAACACAGTGGTATGGTCTGTAGGCCACAGAGCTGTCTCTGTCAAGTGTAGCATAAGGTGCAGTAACTCTTCAGAGGAAGTACAATGTCACTGTACTTTTTTTTGTCTGATCACAGACTCAGGAGTGAGAGGCTGAAATTATTTGATTACTGAAAAGACCTTAGGAGATATTAGCAATCTTAATTTGACTTTGTCCAAGGATGGAAACTTACTTCTGTTTAGACTGACAAGTAACTAGAGGCCAACTTGGAACTAGCTCCTTCTCAGGTTTGCCTGGAGGAGAAAAGGGAGTTTGCAATCAATGCAAATTCTTCACCTTAAAATTTAGTATATTGTCAACAATTTGCAAAGGCCATGCTGTTCACACTGCAACTTAGCGCTCAGGTTAGGTGTGGGGTTGAACCAGCTGGGGCTGTGCTGCTGTTTTGGTCAGATCCCAAGTGCCACTTACAGTGGTTTGGGTCCTTGGAGCCAGGTGGGTGGGTGTGCACCACAGCTCTCCCTGGCTTCTCCCAGATGAGCCCTCCTGGCTACACATGCATGGGAGTGGCCAGAGCCACTTGAAGAGAAGTGCTGGTACCCATCTTTCCTTCCTTTTGCAGCTCATAATAATTAGGTCCTGGAGGTTGAAACCTGAGCCAAGACAGTCACCAGAGTGACCCTGACATTAGCTGTGGTTTTGTGGTGCTCCTACAATGAAGGCAGTTTTGAAATTTGACAGAGTAGGATTTACCAATTCAAGGCTAAAAAACAAAAATAAAACCAGGAATCATTTCTATTTATGCTACCTTATGATAATTTGTGTGATTGTGTTTTGTAGCATCTTAAGCAACAGGGATGGAATCTGAATATCACAATTACAATTAGTGTGATGCCACAATTATGACTGAAGGTGTTTAGCATCTGTGAGATGTATTTTTTCTTCCACTATAAAACCCACTCTAACTTTTGTATCTTGTTACAAGGCATCTATGATGCTTGCCTGTCTGCTGTTAGTCTGGTGTTCTGTTCATTGTAAAATAAAATTCTATTAAAGTCGTATTAAACAGTGGTGAACACTTTACTAATCAAATGCAAATGAAAAGAACATAGGTAGGCTGTAATTATGTTTTAAGTTGTCACTCACTGTTTGTCAACTTTTACTTGAACCTTGTGGTTTCAAGTGAAAGGAACAATAATGCTTACCCCAGAAGATATCATCCCTAGAATGCCTGTTAATATATGCTGCAAAGTAAATCATGTATTAGAAAATGCAGCTCAATTCTCTGATGAGAGATTATTTTAAATTAAAATGTTATCAGTCTTGAATGTCTATTACTTGATTTTTTTTTCCCAATGTAAAGGAGTTCACTGACCTCTTAAATTCCATGAAGATAATTCCTCTTCAAGTCAAGTGATATTGTGCTGAGGACTGAGTAAAGGAGATGGAGAGTATTTTACTATTTTCACTCACAAAATAATTCAAATAAGGATAATTGCAGTCTTTTATTTCTGAGGATCTTTATCCATATGCTCATGTGAGCAGTGGAAGTGTATGTGTGTAGAAGGAATATTTCTGATGAAAAAAGATGGTTATAAGTCTAAGGCATAGAAGTTCATTTGTAGTGTAGATAACAGCAGAAGCTTCACTGTTCATTTGATCATCTCACTTGTACAGTCTTTCTGGCAGATTCATTAATTCATTAAAGTATAATGAAAACATGGGAAATGTTTGCAGTCCTTATTATAATACTCTAATAACAGGCAATAGGGAAGTAGGTTTCTTTCTCATTCATCTCAGTAAAAATACAGTGGCTCTGTCAAAGTCCATTAGTTCATATTTGGTGTTGATTCCTTCTGCTGTCTTTCCAGCTTGCTGTTTTCAACTTCACCTGTACTATGGATATAACTCAGTTCCGACAGCTCCACCTGGATGATGTCCGGAGGTCCTTCTTCTTTGTATCCTTTGCTTGGTTGCTGCACTCCAGGGCAAAAAAGGGGTTTGTTTCAAAAGGACCTGCAGTCAAAATTGGTAGCCTGGCACTCACTGAGAACAGGAGCTGGTAAGGGTGATTTGACTCATATCGCACAAAAGGCGATGGTCTTGTACATTATGCTTTTTATCAAGTAGTTAAAAATGCAGTTTTAGAATCTGTCTCTTTGCCCACTTATGGCCATTGCAGCTAGGTAAACTTTCTTCTGAGGAGTTCTCTTTTCAATTTGGTTTTGTTTGACTTCATTTTAGCTGGAGGGAATTTGCTCACCTTCACAAATCAGTTGAAATGGGTGATATTATTCTCATTTTTAGAGTGCGGCAGTGTGTTAGGAAGCAGATGTTAGGTAGTAGGCAGATGAAGCAAGAAGGAAAGTTCCTGCAGGCTCATAGTGAAATATGTTCCCAGAATCTGGCCTAGAATTATTTATATCTTAAGTGATTTCTACAGTTAGAGATTATATGGTCTTATGAGGGAAGAGCTGTTTGTTCACTAACATAGCAGTTAGTTTGTGTTCCTGTAACTGCTACTGCAGCTGATTTTTTTTAATAATGTACATTGATAGCATTGTCATTTTTCTCTTTCATTGTGGGACTGCAATTAAGTGAGAGCTATTTTGTAGCAAGGACCATTTGATGAGCAAACGGGAGAGAAATTGAGCTAGTCTAGAACACAGGGGGGTTTCATGCAGGTGAGTAACTGTATCTGGGGAGGAAGTTCTCAGTACTGGTTCCTACAAAAACAGCCTTTATAGTTGGTCAGATAACCAGATCTGAGAGGGTGAGTCACAGTCACAGAGCCCACACTTTTGGAATTTGGAACTATGCTGTTGGACATTAGGAACGTGCAGCAGAGAAAGTGTAACAGATGCCAATTGAAGAAGGCAGATTAATGCTAAGAAAGAAGGCAGAATTATTTGCGAGGTGTTTGATGTTTGTCTTTGCTTTAGTCTACCTAAAAAGAGCTGAGACCTTGCCATTAATGCATCAATTTCATTTGCTATTTTAACAAAAATATGCTAACTTCAGTAAAACTACTGCTGTCAGTTGATAAATAGTAATAAAAATAAATCAACTAATCCAACTGTATTTTTTAAAGCTCCGGCATAGTACATCTTTAACACTGGAATGTAGCTATGCTGGTTTTGGCTAGAGTTAATTTTCTTCATGGTAGCTCGTGTGAGGCTATGTTTTGCATTTGTGATGACAGCAGTGTTGATAATTCAGTGCTTGCACAGAGTCCAGACCTTTTCTGCTCTTCACACTGCCCCACAAGTGAGCACTTCTTTAAAACGCTTGAATGTGTTTTGCTCAGCTCCTGAAAAAATAACCAATTTTCAGATCTCCTTTGTCTGCTTAAATAAAATATGTCTTTTTTTTAAATTTAGATGCTGTGTAATGTTTAGAAATAGTGGTGGTATTAGAGGAAAAACTTTTTCTGCTAGAGCAGTCATACTGCAGCTACAACCCTGTGAACTGTGTGCCGTAAGGTTGTCCCAAGGCTCCTGTGTCAGGCCCAGTAGCTGCATCTGCTGAGAAATCAGTCTGGTCTTTGAGGAAAAGATTCAGATTGCTCATGCTTAGCATTTTGATTAGACCTATGTGTTACTGGTGTTTTCTTGTTTGTTTTATTGCAGACCTGCTCTTATAAATCTCAACCAGCAGAACTGCACTAGGCTGTTAGACTGCCGTGTTGCTAAACTTGAAATTATGTGATACTCTTGGGAAGCCTGATTTCTTCAGTTATGCTGACCTAATCCTTCCAAAATATTGCATGCAGAATCCCAACTATTCTACTGAACAGTTGGTAACAAATTGTTTATGGAGAGACTTAAATGACCCAGTGCAGGAGCTATAACAGGAGCAAAAGGACCAGAGGGAGCTCTGGCAACAGCAGCCCATCCTCACTGACTTATGACCCTCTGCCTCATGCAGAATAAGTTAAAAACCATTCTTCAGCTGAAGTCATGTGAGCTATAATGGGCTCCAGTGAGCTCAGGAGCAAGAAAAATCTCTTTTGTGGGCTCATGTAGTCACAAGTGCTGTATCTAGATGAAAAAGGTAAGGTTTATCAAAAAGCTCCTAGCTGTACAGAGACTGCTGGAGTCATCCTGCCTCAAGTGAGGAAGAAAATGGAAGTCCCTTATTGCCATGGGTAGACTCAGCATAATCTTGGGACAAAAAAAAATCTGTAGTAAGGATAGCATAGGAACTTCTAGCCTTTTTTAAGAGCCATGGTCAGTTCCCCAATAAAGCCATCTCTTTTGGTGTGCAGAACACATGCCTGTGTCATTACTTTCTGCAAAAGCATGTGTTTGAATGCATTGCTGGGTTTCTGGTCCAGGGGTGTTCCTATCTTGCTAGGCGGAGACCCAAAAAACTTACAAGGGCCTCAAGACAGGCTCTAAAACCTTACCCTAGGCAGTGTGTGTTTTAAAATTGGTATAGGTGTGTGTGAAATCTAGGGTAGAGCCAGAAAATACTTTGGATTTCTTAATGTGCTGTAAACCTGTAGCAGTGGATCATCTTCTTGTAGTTTCATGACAGATTTTGAAAGTAAATTGGAATGAGGAGGACAAATGTGGGTTTCATTTTCTTATTTAGTGTTTTTTCCTTAAATACATCTAGGTTTTCTTCATAGTGACAGCCTTTTTTGGCACTGGAAACATAGCTTCTATTAACAGGTAAATTTTTTTTATTTATTTGAGACACAGAGTACAAAAAATTCTTCCTGCAGTTGACGTACTAAATGTAAATTTAGCTAACAAAATCAGGGCGGCAGAATCAAAGCAGTAATCAGTGGAGAGAGAACAATTTATTTTGTTTCTGATGTCTGTAATATCTGCCCTAAGAGCCTGAGCTTGTTGGTTGTGAGGCTGTCTCAATTCCATTAGATGTTATCAGGATGAGCAGGGAGAGCTTGGTTGCCCACCAACAGCATGGCACCTTGAAAAACACAATCAGAGAGAAATTGGAGGGAAAGACAGGTGAGGTTGGCAGTCCCTGCTGATTTAATATTTCATCAAGAGAAGATAAAATTGGAAGCCTTGTTTAAAAATGTATATACAACCCAGTGTGTTACAGGGTAATTAAAGGCTGAGGTTTATTTTAAATGGAAAACGCCATTTCAAAGATATCTAATGTCTTTTTCATGTTTCTCTAGTTTTGATCCTGCTTCTGTCTATTGTTTCTTGACTGTGTTCAGTCCCTTCATGATGGGAGGCTTGCTTTTACTGAAGGTTAGTCATCTTAGCTTGGTGAGATTTTTCTCAGAAAACTGTGGAATAAATAAGGTATCACATACATGGTTGTTACTTTGCAATTCACAAAAGAACATATGTATATATATTTGTGCTTCATTAGGCTTCTTAACTGTGTGTGAAGCTTTCAGTCTTTGTAGTGTTTCTAGAGAGATCATTTTGTTTCCCCAAAGAGAAGCTGAAGTGCGGGGAAGTGTAATTTAACAGCATTAGGTCAGTTTATTTTATTAAGATGGAAATTTCAAATGTTGAAAGTACTTTAATGATTTTTCAAGTTTTAAGCTTTTCCTGTAGTATAATTTCAGCAGAAATGTTGAGGATATATATATAATTAGCTCTATCTATATTACATTAAATAGAGGTATTGATTGTTCTACTGATTAGGTTATCATTTTACACTGGCCATTATTTTCTGTCTTTTTTAATAGTCTGTCAGAGATTGGATTGCACTTCTGGTTTGCAGGCAAGGTGTGGTAGCTCTTTTCTAGTATTTGAGTAAAGGATCTGCCAGAGGGGGTGAAGTGGGACACTGAATCTATTTGTTATTACCAAAATTAGCAGTATTTTTTACCACTGTTTTTCTGCTGCTTCTGTCCCAGAGGAAGCAGCCTGAAGTTACAGAAACACTGCATGTTGTCCTACAGGACACAGATCCATAGTGCAAACCTTCTGGATGCCAGTAGTCAGGTTTTATACACTGCTAACATAAGGATTGCAAATCAGCTTTGGAAAGAGCAAGAGGCGGCATTCCTGTTTTCTAGTTTTTGTTCTTAATTTACTGAACCATTTACATTTGCATGACTTGGCTCTGGAGGGGCAGTGTGACCCTTGGCTTATTGAATGCCTTCTGCATTCAGACTTTTTTTTTTGGTGATGAGATTGTGCTTTACACTTGAAACTCTGCAGTCTGTTATGTGAGATGCTGGATCTGAGTAGTTTTGTCTTCTAGACTTGTTGGAGTATTTATCGCTAGTGCTAAAAAGGATAAATGAAGTGAGGATATGCTTTAATTACAGTTTTTGATATTACCTCGTGGCTTATTTCACTGCAGTTCAGCTATGACCAGGGAAGGGGGGTTTTATTAATTAACTGAAAATGTTTCCTGCAAAATTATTTTCAACCCTATCTAGCCAATATTTTATTTTGTAACATACCCATTCTGTGATCTTTTTCAAAACAGGAAAATGTTTTCACAACCTGCCCAGGTTCTTTTTGTAAATATGACTATAAGCCAAAATGTGGCTTGTGTTTTGAACAGGTTGCAATCCCGTTTGTTCTGGTATCATGTGCTTTCGAAGCTGTTCAAGTCACAACACAGCTGTCTTCTAAGAGGTACATTGCATGCTGTATTTCTGCATTAGTAAGGGTTTCAAATCTATTTTGGAGGAATTCAGAATTTTCAGGTCTCAATGGTAATTTAAAAAAAAAAACCTATTAGATCTCATTGTTGCTATTATTTGTTACTAGGGATTGGGGTTTTGTTCAGTGATTTCTGCAAGTTCAGGGTTTTTTCCTCAGTGATAAATGAGTATAAATTGAAGTGTTGGCCTTGTCTGAAACAATCAGATATTAAATATACTTTGTTGACAATACACAGAAAGACCCTTTTTCCTCCATAATGTTAACAATGAGCAGAATTTAAAGTCTGATTTTTACCTTATACTGCATCTTTGCCTATCACATAGTATTTTTTAAGTAGCCCATTTATAATGTAACCAATTTATAGCTTTGTAGCACTGACCTCACCAGCAATAGCATTAAAAAAGGCACTGGATGTCCTTGCATTGCAGTTCAGTGCTTCCCAGATGTGTTCAGTATTACATATTATTTTGCAGTAGGAGCAGATGGCTGCTAGTTCTTTCCCTTTCTCTAAGGACTTTTCAGAGTATGGGTGCCCAGCCTCAGGAAGTGCTGTATCCAGACTTGAAACGTATTTTCCCATCTCAATAATTTTATTTTGTCAGCCCTGCTCACCCCATTCAGCAGACCCAGTGCACATGACTGAATCCTCCACTCATCGTGTGATATTATGGATGGTGCTGAGATGGATGAGGTGCCTGTCAGCCATGTGATTTTGTCACTGTGGGGTGTTGTGTGGGTTGACCAAAAGTCCTGCTTGTGTATTGCAGGCGGGCTTCAGGGACTTTCTCCTGCGCATTTCTCAGCTGAGCATGAGGAAGCTGCCCTTGCTTGCTGTGATGCCCTCTGCTTTTCTATTTGCTTTCCTCCTGACTGACCCTGCCTGTTGTCTCCTTTTACAACACCACCCACCATCAAAGAGAGGTGGGGCAGCCCAAAATCTGACTCCCTGTTGGAGTGGCAGCACGACACTTCCCACCCCTTTCACCTGCTGTGCCATAGCTGTGTGTGCACCCTGCCTGCGTAATCCTTGGACCCCCAAGGAAGGGCATTCATCCTCATCCCTAAGGCTTCTACAAGGGCAGGGCTGCCCTGGGGACCTGGGGTTGCTCAAATGACCAGCTAGTGGTTTCCATTTCTAGGGCTCAAGCATCATAAAGGTCAGCATTTCCTAATTTGTGAATGCTTGCCTTGGCAGCACTGGTAATATTGCAAACTTTTATGGAATGTGCATCTGAGTGTGTGAGAAGGGAAATGATACTGCCTTCATAAACCAGGGGACACAAGTATTTCTGTGCCACTTCATGAGGCTGTGGCTGTAACTCTGTCTGGTGTTTGTGCCAGTTTCATTTAGCTGGGCTCAGGTAACAAATGCAGGGATAGTGCCACAGCATCCTCCTGGGAACAAGGCAGAAACCGCAAGGCGCACCCGGGATCCCCGGAGAGGTTGTGCTCTGATTGTCAGCGCATCCTGAGGTCTGTGCTGCACTCCTTACAGCTGTTGTTGCCCCTGCTAGATAAATTAAACCATCACTGGGAACAATCTTGTCTTCGCAGTGTATAAAGATGCCCGGAAATTAGTCTTGTCCTTCTGTTGAGAAAGGCTTCCTGTAGTTCAGAACAGCAAAAAGTGGATTTTTGTCATTTGGACAAATTGCTCCTAAAGTCCCTGATTACAGATTAAAGACTTTTTTTTTTTTTTTTTTTTTCAGTGGGGAATATTCTGTCCCAATATGTTCTTGGATTTTGCCTATAAAAAATATCCCTCTAGCTGAGTGCCTCCTAAGCACTATTATTGCAACATCCTGTCTATCTGAGCCATGGGTTAGCAGAGAGAAGCCTTTCCCTGTGTCCAAGATACAGTTGGTTTGCTGCATCCTGATTTACTAATGAAGCACAATTGATGTAGGCAATATCAGCAAGTTCCTCATTTGGAGGCATTGGGTATGGGTATATGCTCATGCAATGCTGCAGCAGGACATTTTCCAAAAAACATTTGTAATTTTATGATGGTAGTACTGATAAATTAGCTGTATTCTAGTTAGACTTTTGTTAATGGGTCAGCTGTTTGCAACATTACTTCAGTGTCATTAACTTAGAAACCAGTTTTAACCAGTTACAGCAATTACTTTCATGTAATTTAGGATTTACATAGTTTCAGGAAAAGAAGATTAGGTTAATGGGGGGGAAAAATAGCTCTGCCTCCTCCCTCCTGGTTCCTTTCACTAGCCTAAGCCTAACTTCCAGAAGTTAATTGCTACCTGTAAAGAGTCCCATGGTTTGGGAGCAGACCACCAAAATGCTGGATGTTCCCAGAGCAGGTTATGGGATCCAGAGATTTGGAAGGGGGCAAGCACCTCCTTTAGCAGCGTGTGACCCAACAGTGGTTGTCAGCAGAGTGGGACTGAACAGTTCAGGTACCTGCCAAGCAGCTTTGCTCACTCTTGAGTCCATCATGAAGCTCCTAAATCAGCTTTATTTGGTCCAACCAGCACACAGCTCTCTGCATCAAGAATGGGCCAGATGCTCTTTGCAAGATTCTTTTGTTCTCCAAAAAATCACTTGGGTTTCTCCATTGCAAAATTGAAACCCTGTTAATGTGAAATTATAAATGCCAGATGTCCTAGTAGTGTATTTTAATTGTTCCTAGTAGATTGAAATGTACCTGATTGTTTGAAAGGCAAATGCAAGAAATCATATCTTTATTTAATTTCTTTCTGTGGGTTTTAATAAGCTCTTTTAATAGCTGTGTCCATAAAGAAAGGTTGATGGTCTGACTTTGTTGGGTTTTTTTCTTTGTAGCCTTTTCCTCATTGTTCTTGTGATTTCAGACATTATGGCTTTGGTAAGTTGTTGTTGCACATTCTCTTCAAATAAGATCAAGAAGCAGAGAATTCTCCTAATTCCATCAAGAGAGATCTGAATTTGTTTCAGACTTCAAAGTTTTTCTAACTAGGGCAGAGAATTGGATTGAAATCCTAGCATAACTTAGAGATAAAACTCTTCCAATCACTGCTTTTCAAATTTCATGTAATTAATGCTTCTGAAGAAGTAATGTTCTCATAATAATAAGAGATAAAATGAAATAAGTTAACATTTGGAGTTCCTCATGTGCTTTACAATCAAAATCCTTGGAAAAAAATTAAACAAGAATATCTGTTTTAGCTGTGTTCAGGGTTTAGTTAATTGTTCAGGAATTCCAAACCTTTTGCTCACCCCAGCTTCTCTTGAAAAAGAGAGAAAAAGGAGAAATGCTTTACCCACCAGTTCCATTACACTTGTCAGAATCCAGGAGATCAGCAACATCCAGACAGACACTTTGTGCCCTTTGTACTAAGCTGTTAGGAAATGCTATCTTCAGAAAGCCTGCATCCACAAACCAAGCTAGCCAAAACCACCCAAAGCTGAACAATTCTCCAAAACAGTTTTTGCAGGTTAAAAGTGTGTTTTTGTTGCCCACTCCAGCTGTCTTCAAATCAGCAAGCAGTGCCACTGGTAAATAGAAACTTTTTCAAATCAGCAGATAGAGCTGGTGTTGTCACTTTATACATGCTGCTTTTGTTTTATCCCTTGGAGTAAGCATTCCTGATCTTATTTCTTAGTACAGTGTGATCTGTAAATATCACCTGATAGGAAAAAACAGCAAGTAAAAACCAAATAATTGCTAATTTGCAGAGTGAGAAAAGGAGAAGGTGTGGCTGTGTCAAGTTTCAAATAAGTCTGTGTCTAATCTGCTTTTGGGTAACTTCCACAGGAAAAGAAATAGTATACCAATAAACCACATTCATAGCATTTAACTAATAAAATCAGTATAATTAAACCAAAAGAAGATTACAAGTACTTACTGGTGTGTAGCAGGCCCCAATATACCCAGGTCTTACATCTCATGTATTCTCCTGTTTTCAAGAAATGAGAAAGTAGCAGGCCAAAAAGGGAACATGTTTGTAGTCTTGAATCAATGGGCCCACCAACTAGAATTAGGGGAATTCACTAATAGGGAATTACTATCCTCTCCCAAAATTTTTCCCATTTACAGGTAGAGAACTGCCAGAGTTGCCCAAAGACATTTGTGTTGAAATTCCATGACAACTTTTAGGCGCTATGCATTATTTGGCATGTTATTTCAAACAGTAAGGTAGCTTGGCTTTTCTTATTGACAAAGTTCTGCTATTTCTCTGGTTTCTGCAAGCCAAGCTAGACAGAACTTCATCCATCTCTTGATGTTTTTGTTTGATACCACGTTAAATCTATTCCGGGTTCCTAAACTATTCTTTACTGGGGGGGTCCAAATGGTCATTCCTGGAAAGGTGTGCATATTCTGTGTGAAGAATTAGGAATTTGGGGTAAGCAGCCTGAAAAAATTTTGGTTGAATTTTCTCTTTCAAATTGTGCAGTGTTGATATACTAATTGAAGTTGTTTTATTTTCTAGCATTTTTTCTTTTTGATTAAAGATTATGGAAGCTGGCTGGATATTGGCACAAGGTACAGTACCTTTTTTGCTTCCATTGTGTTTTTAAACCTTCATGGGTTCATACTATTGTTTATCTACTCCTAATTCTTGTCATTTTTTCCCATTACTCTACTTAATCAAATGCTTTGGGGATGTTCCACATACATGAAACACATGTGCACACATACATATCCCAAGCTAAAACTTGTGCCAGAGCAACACAGAGTAAGTAATAAATCCAGCATGGCAAGAAATACAGTTAGTAGGATCTGTTTGAAGAGTAATTATACAAAACCTATTTTAATTAATGTTTTGCATTTTAATTAGTTATAATCACTGTTAAAATAACAATTTATTGAAGTTGTTAATTACCTTGTTTCTAGTTAAGCCTCCATACACAGTTCACTGTGAAGTAGTGAACCTTGTGTAAATATGTTGGTGGCTACTAAGGCCCATGCACTTATCCTCCCCCTAGTTGGGGAATAGTTTAGCATTTACACATAGCAATCACAGCTAAAATGAGAGAACTTGTTTTGCGTTATATTATGCAGTCATATTAACCTCAAATACAAAGAATACACATTTCATATTTACCTTTCCTGAGTTGTGAAAATAGATAAAATGCTGTAGTAAGCTTAGTAGGGAGCGCGTTGTTTCTAATCCAGCCAATGTGGTCACTTGACACTGTTATTTAAACAGAAGCTGAATAGTGACCCATTGTTAATATTCTGTTTAGTCTACGTGTGCTCTGTGCTTTGCTTTTGTGAGCCCCTTTGTTCCCAGCAGTGTGTGCACACATGTTCTTTGGAGGTTCCCATTCCTGCTCACTGTTCCCTTCTGAGGTTCCTAGTGGGCCGAGGTACATCTAGATCAAACAGTGAAACGTCACTTTAGCATCTCACTTCCTTGCTATGGTCAGTTTATGGTAAATCAGAGGGCTTCATCCTTTGGTTTGAATTCCTCTGCAGATTAGTAAGGACATTAAAGCCCTCAGAAAATTTCTGTTCTGTTGGGCAAGAAGTTTTTTAATTAGGGAGTTAGCAGCAAAAGTGTAAATTGGTACAAGTACCCAGAAGCTTCCTCTCTGATAACATGGTCTTCATAGCTAGAGCTTTACAACAGTAATGCATTGCTGGATCTATTTCAGCTGGAAGGTTGCCTGATTCTGAAGAGTTTAGGAGAGCTCATCATGCACCACTAATTCTGCCTCTGTGTGTGTGTTTTGATCACTGAAAAAAGCACTGAAAAAGGCCTTTGATAAGAGTAATTTGTGATTAATTTTTAACATGGAAATTCATGATTTTCAGGCAACCTCTGTCATTACTTCACTTTTGAGTGCTTGACTCTATCACCTCTGTTATTTTATTGTAGTCTCTTTATATATGTCTTATATGTAGGTGTCTATATGCACATCAGAAAAATAATGAGGTTGCTTAAGAAAGGAAGTGAAGCCATAGGTGTGGAGCTAAGTGGTCCTTCCTTTATCTAACATGAGCACTCTTTTGGCACCAGAACGTTCTCCTCTGAGCAGATTTCTAACGTGTGCTCCTCAGGCTTGGCAAAATTAGCAGGCAACAGCAGATTTTTTTGTTTGTTTGTTTGTTCCTGAAAGAGACGATGAGCTTCAAGGGGTTTTGGGTGATTCCCAAAACCAGTGGGAGTGAGATACTAACATAGCTCTTTCCTGTCCTCCTGTTGCAAGTGCAGTGACAGCTCTGTGGCATTCTCATTGCAGTGTTGTCTGTTGCTGCTTTGACAGCAAGGTCTGAAAATATCCTGTCTTACAACAGGCAACGTTTTCCATGTTGCCAAAGCTTTCCTGAGAATAGGACAAGTCATTAGGGACAGCTGCTCTCATATTTTTCTTTTTATCTTGTCACACTGATAGGAAGTGTGTATGTGTGTGTCAGGAAAAATACCTGGATTTGTGTTATATTACTGGTTGGCACATCAGTGAAATCAGAGGTAGAAAACGCGCAGCTTAATTGCGTGGTGGAGATTCATTCCTCTAAAGTCTCTCAGAGCTCAGTGGTGTATGTGCCACATTTGTAAAGCTTTGATGTGTGTTTCCTTGCTCATCCTGTTTTGAGGTGATGGGCTTTCCATGGATTTTCTGACTACCATGTTCAAAAGTTCTCTGTGTTCTCTCTCTTACTACGAATAAGCAAGCTGAGTGGGAGACTCATTAGGCAATATTTGGTTTTACTAACAGCCAAGTTTCATATAGATGAGCTGGCTTTAAATCCCTTGCAATAAAAAGACCTTCACTACTTTTTCACCTTGATGTTTTTTTTCCTAGTGGATCTTATTGTTTGGAAGTAAGGTTTGTTTACTGAACTGACATTTTCTATTTTTAAAAATTTCACCCCTAACTCCTGGCTTTTTGCATCCTATTCTGCTATGCCTTAACCATATGACATGACATTTTACCATGCCTCACATTTGCCTTAACAATACGATGTCTTTATTCTCCCACTGGAATTCACCAGGTCACATAAGTGTTGTCTTTGAATGGAAGCAGATTTCTACCTCTTCCATTCTTCCAGTTCATTAATGAAATGCTGAGCAACAACAGATCAACATATAGGTCTGGTATTACCACATTCAGCAAATTATCAATGCACCAATGATTTCCTCCTCTCAGTAAATTATCAATTACCATAAATATTTATGGCTTCTTAGAAAGTTTTCAAGCCTGTTTTCTTAATGTTGATGCCAAAATCAATGTAAGCTTGTCTTTCAGAGAGTGCTTTTCATTGTTTTGGTATAATAGTGGGGCAATAGTCTTGCAGGGAATGCAGGACTCAAAGCAGCAGCTTAAATAAACTTCTAAGGTGTGCTTCACTTTGCCCTCTACCTATATACCTTGAGGTAACCTGAATTATATCATGTGACCCAGAAGAACACACCACTAAATTGCTTAAAAATAATAATGTAATTTTCCTAGTGTTTTTGATGTATTAGTGTGTAGTACATGATCAAGAGAGGTTTGTTCTGACAGGTCCTTTTATTTTTGAATAAGAACCAAATGGAATAGCTAGCTTTTCAGCTTCTTTGTCACCACAATAATTTCTCTGCAGCTTAAAAGGTGTTTATCTATCTCTGTCTGTAGATTTCCAGAAAGAGAGAGAAATAGCCTTTAAAGCCTACTATATCTTTACAGTACATGCACTTTGTAAATAGTTGTGTAACCTGATAGTAAAGATAAACCTTAAAGGTTCTTTATATGGCTATTATATAGCTCTATACAGACACATACTGTACTATTCCTTCTCTTTATAGCTGCTGGAAGATAAAGATATGATCTTAACTGCTCTTCTGCAGTTTCAAAGGTCAGGGGACATAAATAAAGCACAAAACTGGGTTTTTTAGGTTTTAGGAATAACGGAGTCAATTTTGGGGTTGGGGTGCTGGAGCTTCTTGGTTGAACTGTTAAAACAAGAGTTCTGTGATTTGTTTTTGGTGAAACTGAGGAGAGAGGGTGTGACATCCTGGCTGGAAAAGCAAGAAATTTAAAATTCACGATCTAAATCTGGGGTCTCAGTGTGTGCTTGGAAACAGTTCAAAGAGCATGTCACAAAGAAATAATGTCTCTGGATGCTTCTGGAGAGTGCTTGTCCAAGACTTTTCACAAGTTGTTTTTGTTTTACTTATTTTGGTCCTAGTTGTTTTAATTGCTATGGTGACTTACTCCATCTTCTTGTCTTTCCAGCTTCTAATCAGGTCTGTCATCTTAGGAATTAGCCTGTCTTGGGAGAAAGCCAAGTTTCGGAGCAAGATTGATTCCCACCACTTATCCCCCTGTTTTTTTTAATATCTTAGATTCTTCTTGTCTTCCTTTTCTCTCACCAATATGCACGGTCACAAAGCCAGGAGGTGGTAGTACCTCATATGTTCTCCTTGTGGTTCCTTGCCACTGAAACAGGTGTCTTGCTCCCTGATAAAAAATATTCCTACCACCAGCTTTGCCTGTTGACATTGATTCCTACATGGTCACTCACCTTTCCATTGAGCAGTGCCACCTTACCATAGATCATCCATGATCCCCCACACTGCTGCCTCTGCCATCTCATCCTTTTTAAGCATTGCCCCACTGTGCCCCATTATGCTCTTCTCTTGTACCTGTTTAATGGCTCTTCTTCCTCCACATGGATCTAATTTGCCTGGAGCCTAGAATCTCACTCCTCATTAGCTCAGGTTAGACTTCTGATGCAGAAAGCTTGTTTTGAGAATTACCTCCTTCACTGTAACTACATGTCCAGTCAAGGGTATAGCTTCTGAATTGTGTAGGGATCAAGATTTGACACTGCTGTTGTGGCTTATACCTGTAAGAGTCTGGTTTTCTTTGTTTACATACAGCATTACCCCAAGTCTAAGAAGTAATTTACCAGGCAGAGCTGCCCACAGGCAGTGCAGTGCCAGTTGCTGAGAGACACAGAGATGCTGGCTCTTTGTAATTACATGACAAGCAGATTGAAATTGTTTTTATTGTGCTCTATGGCATTATATATTCTTCATATAATAACGAATATATATTCTTTATTATATAAAGGATATATATTTTAATGTCTGATATTTTATTAAAGGAGCATAACTATGCAGACCTGTGCAACATAGCAAGTGAGAAGTGTGTGCAACACTCTCTTCTCTAGAAAAGTATGGAGGATCCAGTCCCTCAGCTGACAGATGGCTCAGGAGAGTTTGAAGAGACCTTTTTGCTTTGAGAAAGCCCTTCCCTGTGCCCCATCAAATCCTGATCACATCTGAAAGAGCTCCTTTTGGAGGGTGCACAGGAACTCAGATGCCTGTCTGAGGACCATGCATGGTTTGTGATGGTCTTGGGATATCTATGGGAATAAAGGCAGGGTCTTCATTTGGCTTGTGATTTTCACATTTCGCATTCACACTTTCTTTGAAAGTTACAAGGAAGGTGGGGTTTGCTTGCTTACATGAAAAACTAGAATTCTGGTGCCAGGTAAGAAGGAAAGCTGAGGTGTTACAAGTAAGGCAGGAGACACTGTGTCCAGCTATTAACCAGAGTGGCTGTTCCCTTACGAGTCAGCAACCTTATCTACCTGTGGTGAATGTACTGTCCCCAAGGCCACATTATGCCATGAAGATAACTGCAACAAGAGTTTGAGTTTCATCTGTCAATGTGTCCTTTCCCATGGAGAACTGAAACCAAAGTTGTAACACACCCAGGTGATCTTTCAAGGGCAGCTCTTGAGGGAGTTGATCTTTGTTGTTGTAAATGTGCTGTGAACAATGAAGTCCAAAGTGCACTGCCGAGGTGACAGAAGGCTTTGTGCCTGACTTCATGCTCCCTTTATCCCTTCTTACACCTTCCCCACAGAAACAGGACAGGAGCTTGGCTCTTGTAGGCATGCTGCTCGGCCACTCATTGAGGTCTGAGCCCTTTTATGATGGTGGATTTTTCTAATTGATTCCTTAAAACTAATCATTTGAGCAAGGCATTTGTGAGGTGTTTTAGTCAGACTTAAGTGAAACAGAAAAGTCTTACAGCATGCATCAAGTCTGTTTTCATGTTCTCCATGTTTGGCCCTTTGGTCGCTGGCACCCTGGCTGTGGAAGAACTTTTTGGATTACTTTTATTCTCTCACACTGGTTAGCAGCCCAGGTTTGTGGAGAGATGCTGCTTCTCCACAGGTCTAAATTGTGTACACTAGAGCCAGAGTTGTCACAGTCTCAGGGTTGTGAGGATTGATAGTGTTGGCATTATGAGCTTTACTGCTCTTCTGTGGCTAAACACTCAAACTGAATGAGTCCTCTGGCAGAAATTCCAGGTCATTAAGCCAGCGAGCATTCCTTGCAATCCTTTTTTGTGACTAAACTCAGACTTCATAGACTCTGAAGTTACTCTTTTTGTCCTAAAGAGCCATCTACTTTGGAATAATAGGTATGGGTGCATCAGGACGTATTGGTACCTCTTATGTCAGAGTGCTAATTTCTTCAGTAATCCTAAGAAAAACCAAAGCCACACTGGATGCATAATGGACATGGGTGCAGCAGTGTTTCCTCTGCAGCTCTAACCTGAAATGTCTCTGGTTTTGGAAGATTTCTGGTTTCTGAATGACTAGTGGTTTACATTAACAGTACCCAATTCAGATCTTACAGAATCACACAATGGTTGAGGTGGGAAGGGACCACTGGAGGGCACCCAGTCCAACCTTCCTGGTCAGGCAGGGTCCCCCAGAGCACTTTACTCAGGATTGTGCCCAGATGGCTGTTCTCCAGGGGAGATGCCACAGCCTCTCTGGGCAGCCTGTTCTGGTGCTCAGTCACTTGCACAGTAAAGAAGTTCTTCCTCATATTGAGGTGGAACTGCCTGTGTTCCAGTTTGTGCTCATCACCTCTGGTTCTGTTCCTTGGCACCACCAAGAAGGGCTTGCATCCATCCTCCTGACACCCTCCCTTCAAATACTTACAGACATTGAAGAGATCCCTTCTCACTTGTTTCTGCTTGAGACTGAACAGGCTCAGCTTTCTCAGCCTTCCCTTGTAAGAGAGATGCTTCAGTCTTAGTCCCTTGATCATCTTAGCCCTCCCCTGGACCTGCTCCAGGAGCTCCCTGTCTCTCTTGTACTGAGGGGCCCAGAACTGGGCACAGCACTCCAGATGTGCCTCATCAGGGCTGAGCAGAGGGGCTGGGTCACCTCCCTCAACCTGCTGGCAACAATGCTCCTCTAATGTACCCCAGCATACCTTTGGCCTTCCTGGCCACAGGGATGCACTGCTGGCTCGTGGACAGCTCATTGTCCACCAGGACACCCAGGTCTGTCTCCACAGAACTGCTTTCCAGTGGTCAGTCCCCCAGCCTGTCTTGGTACTTAGGGTTATTCTTCCCCAGCTGCAGGACCCTGCATGCATGCATCTGACATAAATATCTGATTTGTCTTACTACCAATTGTCTTACTTACTGCCTGATGGCAAGTTTTCTCTAGATTCTGTGTTATAATTGACAGCAAATGAAAGTTTTGCAATTGTTTCAGTCACATACACTGAATTATCCATTTGAATGAAAAGTACACCTGGTACTCTTACTCACTTGGTGTATGCTCAGTTGTGTTTCTGTTGTCCCCACTATTTTATTTTGTCAGAGACTTGGGTTTTTACATGACAGGACTGCTATAATACTTGTCTTCTAAGAGTGGTGTATATGAAATTACATCCTAGGTGAACAATTAGGCCTACTTAAAATGGAAAAAAATATTCAGAGGGTTATTCATGTCAGAGGTTTTTTTCTTTACTCTGCAAATTTTTATTTTTCTCTCACTTTTTTTATCTGTCTCTTCCTTGCAGCATTAGCCACTATGTGCTGGTGATGTCACTGACCATATTTATGATGGTGATGAATGGACTGGCCCAGCTGTTAACTACACGGAGACTTGGACTTCCCAGAAGGAATAAGCACCATTCCATGTGATGGAGCATTCTCAGACTTCCTCTGAACCAACCTCCAGCTCTGGAATGCAAATAAGGGTTAATGGACTGGAGTGCCAAAATCCCATCCAGCGATTGAGTGCTGTGCTGATACAGATTAAATGCTGTCACAGACTGAAATTTGCATTTGAGGATTGCCATTGAGATACCAATGGGAATATGGGAATAAAAAAGCCTCTGATTATTCTTCAGGTGTACACATTTCTTGAACATGACAACAGCAACAAAATTCTTTTTAAAATACATAGGCAGCTGTCCTTTGGGTTGTGTTTTTTGGGGAGGTTTTTTTGTTTGGTGGTTGTTGTTGTTATAACTTGGCTGCCAGCTGTTTTTCTATACTCTCATTAGGAGTCTGCAAAATTCTAGCTTAGTTTCATATCTTGCACCTCCCAGACTAAGTCATGAATGGGCAGATGGCTGGTTTGTGTGTACCTGATGTGGCACACGTGTTGGAATATCTCTGAAACGGGCTGTGCTTTTTGCCAGCCATGTCAATGTTCCTGTGAGGATATCTTGAGGCAGGTTAAGGCTGGTGTGCTGTGAGGCTGTTGCTGTAAGACAAGGTCTTTCAGCTCATCCTGCTGTGAATTGCTGCTGCTGACTGGGCTCTCCTGCTGTCTCCTGTGCTTGGGCAGGCTGAGCAGGAAGACACTCAGGTATGACACTCATGATCCAAATGAAAAGGAACCTGGTTAAGTAGCAGTCGGATTCCCTGAGCCAGCTCACGATAGGGTGGGCAGGCAGGTTAGGGCTAGTTGTTTCCCTAGCAGCCCAGTTAGATCAGCATAAAGAGATCATGGAGCTGTAGCTGGAATTGCTGCTTTTCAGAAAGTGATGCCATGTGCAGGCTTTTTTTTTTTTTCCTTGTTTTTCTTTCCACTTGTGTTCTGCTCCATTACTGTAAGCATCAGTGATGGCTACACAATGAATCTAATGCAGATTCCTTGTGTACTGATTACAAGTGAGAAGCAAGGAAAAGAAAAATGTTGTTCATTCCAGCCCATTCTATGATGGCATCACTAAAATTGTGCTGTGTAATATTCCCATGTCACACTCCCAAGTGGCAGCCAGGCCTTTCTATCTGGGAGCTGATACATATGCTGCGTGATGCTGGCAGCCAAGGCTCATGCATCGTGGGGGCTTCTCCAATGCTCTTTCCCGCCATCTGGCATTTGGCCATGGTCACGTGTCTCTTAAACACTCTGAAAACTAGTCATCCATCTGCAGGAAGATTGGCTGGGAAAAGCCAGTTACAAACCTCCATCTGCTTCTCAGGTACTAGAAAAAAAATGGCATCCCGGGCCTGCAGTCACCAGTGCAGCTTCAGCGTACCTTGAGAATATCTGAGTACTGTTGTGGGAGTAATTTTTTCCACTAGGTGGTAGTTCAGTGGTCTTCTTGGGCATGTTGCCTCACAGCTGGCCTCAGTTACAGCAGGTATTTTGCATTTGTTACAGGCTATACCTGCAGACTGCACACCTAAAGGCGGACACGTGCCTGGTGCTGGTGGTTGTACCCTACAGCCAGAGCAAGGAGCAGCCATGAGCAGCTGGAAAGTTGCCACTAGGGCACAGTCCATGTATAGGCATGGGAATGTGCCACACTTGTTCCAGGATCCAGTGAGTGTCTGCTGTGGAGAGCTGTCCTCACCTTAGCCTCACTCCACAAGTATCTGCAGCATATACTCTGTCATTGTGGGTACTCTCTGCATCCTCGGCTTTCTGTGCCCTAGCTGATGTCTTGAGACCTCTGCCCATAGTGCTTCCCTTCAGCACACCAAGCTCTAAGCCATTGACCGTCCCAGACCCCATTGCTGGAGTGACTGCTTTGCAGAACTTCTGTTTGTAGAACAAATTCACTCATGGGAGCAGCTGAACAGCTGGCATTGATGTGAGTGAAGAAATTGACTGAAACATTGGGAATGTGGGACTCACATGGCTGCCACCCCATAAGTCCCACCTTCTGCAAGCTGATCAAAACTTCTTGTTATTTATGACAAGACCAAATGGATGTCCTACCTATTGGGAGGTAGATACTGCTGGCACTGCAGGGTCCCTGGGAGAATGCAGAGGAGCTCAAGCCTAAGGCCTTTTTTTTACCACAGGCGGCTAGTAATAAAACAGCATCTCAGCCCACTGCACCTGGTGCTGCTCATCTGTGGTGGTGGGAATAATCTCTGTACTGTGGTATGCAGGCAAATGGAAATGAACGTGCAAAGTACAGCCTGCATCAGTTACTCTTTCTCTTATGGTTTCCATAGCATCTTTTCCTACAAAGTGAGTTTTGTTTCTTACGTTGTTCCTTGTAAGAGAAGAAAGGGGACAATGAGCACAGGGGAATATGCAATGTGTAATTTGCAATATGCGTGTTGTTTTTCCCCAGTGCTGCTCTGCAGGGGTTTGTTCTTGTTTGCCATTTGCTCTGGTTGGGCCATGGTGGTAGCAACCTCAGCTGCCCTTTCCCTTTCCCCCCTCCAGTTCCTTGCATCTCTGTGCCATTTGTGAATTCAGTTTCCATCAGAGGCCACAGGAGTGCTGGAGAGCAGCTCTCATGGAGAGGCAGGATTGGTTGTGCTATTCTTGTGTCTCCCCAGGGGAGGCTCTTGCTGGAGTCTTGGCCCACACTTCTGGGTTGACTCCAGCATGGAGAGGTGTCAAAAATTCCCCCACTCAGCTACTTTACACAACCCCATGGGGTGTGTGACAAAGTCATTTCTTCCCTCCCACAGATGTGTGTTCTCCAGAAACAAATGGCATCGGCAATAAAACATCCTCCCCAACCTTAGCAGCTAAGGTAGAGAGTAAAGTTTTGTGTTTGGATGAGTTTAAGCTTTCTTTTGCTCTACTTGTGGGTCTTCAAGCACCATCATCCCTCTTCATGGGGTCCTGACAGGATTCAGGCAACAGTAGGGGGTTCTGAGCCAGCAGATGCTTCCAGCACACATGAAGGACATGAAGGCAGAATTTACCCCAAGCTCTTCTGCCTGCCTTCTTTCAACTGCAGCAGAACTGCACACTCTCTGACACTGGAGCAGATGAGGCTCCAGAGGGTGAAACCCTCAGGCTGGAAAAGACAGGTAGATGGACATTGTTATTCACACCAAGGGTGGCACAACTTTAATTTTTTTTTTTTACTAAAAAACTCTGCAAGGATTCTGTCTTCCTGATTTCAGATCCATGAATCCCTGAAGAGCTAACCGTAAACCTAGAGTGCCCATCAGGCAGTGTAATGCAAGAGAAACTATACTGAAGAGCAGCTGATACAAAGGCCTTGTAATCTTCAGCACTAAGAATTGTTCTCTACTTTTTTGTTATCAAAGCTGTACACAGCAGCCTTTTGATATCTGCCCAGGGAGTGAACTGTTTTTCAGAAATGATGAAGCCTAGATTGTATCAAGACCTCTTATGACTCAAACTAAATAACTTCCCCTTCTCCTTCACAGAGTAAATCAGATTTTATGAGCTCTGGCGATTTCGATGCATGCTGTGCCTGTTAGTTGTAAGTCTGGTGCAGTCTTCACATTTCTGAATGAGAATAATTATATGAATGAACATTCATGATCCCACCTGAACCTTAAACTGCAGTGTCTGGTTTGGAGAAGCCACAGTGCAAATGTTTTTTCAGCTCTTACCACCCCAGCTAATTTGTAAGGATTCAATGCTTATTACTTTTCCAGATTGTTTGTGTGAACCCTGCAGTCCCTTTTCCTGTGGCTTTGAGTGTTGGGGATACTTCACCCACATGCTTTTGGCAAAATGGATGAGAATGTGGAGGGTGCCCTGCTTCTGCATCTGATAGATGTGGGGCACTGTGAGCAGGTGCCAGCTGAAGACAATATTTTTGGGAGCTATAGTTGTGGTAGGGAAGGAAGAACGTCTGTCTTGTACCTGCTCTGGGGTGTGCTGTGTGTCACAGTGGTGGGACATCTCCAGGTGCCCTCTTCTCTATCATCACGTGGCTTCATCCAGCCTGAAGGTGGAAAACTGTCTTCTACTGTGTGTTGTCTTTGGAATGCTGCTGATGAGCTTCTGTGGCTGGGGAAGGTCTGGGAACCTGGCTTGCAGAGCTGCCAGCTGTGTGGTACAGCCCCAGGTCAGTCCTGGTTATCCATCCATGAGACAGGGCTTGTGGTGAGCTGGGACTGACCATCACAGCAGCTGGCAGTCACCAAATTATTTCAGTTCTCTCTGGTTTCTCTTGGACTAGTTATGTTCATAAGGATGTGTAGTGTTGAATCCAGTTCATCTGCTTATACAGGCTCTGAATCCAGCTGCTTCCTGAAAGAGCTCCCTCCTCGCCCCAGGGCAGGGCACAGTATTTTAGAATTTGAGGACTGAAAAGAGGAAGAAGGCGGCTTGAAAGCATGGCAGTCTCCCTCTTCCCATGACCTTTGAAATCAAACTTGTTGATATTTCCATTATTTGTTTATTTATTGACATATGCTTGGCATAACTTTCTAACTTTGAAGGTGGATAATGTAAAGGCAATGACAACACACCTTGTTTTGTTTGCATTTTTTCCATGTCAGTTGTAAGAGCAAATGCCTCTAATGTTACATAAAGTGAAGTTGACTTAAAGGTTTACCTTTTGCTCAGGTCAGTACTGCTGACAAACCTGTTAATAACGGCTGGATATCATCCAGTGCTTTCTCTGCAATGGGGAGATAAAGCACCAGGCCCCCCAGCCTGTCTGTGACTGCAGCCAAGTCCCCCCCAGCTGTCTGTGACTGCAGTGGGACACAGCCAGGGATGGAGCCCACTTCTGCTCTGAGTTTCCTGCCATCTGCACCCTCCCTCTCGGGGTGTCACCTCTGCTACAAGGAGGCCCTTCCTGACCTGAACTGTCCTGTGACCCAATGTACAGCCACCAAGTCCTGCACACCCAATGCTGGGGCCAGCAGCTGAGTGAGGGACAAGGTAATGTACAGTCAGGCCTGGGGAATTTAAATTTAAATCACTGCAAAAGCAATCACACCCGGGTCCAAAGTTTTTGCCTCGAAGTGAGAAAGTAGGAGAAATATGAGAAAGACACGTGTTACTACCACAGCTCTTCACTGTTCCCACTGTCCCCTCTTCCTTCTCAAAGGGTTTGCAGCTCCAGCAGTACCTGCCCAAGCCTGGCTCCAAGCTTCAGCAACCACAGGCTGATCCAAAGGGCACATGTCCAGTAACAAACATTGCACAATTGAACCACTGGCATTTAGGGCTGGGGAAACCTCTGACCAAGACCTGGACTCCTCTAATTAAACTTAGCTTATCGCTCTTGTGGAAGTGCTGAAGGACAAGGCATGCTCAGTGCAGTTCTCATATTGACTTTCTGTGGAGTAACCTTTATATCTCAATAGAGGTGGCCTTTTAGTGATGTACATCATTATTCTGCCTTCTTGGCATGTGAGGCAGTGCAAGACAAAAACTGCAGAGTAATTTCAACAGAGGCTGAAATTTGGTGGTGTGAGTTGCGGTGGGCACACAAGCAGAGAGAGACTCTGAAAATGCTGTGATTTTATTTTTGTATCAATTTCCATATTAAGTTAAGAGACACTAGAACTTACTGTACAAAGCACTGCTATCCAGAACTATATTTAGCTGCTCAGATATTTGTGTCTCCATCTCACTAGATCTCCAGAAGTGAGTGGATATTTTCCATCAAGGGCTTGTTAAATCTGACCTACTGTGAAAGGAAAATATCTGTTTCATCACCATGCATTTTTCCATACAAGTGGCATCTTTCTGTGTCTTTTCTAACCTACTTTATATTTCCTTTAAAATGCTACAAACTTACTTGCTGTAATGTAACTTGGTAATTAACTGGTGGTTACAACCAAAATAAGAAGTTAACATGCATGTCATTTTTAAAGAATTACGTAGTGCAGGAAAACCTAGTATTTGGGATGATGGCCAAATCTCCATCCAGGACCTGAACTGAACATAAGCCTTCTGAAATTTGTCTGAGGCTCCTAATTTCCTGGGGCTTTACTTCCCCACTAATCCCAAAACAGCCATGCAGTGAACCCTGCCTGAGATTTATTTTTCCCAAGCATGAGCATTTCCCTGGAGGGTCCCTCCTGCCTTTACTTCTCCAGCAATCTGTGTCCTGTTGGCCCAGGACCTGATCTGCCAGCCCAGCTCTGCAGGAGAATCTTAGGAGCATTTTGCAGTCCCAGGACCCAAACCCAGGACAGTTCAGGGGACGAGTTTTGTCCTATTCAGTGGGTCATGGTGGCAGCCAGTCTATCACAGGAGGGCCCATTTGTTTAGATTGCTGCTTCTTTCTTTGTTTGTTTAAGAGTTGGATTTTTTTGTTAATTTACACTTAAAGCTTGAGGTTTAGTTTGTTTTTTTTTTTTCAAGTAATGATTGTGAGACCAGCTGTCAGCATTAATTTGTTTTAATATGACTCAATCTGAGCAGTGCTCAAGCTTCCTCTTAGAAAATGTAGCTGACTGAGGGTTTTTTTTTCAGGCAGTTTGCTTGACAGAGAATAAATTTTTACAAAAAGTTGCTGTACAGAGCAAGGGAACAGACTCTATCATTTTCCCTTCCTGCTGCTCAGTTCTTGCAAAAGTACCTGACATCTGGGGAAAAGCAGCCTTTTTATTAGTGGGTGCATGGAAGGCCCACGGGCAGGAGCACAGAATAACTGGCTCTGCAATTTATAGAACTGCAACTAATTGTGTTTTAAGGCTCTGTTTCAGTGAGGCACCATTGCTGCCTATCATTTCAATAAATATATTGGAACTGAATGGCAGTAACTATGTTTGCTCTCCTTCTGGCAATTTTAGTTCTTTGTGAAAAATCACGGCAGCTGTGCACTTTCTGAATACAAAGCAACAGAGCACAGGTAAGTGGAGGTGACATTCCCCTGTAGTTCACAGCAATTAACCTCAGGAGGGAAAGAAAAATTAAAATGGTCACTGGTGTTTGGGAGAATTACCTTCTGATGCATTGCAAATACCCTTGTAGGCAGTGATTTACCTTAATCTGTGCCAAAGTTATGCAAACATGCTTACGATGGGTTTGACAGCTTGATCCCTTTCTCACTCTGGGAGTGGAAGAGGAAGATGGATCGGTGTACATGCTTCTAGAGGCAAAATGTGTGATACTTGTCAGGTTAGAGCTAACTGGCATTATTTATTTGCTTACTTTGCAAGTCCGTGAATGTGCCTCACCATTAAGAAGACGAACACAGTAATGATTCTGTTTAATTAAGGGAGAAGTAACTTTCTTGCCAGTTGTAAGTGTCGCTTGATCTATCTGAGGTGTCACAGGACTGGAGAACTGCAGAGGGCTGAGGAAGCATTATTTGTGCTCAGTGCGTGGAGCTTTATGAAAGCAATTTACATATTTACACACTGAAGCATAACTACCAGAACATAAGCGGGGTGATAAATGATTAACTATAAAAGATTGGCAGCTTGGGCAAAAATCCAGCAGAGCACTTAAGCATGTGCTTAACTTCAAACAACCTGGCCCTGCTCGCAGTGTCAGGACCTCTCTTAAGTTCGGGAATCTGCTCCTGCACTTTAGTTAAATGTGTGCTTAAGTGACCAGGAGGGCCAGAGTCTGGCTAAGCGAGCTTGTAAACAGGAAAAGCTTTCTCGTAGAATGCTTTTAAATCGGGATGGCAGCTGTAAGGAGGCCTGTAAACAGATCAGAGCTCAGCACAGATGTAGCTCCTATTGATGAAGTGGGAATTGTCTGTTGCCTAGCATTTCTCAGACAAAGGGCAAAACCAGAGGTATTGCAGCAGAAGACTAATCTAGTCTGCCCATTTCAGCACAATGTTTTGTTTTGTGTATTTTGTTCTGGTTTGTTTTTAATTTTTGGGAACATAAACATGCTAAATATTTTATTGCTGTTCTGTGAAAATCACGCTCTGCTTTGGCCAAATGTTGCTTTCAGTAAATGGTTTAATTGAAAATGAGATTTGGCCAAAAAAAAAAAAAAAAAACAAAACCAAGAAACTCCCAGAAAACAAAACCCCCAACCTCCAAACAGTATTTTAATTTTCCAGTAATTGAGACTCTTCTCCAGCATTAATTTTGCACCCACCAAGAATCCTGTTAGTAATTTTGCTTCATCACAAGCCACTTTCTTACAGTGTATTTGGAAGTTCCTGCAGCTGGAGGTTGAAGAAACTGCTCTGAAGCACAAGTGTTAAGCAAAAGTTGAAGGCCCAGATGAGGGTCATTCTGATGGAGCTGGTTTTGGTCTCCATGTAACAATTCAGGAATGTTTCCATGCATCTGGGTGAAATTTACCAAATGAGTACTACAAATGAAGTCCACTGCTTTCTCCTTTTATCTCTTCTAAATGAGAATATTTGGGCTTATATCTCCAGTCAGAGTGACTTGCTCCTCGAGTTACTCCTCCCACCTCCAGCAGATACCTGGGAGCAGTGGCTACTGTGCATTCACCAGGCATTCACTCAATCCTTGTGGGCTTTTATGTCACCACAAAGTGATACATGATGCTGTGCGTGCTCTTTCCATTTTGTGAAGCTTTTTGGCTCCATAATTAATTTTTTTTTTAATTCATTTTATCTCTGATGATACAATCTCTCTTAAACCATGTCTGAAGTTCTTGGTGGTTGGGTGAAACTTAATTAAAGCGTGTCAGTGTGATGGTGTCTTTCATTCAGGAGACAAGAATGAAGATGATAATCTCCTTTTCTGGAATAAATATGAATGGATTCAATGCCCAAAACATAGGCTCTGGGTAATTAACAAGAATCAGAAAAAGGTGAAAATATTTTTCCAGGGCTCAAATTAAGATCTAAGCAATAAGATACTGTTACTGGAGTGTGTTGCCAGCCTTAATAGCCAGGAAACAAGTGGGAAAAATAGGATCTAGACAGCCCTGGAGACAGAAAAAAAAGTTGGAAATACAATTTGGAGAGAATGGCTGCAAATTCTCATAACAAATGTGAGTGCAGACTAGAAAATTATAAATTATCTGATTTGATTCAGACTGTATTCAAGGCTTTTTGTATTTCTTTTTTCTTTTCAAAATCAACAGGTTTGCATCAAATTACCTCAATCCCTCAGCAATTTCTCCTCCTAATGAAGCTAACTTGAAAGATGCTGAACAATGATCACATCTACAGTGAAAGCAGTCACATTTTTGTATCAGAGGGTGGGGAGGGGCTGGAGCTTTCTCCATATCTGTTTAAAGCATCAAAATGGGTTTCATGCCTCTGAAGGCATGGACCTTGGGTATAAGCCAACAGCTGTCAAAATCCACAGGAATTTCCTAAAGCCTGTGGAAGCCAATGGATTGAAAGGTCAGTTGTAGATAGATCAACAGTCAAAGTGCTCTCTCAGGAGCATAAGTTAAACGCTGGTTATTACAAAATTCAAGTGCTTACATTTTTTGTAAGTCTGCTATCATTCCTTTTTCACAGCTGGGTTTAATGTGTTGGACCTATATGGAAGTTGTGGCTTTCCAGAATGTTATTGCAGGTGCCACATTGCTACAGCTTATCCAGGTAATGCTTCAGGTGGCTGTGAGCTGATTGTCTTCTCATATGCAACCCACCCCACTCCCTCCAGCAAATCCTCCAGCTCCCTTGGTGTCAGATTTGAAATCCCCATCTTTACTCAGAAGTTTTTGTGCATTGGTCAACCCACGAGTGTGGGCAGGAGCAACACCTGGTCAGAACTGAAGAGGGGAAAAAGCACTAACACTGGTTTTCACTACCAATCCTGGTTCCTTGGGAAGAAGGTATATCAAGGTGGATTTTATCACTGGCAAATTAACCTGAGAATTGGTGAGGGATGTAGAAGAGGAGCTGACAACTCTTCCATTACCATTATTGAGTGGCTTTGCTTCTATTACTAAAGGAAACTACATATATACATACATATATATATTTGGGGGGGATTTTTTGTCCTTTTCTTCTGGGCTCAGACAATTAAGAAATCGGTAGATCATGTAAATTCAGGAGAGTAAGTGTATTGTTTTCTGGTTTAAACGAGTCCTTTGTGTTTTGTCTTGCCTGCAAAATCCTTCCTGTTTCGCAAATGCAGGATAAGTAGGCAATATATGTCAGAAAATATGTGATAATAAATGTTTAACTGTGGTTTTCCATTGCACATGCTGAAAGTAAGAAAAGGAGGAGGGGAAATAGACATGTTAATGATGTCCTATCATTATCACATTTGCTTAACGTAGCATGGGAGGAGGATGCATAATTACCTGGACAGAGACCGAGTATATTGACTTCAGCTATTCCTCAGCTGGAGCTGTTTTTCAGTGTGTGAGCACAAAAAGCTTTAAGGAATAATGCGTAAAAATGCTATTATCCTTGGAAAAAGCTATATTCAGCTGTCTTGGCCATTATGTAGGTGAAAACACAATGGGTACCGCGACTGCTGAGTACATTTGCATGAGATTGGTTAAATCATCTAAGCAGAATGTCTCCCCTGTCTGTTTCACCCCATGCTCAGATGCCGGGGAGCCTGAAAGCAAGAGTGGAAAGAAGATGCAACACTGCATGAGCACTTCCATTATTTTTTTCTGATTAAAGAGGAGGCACAAGAGGTGGGGAGGGACTGGCTATTCATGGGAAATGCCAGTGGGGAAGAGTGGCACCTCTGGGTTCTGTCGCAGTGTGCAACTTTGGGTGCCTTGATAAAGAGTCTGGGATCACTTTTTTGAGCTTGATTTAATTTTTAACAAATTTGGTCAGGACACCAAAATTCCCACTTCAATCCACAGCATTCAGTAGAAGGGTCAGTTCTTCCCCTCTGAAATGGGAATTGTTTGAAAGGATGACCCACTCACACTTAATCCCTTCTCCGAAAGGTTAATAGCCTACCTGGACATGAAGGACAATTTCTTTTGTACTTGCAGCAGGAATCTGATCTCTGTTGGGGTTTCTGGGAATATCAATGATGCAAATAATACCCCCCCTCCAGCATCAATTTGAGTGCCGTTTGCCAAGTTGTGACTGCCTGGTGCTGATAAGGTACAATGTTATTGCTGGAGCCAAGACAGACCCTGGCCTTGCTGATGGATGAGGCTCTTTCTCTGGGCTGCATTTGTGTGGTTCCAAAGCCTTTGCAAGAAATTTAGAGAATATGTCCCCAGGATGTTGTGCTTTGGAAAACAGGCATAGGGATTGGAGCATGTTAGCTCAGCTGTGGTTTTACTGGCAGTATGGGACATGAAATAAAACAAAGTTTTCATTTGGCCATAGAAATGACTAAATAGAAGTACTTTACCACTTAGAGAGTGTTACATTCTTGTCGTGTCTCAGCATTTTCAGATACAACAGATGAAACAAATTATGCAAGCACTAAAAGAATGCATTGTTAGCCCCATCCTTAACTTGCCTGCAAGTAAATAAACAAACACAAATAACTTATATTGAAGGTACTGTGGGTGGACTTTTTGCCTTGTGCTGGTCCATGGAACATATATACATGTGTGTGCATCCGTAAACTGTTCCTGCTGCACATGTTGCCTGCTGGGTCTCACAGTGTAGGAGAAACCACATGACTGCACATCCCTTATTTGCATTCCAGTTGTATACAGATTTGGCAATTTGTTTATGCAGTTGAATGTATGTAATTATCAATAACAGAGCCCACAATAAGTCCCAATTAATGTTGCCTCAGGAATCTTCCTTTATGTTGTGCTGATTTCTGTAGATTTAAACACTCAGCATTAATGATGCATTAATATTTTCTCTTGTGTTTTGGGGGGAGTTTTGGTTTTTGTTCTTTTTGTTTGTTTTTGTTGTTTTTTTTAAATTCAATGCTGTGTTTGCAGTATATAATCTCCCATTTATTTTGTTCTCTTTGCTCAGCAGGGACGCTTTTTCCACTGACTCTTTATGAGACTTCTTCATGGGTACGAAAGCCATTTATCTTTATTAGTTGTATATTTTGCTCATCACCTCTCTTGCATTTATGAATTAAATATTTATTGATTTTTTCCACAAAGAAGAATGCCTCACTGCTCAGTAAGAACAATTACCAGCAGCTATGCACAGAGAACTGTGAGCAGAGCAAACCTTCATTACTTCTGCATGCACTTCCATGTCAGAAGTGACGGGAACTGAATCTGTCTTTTAATGGAGATCCTTGTAGGGCTGGGTATTTTCTTTCCAGGACTCTTGTGAAAGAAGAGATTGCATCTGTTTTGTTTGGTTTTTTTTTTTTTGCTTTGTGATACACCAGCAAAAATGAAGGAATTTTTCACCTCTTCTCCACTTTTCGCTTGTAATCTTGTCGAACTGATACATATTCATCCTGATATCATATGAAACCATTATAACTGAAAGTGATTAGCTTCCTCTTAGTTTTTCACTAATTAATTTTAAGGCTCAAAGGATCAGTGTGATCAGCTGCCAGATATTGCTGCATGAAGCCTACAGCCCTGTCTGGATCTTGCTGCAGGAATGTGTGTAACCCTGTGCTGGAAATGGTGTGTTCGTACAGCATACAGGACAAATCCTCATCACCTCTGAAAACAGGGAGATTGTTTCCAACCTAGATAATGTTCCTTCAAACTGCAGCCAAGGAATTTGATGCTGAGTCTCTATCTAAAGCATGGAAACACCCTGTCAAAGAAAGCAGTCACAGAAAATGGCTTTGAAATAGTTTTTTCTCCCCAGCAATATCCTGCATTGTTTGAAGTTACGTCCCATGAGCAGACCTGGTGGACCCTGGGAAGACTGAGCCTGTGCTCCCTTCCCCTGGCTGCCTGGCCGTGTTCCTCAAGTGTCCAGGTGGGGGCCATCCAGACAAATGGCATTGCTGACCACTGCCTAGTCTTGGCCATGTGCTTTTCCCTGGGACCTCTTTTTCTCCCAGACTGCTATGGCTCATCAGTCATGTGGAAGTTCAATTGTTTTTGAGACTTATACCTCTGAGACTCCTTTAAATTCAGCTGAAATTGGCTGAGAGAGAGAGAGGTAGAGAGGGATGATGTCTGTATTCCTGAGGACACAGGCTAATAACTCTGCTCTCCTAATGACCATCCTTCTCTCCCCTGCCTTATTGCAGCCCTTGACAATTGGAAATTAAAGACAACTCATGCCCTGTGGCAGAAATCATTTAGGTGGATCACCCTTTTTTTGGTAAATGAAGTTTTTGCCTCTACACTTTGTGATCCGAATGGGCCAAAACTAACCCTGTCCCACTGTTCACTACTGACTTCCTTGAACTTGGAAGGGGGTGATGAAGACCTGAGTTTTAGCTTTTTATTCTCAGTCTTGACAGTGTTCAGGAAAGAAAGGGAGCTTCTGTGCCCTGTGGGGTTGCTGGGTGCAAGTTTCCTGTGCTCATCTGGGTCTGTGGCTGGAGCTCAGACCCTCATCAGGGAGCTGTTATGCACTGGCCCCTTCTGAGTGTACATGCAGATGTAATGGCTTTTTTTCAACATCTTTTTTTCAGCTGGGATGGCACCACTAGGATCAGTATAAGGACAGACAAGGAAATGTAGCTGAAGGCCCTTTTGCCACAGGACCCTTCGCTGAGGGATGCATTGATTTAACTCTAATAGAGCCAGCAAGCTCAAGTGGCTTCATGTTGGCTGCATTTTTCAGCAGACTCCCATAAAAACACTTTTTCTTTTGCTAACGCTTGGAGATTTGCTTCTCTTTTTGAAGAAATAGAAACATAGAGAGGAAAAAGCCTTTCCTCAGCAGCGCTGTTGACACAGCCACAGTTTTCATTATCTGCACTTTTCTTCTGCGGCAGCAATAATGTCACCTCCCTGGTCTCCTCGGGGCTCTCCTGACACATCAGCCAAATGCCCAGAGCAAGATTTCCAGGAATGGCTTTTGACAGGAAGGGCAGCCCATGCCCCGCAGCTGTGGCAGCTCCTGCAGCGCCTGAGCCTGACTGAGGCCTGAGCAGGGCGAACGCTGAGGCGGCTCAGGCATCGCCGGCCTTGCCTGCGCTCCTCAATCTGCTCTGCTTGTGGGACTGCCCCCTTTCCCTCCTGATGGATTCCCTGGGGCTGCAGCCCTGTGTTTGCTGCTCAGGAGCACCTCTGTAGTGATCAGCTCAAAGAAGGCAGCGGAACTGAAGGTGATTTTCTGCGTGTCTTGGCTGAGGAGGTTTGGGTTAATGCTTTCTTGCCAGGCACAGGCCGCACAGGCCATCCAAAGCTGGGCTCTGATTAGTCATCCTCCTACAATTTAAACTCTACTGATAATGCATCTTCTTTTTATTGTTTCTACTTCATTCTATTGTTTTTATTTCAGTAAATCCTTTCTTTGCAAGATGCTTTCCTCTAGCTAAGGGTGTGTCTCCCTTCACGGAGGTGACCATGCCGCTAGGATAAATACCCCTGAGGGGGAGGAACCACAGTGCCAGGAGGTCAAACTGGAAGCATTGCTGCCCTTTGATGTTAAAAAGCCCAGCTTGTATGATAAAGTGAACAATCCTCATTGAAATACCCACATCCCATCTCTCTGTCCACCCCCAGTGGTGTTTCTAGGGTGTGGGGTTGCAGTGGGAGGATCCCATCCCTTGAGTACCAGGGTGCTGGGATGCTCTCAGGGATGCAGAGGGAGGAGGTCAGCTCCATATCCTTTGCTGCCACAATTTACCCCCTTGGCAAAACCAGGTTCCAGTGTTCCAGGGGCACTTGGTCTCAACAGGCCTGTGCCCACGGGGAAAGAGCCCAGGGCTGTGCAGCAGCTTGGTTGCTGCCTGTTGGAAATGGCCTGGCTCTGCCTGACAGTGAGTGATACATTCTCCCCTGGCATCAATGCAGGCACAACTTCTCCCGTGTCAGGTTTGTGATGAAAGATATTCTCCTCTGCCACCTCCTTCTCCTCCTCCCCAGGACTGACTCTTTGAAAACTGTGGCTGCCTTTCAAAAGCTGGCTGTTAAAACGCTGGCTGCTAAAAGAGATAACAGCGTGCCTGTCCATGAAAGCCAACCATCCTGGGTGAGCTCATGGGAAAATCTGATCTAACCTGCCTGTCTGAGCAGTATTTATAAGCACTGCTACCCAAGGATTAGGCAGCCCAGCTGCACTGATGTAGTCAGTAAAAGCAGCTGTTTATATTTCAAACTTTCTGATGCAGCAGGGTTTTATAAAAAAGTCACAAGGCCACACTATTTTTTAATCCTTTTTTTTTCTTTTTTTTTGGGCAAAGCCTCGAGAGGAACAAGCAGTACTTCAAAACACTGCTGCCTCCATTTATTTAAACATTTCAGGATCTTCCTGTCACATCCCCACCCCCTATCCCAAACCTCAGCAAATAACAAGCTTTATTTTTGACACTGAAAAGGAAGCCAGGATGCATTCAACAGAGCCTTGCAGGATGCAAATTCCCACAGTTGCACCTACGGTGGGCATGTGGAGCTGATTTTCACTAGCTGATGAGCTTTAACTGCTAGTGCACTGCCGACTGTAGGAGTGGGGTTTCAGTCAGGTCTGGCCAAAACACAGCTGGTTTATCCCTCTCCATTTGAACAGCCGTGCCCCTGGGCTATGGGTTTCAGCTGACTTGTTTAGACAGAGGGACTGGAGAATGATGAGAAGCAGCTAGGAAATAAGAGCCCAAGAGGTGGGATTGCTGAAGTCTTCCTGATGCTTCCCGTGGTCCTCCTCCTATCTCAGGCTCCTTCAGGTAGGTGTCCTGAGCTCGTTCTGTATGGGGGTTTGGTGTGTGGCTTTTATCCCGAGGCAGAGAGGCTTCCAGCACTGCTCATGGATCGGTGCTGCACACCCTTTGTGCCCAGGGTCCTTCCCACCCCCTTCTGAACATCAGAGGGGCTCCCATGCCCAACTGCTCTTGAAGGAGCTTTCCTCCTCTCTGGGGAGGTTTGTGATATCCCGGGAATATTTTGGTTTGGTTTTATTTTTTAATTTGGCTGTTTGTTGTTAAAGCATACTAATCCTCTGATTCCAGCCCAGAAGGATTGGAAACCCTGTGTTTTGTTTCTCGACAGTCAGCATTTTCAGTAGATGAGACTGAACGATAAAGGGTGTTTACTTAGGCCTGAGGGTATGTAATAGTAGAATAAAGTTAATAAAATAAAAGAATTATTAACATTTTACTTAGCTTTAAGTATTTATTTTTTCTGGCTATTCCCTCAACCAGCTAGCTTTTTAGAGTAGTTCATTATCTGCTGCTATTGGGGCTGGGATATTCTGTTCCCTCTTCCTCTCATTTTAAAGGTGACTATTCCTTCATAGAAAAACTTTCTCTTCCTCCTGTCTGCTTGCCTCGGTGCCTGAGACTTACCCCTGGGACCTGGCTCTGTAAGGACTTGTATCGCTTCTGTGTTCCCCCACCCCTGCTTCAGGTTACTGAATTTACATTTCTATTGTACAAGTAATTACCTCATTCCTGGCTCCGGGCTGTATGCCTTTGCTTCGGAAAACACTTGTGCCGCGACTCTAACATTTCTCATGCTGTATCATTTATAACAGTGCAAAAGCCTTTGAGGTTTTATAATTGATAGCTCACCACGAGATTTGCATACAGCCTAAATGTATAAACATGACCAAACGGTGATCTGAGGACGTGCTTCCCAACATGGTGAATGTCTGGCTCCCAGTTTATTAGGTTTTTTAGGACTCCCAGCCCGATGAACTGCAGAAGAGGTGCTGGCATGCCCGTAGCCCATGAAGGACAAATCCCATACCTGTTGCTTTCCCCTTTTTGGCAGCACGTTGCTGCTTTTGCAGCCATTTTCTACATAAGTACCTGTGGCAGATGCAAGCCCAAGGAATTGAGGGACCTCCAGTGCCTGGCTGGTGGCCTTGAGGAGAGGTTTCTGCAGCCCTGCTGTGCTCAGGGCTCAGTGCTTCCCTACCAAGACAAGGGGATTTTGCCACCATCAAAGAGAGGGGATGAGCTCTTCCGAGCAGGAAGGAGCTTGCTGTGCTTGCCAAGCTATTTCTCCACGAGCTTTATGCACAGATGGGTGTGAGGATGCACATCTAGTGTGCACCTCCCTCTCTTCCACACCCCCTAAGGTGTCTGCAGCACTTGCCTAACAGCCCTATGGATGTGACCCTATGGATGGATAAAGAAAATCTGATGTAGAGCCTTGCCCTTCCCCATAAGGCCAGCCTTTTCAGAGTTCATGCTATGATCTTTAAAAAGGTAGCTTAAAAGCACTTTTAACTGAAAGCCAAGGTCAAAGAGGAAATGTTTTGCTGAAAAGTGATTTCTATCTAAAAAGTAGCTCTTCTTTGCTTAGTTTCTATATTTAAATTTTTATCAGAGCAAAAACTACTTCTGCAGGAAAGTTTCTGTGCAGAAATGTTACTGGTTCAGTGCAGGAGTCAGAGTCTTAACAGAAGGTAAATGTTTGCTGAGACATATTTGAAAAAACAAATCTCCAGTTAATTTTCCTTTTCCTGAAAAAATACCCTCTGTCACTTGGGGGTGTCTGGCAAATTTCAGGCTCACGGTTCCATAGAGCAAAACTGTGATGGGGCTAAATTCAGGCTTTATATTGGAAGGAAACTTGTGACCTTCTGTCCTTTTTCTGTTGCATCTTTAGAATGGATGTAAATCCATGAACTTCATTGTCAAGATGGGTCTGAAAGACTCATTTGTTATATCCCCATACATACATATGTTTGCTCTTCTCAAGTAGGGATGATGTTCTGAATGTGCAGCCAAGGCTTGATTCATAGATAATAAAGCAGCTCTGAAATTCTTGATATAGCCCTCCTAAAAGTAATTCACAGGATTAAAAATCTCTGTCAGGAAGCCAACTAAATGGTAAAGTTAATAATCTCTGCCAGGACCCTAGGCATAGGTTGTCACCTAACAAAGAGAGGGGATTTGTGGACCTTTAAGAGCAAATATCTACAGTACAGCTCATGGATCAGTAACACTGTGGGGCAATTTAGAGACACTTTAGAAACGAGGTGGGGTGGGGAGGGAAGTCAATCCAAATATCTTCTCCTTTCTTGAAAAAAGCAACACTGAGAGTGAACTCTTTCATCAGCCTGGAGGTTTTAAGCTGACTGTGTTAAAACAGCAGAGCAGTAGTTTTTTAATAAAAATTATGAGATAATACTTTCCTTTGTGAGGGTAATCCTCTTTATGTTTCTAATTTATAATTAAGGTAATTTCCATTAGAAATGATACCACCCTCCTGCCCCATAATCTACCACTGCATTTACAGTGAAAAAGGCTGAAAATGAACTGCTGTCTCCTTATGACTGAACAGATATGTGCATACCTCCAGCATAGAGACAGGCCCATCAGCAATGGGCAACCCCTTTCTCTGTCACTACAAATTAAAAGGATTCAAGAGCTGTGAGGTGTCACAGACTCTCTGTGAGATGAGGTCACGGTGTAGGATGGGCTGCAAAAATGGGCCCGAGGGCAGTGGTGGCCCTGGTGCTCTGCTGTGGGGATGAAGCCTGGGCAGGTGGGTGACAACCCAAGCACGGTTTTGCTGCTCACTCCCTGGGGTCCAGAGCAGGCACACTGGGTGCTGGGGGGGCTGAAAGGCTCCCTGCTGCACAGCACCCCGGGCTGGAGAGGGGCAGCCAGAGACGGGCTGAGAGTCCTGACCAGGGACATCCCAGTGGGCACCCAGCTGGAGGGTGCTGAGGGAGGGGGGAACTGTAGCACAAGGCCGACTTGTGGCTGCTGCCACCCCCTGCACTGGCACTGGGGAGAACCCTGGTTTGGAAGGGTGCAGAGATAGTGTACAAACCCTGTTTCCCTTGAATCAAAAACGTCCACACAAACCGGCCTAAAATCAGGTCTCTGGTCAGAAGAAAAATGAAGATTGGAAAATGCATTCAAAACTTTCAGTATTTCTTCATTCCTGTTATTAAGAAAAGAAATGGAACTCACAGTTTTTTTGGTAGTGTGATCTGGGGGGAGTATTTCCCAGAAAAACTGTGAGGAGGGATTGAAAAGAAGGTTTTGCTTTTAGTTTTTTCTCTGTTTGCTCATCTTAGCATGAAGCATGCACTTGAGGATGCCATGTAGTTTGTAATGTTCTGGTCCTTTTTTCTTATGGTCCTGGTTTTTGGTTGGTGTTTGGTTGGTTGTTTTGTGTTAGTTTTTGGATTTTTTTTTTCCTTGGGAAAACAGTTTTAACAAAAGGGCAAATTTATTACAGTACTTGAAGTCTGCAAATCATCACTGTCTTGTAATACCTCATCTTGATAGAAAACACAAAGGCTTTTGGAGCTAGACTTGACTCCTCTGCATTATTTTCTCTCTTTTCCTCTCCCTTTCTTCCCTTCCAGAACCACTGATGCATCTCTAATAGGAAAAATGCAAAGTGTGCAAGTTGTCTTGGCACTGTGGCTCAACATCTTGTCATGTTGCACTATTATGTTGACTCTTCTGCACAGAGAGAGTGCATGAAAAAATCCCAGAAGCACTGTTCTGGTTCAGGCAACCACAATTCCGTTTCTGGTTGGCTCTGGGAAGAGAGATTCTACAGAGACAGACATCTCTGAGCTAATCAGCTGGTTTGACTTCAAGGGAGCTGTGTGGAGGAAAGCCAGTGGCATATTGCAGACCTAACTGTGCTCAGACTCAGTTTTTCTTTCGTTTGCTTCTTTGGAAGCAAAGAGGAAAAAGAAGGATGTGCAGAATTTTGCTTCCAGAAACTGGGTGTACTGAGTTGTTCATAATTATCTTATAAAATAGGAAGGGATGAAATAGGGAAACTTGACCCAATTATTTTCAAGGCTTCTGAGGGGCAAATTTAATTATTTTGGTATTTTGTGGTTTTGCCCACTGAAGTATGAAGTCCTTTAGCTACATGTGTCTGTCCAAGTGTTTTTAGGTTATTTATAGAGCTTATTGTAGTAGATGTTCCTTTCACAATCCATAGTTCAACACATTGCTTTGAACTAATATTGGTGAACCCACTTTACACAGAGGGAACCAAGACAAAGCACAGGCATTTGTTGAACTCGGAGCAGGGCTATTCCTCATTTAAAGAAGGATATTTGTTTCAGTATATGTTTTATTATGATGTTTGATCTATTTTTCCAAGTCTTGAAGATCCTCAGCACAATGATTTAAAGCCATTAACCCTGTCCCAGATGAGACAATCAATGCTCTGCTGCTTACAGCTCCCACCTGCCTCATAGCCATGTACATCCTGCAGCAAAGCCTTAGCACAGTCTAAGGAACGGGACCAAGCCTTCCAGAGGCAAAAAGTCTTTGGCCAAAGCAGATAAAAAGGCTCAGCCAGGAAGCAAAGCTGTTGGTTCCTCATTTTTTCTTGATTGCAGAATGGCTCAAAACAGACCTGAGGGTTATTTAACTGGAGTAGCAACTTCTCACTGGCTGAGTTTTTTGTAGCACAGCTTTATGAAGACAAGGGTGCTCTCTCTGTTTGACTTAACGAGAGCAGCAGCAAATCACCAGCCTGTTAATTTTCTGGTTTGTTCACATGATGTGTGCCTGCTGAAAATGCTACCTTAGGTCAAAATAAAACTCAGTAGGAAAGCCATGTGACTGTGAAGGGAGAGAAAGGGCATGCTGAGCAATGCAGTGGCATATTAAAAAACACCTGTTAGGCTTGATTGCAGAAGTTAAATGCAATATCGTCTCCAGCAGGTTTGGATCAGACTTTTATGAAAAGCATTCAGCTTCATTCTATAGCAGCTTCATGTGTAAGAGATCTGTGGTTTGACTGTTACAACACAGGGATGCTTCAAGGGGCTTAACACAAGTCCCATGGGCATGAGCAGTTGCCTGGTCACACTGTTAGAACAGAGCCTGGGATGATCCTCTCTGCTCTTCTCTCAAACATTGCTTCAGCAGTTCTGACACCACAGTGATTCGATTTCCTTAGAGGTTTGTACAGTTGCAATTGTTCCAAGCCTTGATGTTCACACTTGTTTCACTATCAAAGTTTGTACATGATCAGTCAGCCCTCCTCTGTCTATAAGCCACAAAGAAAAGGCCTCTGAAGCTCTTCTTGTTTCTGCAAAGAGGAGGCATTTGGGTTCAGGCATGTTAATGCTATTTCAGTGGACATCTTCAGGCTTCCCAGACTTTATTGATCCTCAGAAGTGAATCCTTCCCCTCAGTAGCACTAGGAAGTCCAGGAAAGCTCTGGATTGTGGCTCAGCACCCTGTGCTGAATCCCTGGGTCCCTGCTGTACCAGGGAGCACGGTCTGGATCCAGCCAGACCTGTGGGGCTGCTGAGCACAGGCTGACCCTGGGTACGGGGGGACCTTGCTGTGCCAGTGGTGGGAGGGTGGCAAGGGAAGAACTCATCTGTGTCTGCCAGACTGGCTGCCTTGGGCTCCCTGCTACACTAAAGTGGGACATCTTCTCCTGGAGCTGAGCTGCTTTGGAACCAGTCTTTATTGTGTAACTGTGTAAGGACAGAGAAGTCTTCCAAAGTTTGAGCTGAGTTCATAGAGGCAATTGCAGCCTGCAGTCTTGTTAGTCCGCAACTAAAATAAGCAACCCCTGTATAGCTTAAAGTGGCCTATTGAAAATTTATTCCTTGTTATCATAGAATGATAGAATGGTTTGGGTTGGAGAGGACCTACTTCCAACCCTCTGCCATGGGCAGGGACAAAGCCCTGTCCAACCTGGCCTTGACCACCTCCAGGGATGGGGCATCCACGTGCCTGTGTTTTAATATTGGTGTCAGTGTGTCCACATGAGCATGCACTGCCTTGCTGCACTGCTTGTTTAGCAGTACCTAAAGCAGGAGTGTCTTCATCCCTCTATTTTGCCTATAATACAGAGAGATGGGGTAGATAGATGGTCAGGCTATTTGCCCTTTCAATGAGGAAAAGCCCATATCCTTAGCTGAGGTCTCTGTGCCTCTGCTAGGGTGATATCAAGATATAAGCCTAGAAAGTAGATGGTGCTCCTGCTGGGCAGACAGAGGTCCTTGGCACAGGGACACTCATAGTGCACATCTGTCCTGCTCTCCCTTTGTAAAAGGGAATTTTTCCACATATCAGATCTGCCAGCAATTCCTCTGAAATATTTAATACCCTAATAAGTTTATCCCTTTAGAGATGGCCATAAAACATAGATTTTGGACAATGAGGTGATGCTGTGGTTGGCCTGCAGTATGACAGTGCATTATAACCTCATGTCAACAAAGCATTGTCAAACTCTCCAAGGAGAGCACCCTAGATTCATAATTCATAGGATTTAGGGCCAGAAGGGACTATTAGATCATCCAGCCTGACCTGTTTAATGCAGATCATAGCATTTTTCTGAGTAATTTCTGCTTCAGCCCTGTAACTTCTGTTTGAGCTACTATGCACCTTATAAGGGAACATGTACTTTCAATTAAATGAAGCCAGAAATTAAGATTTTTAAAAATTATTATTATTCAGTAGTTTGATCTAGTAGCTAATTACTTTCAATAGTTAGTGATTATTAAAATTAATTGTATCTTCTTAGCCAAGTTTCCAGCCATTAGATCTTGTTACATTTTTGTCTCATAAAGAGACATTTATATTAGAAATATCTTTTTACAGTCAAGGTTTTCATTATGAATTACAAAATCCCTAAGTTCAGGATCTTGATCATCTCCACTGGACACAATGTGAAGAAGAGAACCTCTGTGATCCTTAGATGAATCACATTTTTTATTACTGTACATTTTATATGCCTGCAGAATGGACTTGGTATTTGTGAAAATTAACAAAGCAAATCCCTTTTAATGCATTACAAACAGTGCTCAAAGCCTGTTTTTTAGTCAGGCAGAGGAATTGTCTCCTGCCTTGGAAAAAACCTCAGCTGAAATAGAAATTTGTATTAGAGCAATGCAAAGCATTTCATCAGACTTCAGACACAATTGAACTTAGCCTTGGGCCAGAGGCTGAGTTCATGAACCACAGCTCATGCTGGCAAAAATTCAGCTGTGAGAAATGCTGCTTCTCCTTCTCCCACAACAACTTGCACCTTTTACCACCCTCCTCAGAGCCACACATAGAGGGAGGACACGGGGAGAAAAAAGCAGGGGGAAGCAGCTTAGATCTCCTGTCACCACTCAGTTCTGCTGGGGGAGGATTTGGTTGCCCTTCTCTACTTTTCCCTCAGTGGGAGGGGATGCAGGCATGAGAGTATCTGAGACATCCATGATTCAGAGTGCCTTGTATTGTCCTTGAAGGGTTGTTGGATACTAAGCCTGCCCAGAAGAAAAATAAATAAGGAAAAAGCCTCCCATCTAATCTGATAATCTTTGGAGGAGTGGAATATTTTTATTAGAGCCAGGCAGCTCCATCAGAAGCTCTCTGTTGGTAAAGCGTTCCTGATGCAAGGGCAGTTTTTAAGAATCCCCTTGACAAAATACATAATGACTGCAAAATTGTTATTGCAACGAAAAACTTCAGTTTCTAAATCATAAAATGGAGTTTCTTGCTGCAACTATGCTGAAAATGTTAAGTGTGGACCACAGTTTAAAAGAATCTCTGTTGACGTGCTTGGTATATCTGGTTAGTCACTACAGTGAGAAGTCAACTGTGAGGTAAAGATGTGTGATTAGGAAGTTTGGGTTTTGTTTTTTTTTCTTTTAATACAGAAAGAAAATTTGGAAATAATAAAGGCTACTCACAGCTGCCATAATATCTGATGGTTATGCAATAGATGCTACATAACTACTTCAATCATAGAATGTTAAGGGGTTTGAAGGGACCTTAAAGATCATCTATTCCCAACACCCCTTCCATAGGCAGGGATGCCTCCCAGTAAACCAGGTTGCTCAAGGCCTTATCCAGCCTGGCTTTGAACACTGAGATGTCCATAGCTTCCCTAGGTGACCTGGTCCAGTGTCTCACCACCCTCACAGCCAAGAATTTCTTCCTAATATTTAACCTAAATTTCCCCTTCTTCAGTTTGTGCCCATTACTCCTTATCTTATCACTACAGTTCCTGATGAAGAGTCTCTGTCTGGCTTCTCTGCAGGCTCCCTTCAGGTACTTGAAAGTTGCTATGAGGTCTCCATGCAACCTTCTCTTCTCCAGGCTGAACAGCCCCAGCTCAGACTGTCTTTAGAGGAAAGGTGCTCGAGTCCTCTCATCAGCTTTGTATTGCTCCTCTGGACTTGCTCCAGCAGTTATGTGTCCTTTTTATGCTGGAGACCCCAGAGCTGGTTGCAGCACTCCGGGTGGAGTCTGCTGGTCATGCCCCTTTTTAAGAATAGAGGTTATATTTCCCTTTCTTCCTGAAGTCATCAGGGATTTCACCTCACTGCCACAATTTTTCAAAAATGACAGATGGTGGCTTAGTGACTTCAGGTCCCTCAGGACCTGCAGAGGAATCTCATCAGGTCCCATGGACTTATGCACACTCATGTTTAGGTTTCCTCCAATAGATGGTTACAGATATTCTTCCCAGCTTTCTATTTTAGTATTTTATTTTCCAAATTTTTCAACTATGCCTGTACTGAAGAAACACACTCTGATGGATTGGTGCATAATGTAGTAAGAATGTGGTCAGGAGTGTAGCATCTGTGTTTTGCTGAGTTACCCCCAATACTTGCCCAGCCACATCAAGGGTTTCCACCAGCAAGAGAGACACCACTGTGCCTTCAGTCCTCTGTGTCCTACTGTTCCAGTGCCATGGGGCCAAGGGGTAGCAAGAGAACTGTTAAAAACATCCCTTTTACTCAGCACCTGTCAGTCCTGGAGTAGAGAAGTTTTTGATGGCTCTTTTGGAAGTTGTCATCATTCTCTCAGCTGAAGCTAGCCCCCATATGCAGCTCTTTTTTCTAGCTCTAGCTTAGTCTTTGCTGACTGGTATATAGCCCCTCTGAAAGAAATCTGGAAGAATTTGGAGAGAAAGGTACATGCAGATGGTATTGGAATTCATAAGTGTGATGCAAGGTATGGAGGAAATTTAACAGGAAGTTTGGTTGTAAAACTTGTGCCAGTGAAGAAACACTGTAAAGGAGATATGCCTTTCTTACTGGCTATTTGTTCCTACCCTCTTCTTTGTTTTGACACAAAAGATGATGTAGCTGGAGATTAGGGTGCTGATCTGGCTGAAAATAAATATGAGAACCAGAAAACTGCTACACTGCTGGTTGCAAGTTGAGAACAATCCCTGCAGAACTTACTATAAAGTTGCAAAATCTGGTGTCAGGTACCCCTCCAGCCACGTTTCTTTTGCTGGTGACTGCCTGCAGGAAAGCAAGCTAAGGTATTGCATCCATAAATGTTTTGATAAACCAGACTGATCCCTTGCCAAGCCAACTGATTTCATTCAGTTTTATGTCTGCATTTCTTTTAGAGCAGACATTGGACATTTTCTCTTGTATGTCCAATGCTACCCCAGTGCTATGGCCTATTGGTGACTCTTCCCTGCATTGATGGCATGTTGGCAATTGATTGATGGCCTCAAACTGCTGTTAAAAGACCCAGTGGTGGCAGTGCTTGCAGGACTGTAGGAGATGCTTTGATGTTGCTACTGTGGATTGCTGGACTGTAATGCCACAGAGCTCATTGGGATGGCTCACCTGTAGTCACTGCTCTGATCTGAATGCTTCACAGTATTCCCTTATCCTGCTTGTAACAATTTCTTCGCAATGAAGAGGCCTGAGTAGCACTTGCAGAAGTGTGTTTTATGTTTTATGTGGATATTTGTTTTCTATAAGTATATAAAGAGATATCCATCTAGATGTGTAATAAACACCCCATAAAGCAGCTTGATTCTATGTGGAGATTTGCAGCTGTGTTTACATAGCCTGACACTGCAATATCCATACATCATCCCTTCCTCAAGGAAGTCTTCCTTCTCTTTTATCTCTTCTTGCCTTTTAAAGGCTCTGAGAATTTACTTTGCTGCCACGTGACCAAAGCTTACCATGACCTCACTGCATCTCCTTCTTAGCAGATATTGTAGAAACACGACAGCATAATAGTGTTGTGCTAACTTGGAAGAGCTGGACTTGAACTTGAGCACGACTGGTGGAAATATGATGTGAATTAATGAACACTGAGCTCAGATTTAGACCTCATCCTCATGCCAGCAGGCTGTGAATCTCATCGTCTCCTTGGATGGAACTGTGCTCATGTGAGACAATTCACATGCTCTTACACAAACCTCTCCAAAGATGCTAACAAATTAGCAAAAGGGTTGCTCCCTTTGTGCTTTGCTGGTGTCACTTGTTATCAAGAAATGGGTTCTGCAAAATTCATCTGTGGAAAGCAATACCTCATCTCTACAAGCAGGTTGGCACTACAGGCACTGAGCTCTGACTTTTCGGAGGAATCCCCAAATTCTGATTTGATTTGATGGGATTTCCTGAACTTGCTTCACAAGCTTGCCTGGGCAGAGCTGCCTTTTTGCTCAGTCCCGTTCTCTTGCATGATGCCTAAGTAGGGATCAGTTTGTTCCTTTGTTATAAATCTTGCAGAACAAATGGAGCCTATCCTCATCCATGTTCCTAGGAATAACCAATGTCATTAAAGTACATAAGCTTGAATGTATGTGAAGTCACAGAGAAACACAAACACACACTTCCCTCATACTAGAAATTTCCTGTAGGTGGTAGGAAACTCCACAGTTTACATTTACTGCTCATTATTGCAAGTTACATTGCGGTGGCAGTAGGTAGAAGTCCTGTCTCACATCTTCTACACCTGGTGACTAAAACTGTTCGTTCTTCTCCAAAGAGCTGGTGTGGAGTTGCCTCTGCAGGGTGTTGTGGAAGGTCATGCCTCCTCTCCTTTGCTCCTCCTGCATATTTTCCTGGCTGATGATGGATGGCAGGAGCCCCAGCAGAGGCTGCTGCACTGTAGCCCTGGTTGTTCCTCCCAGCAGTTGTCTGGACATCTCAGGTTGTGGCTCCTGGGGAGGGCAATGTGAGCCACAGATGAGGCTAAAGCTCTGCCTCATTTGGCAAGGGGTGATTTCCAGCAGATCTAAGTGGAGCATAAGAACAGGCTCTCTACTCTTCTTCCCATTCATGACTTCCTGAGCTGTAAAACCCAGGTCATTCACACCCAGTGACTCCTTGGGCTGAAGGATGAAAGAGCAAATGAGCTTGGTGTGCCTGAATTTTCTACCCTTTGTATTGGACATGCAAACTTGATATCCAGACCTGAGGTTTTGAGTGAGTGGGAGAGAAAAGCCACATTTATTTGCCAGCAATTCTATGGTGTAGAGATACTCTGTATCTAGAGATCACAGGATATTTTACAAGTATTATTAATCTCATTTTCACAGACAGAGATGCTGCAGTGAAGGGTGGATAAGATGACTTTGTGAAGCTGTCTAGGAGAAGAGGCCCATTTGCTGAGATTTAAATCCATAGCAAAGTTATATAGATTGAAAACATAAACTTGCATTAGCCTAATGTAAGTAGCTCTTCCATATGTTTGATCTACCCATCCAGTGTTTTCAGTTACATCTATCATGTTGTTAATCCCCAGAAATGTTTGTAGAAAAGTTGAGAAAACACCAGTGCTGCCCTCCTTGCTCAGACCTGGCATGTTTCTTTCCCATTCCCCAGAACTGCTCATCAGTCTCTAGGAATTTAACCATGATTCCTCACCCTGTTTGGGAAATGCCTTATCAAAAATGGTTGTCCATCAAAGAGATTTATATCTCAGTACAGTTCATAGGAATCCACTCTCAAGTTGCTTTGTTCCAGATGCTCATACTTGACATCCATATCTCTAGAAGTGATAAAGTTGTATTTCACAGTAGTTCCTAGTGTGCCCCATAGGAGAGAGTGAGAATTTCTGGGCTGGCCCCAAAGCAGCATTATGAAAAGGGGGAAGCAGCTTCCACATAGCCCTTGTAGGCTGTCCTTGCTGGCAGCATGGGCTTGCCTTCAGAGTGGGGAAGTTCTTGACAGTGATGTTTTGCAGAGTGGGCAGAATGCCTCAGTTATTTGGGGTATGGAATTTATGGCTGCTCTCAAATCTCTGCATCATTGTGTCTCTCAGATTATGCATGCTGCTCAGGTTTCAGAGGCTTGGTCATTCTTGCAGAGACATCATACGGTGGTTGCTCCCACTTTCTCCATAAAGCATCTTTGGAAAAGCAACTGGACAGTGTGTAAATCACAGAAAATATTGCAGAAAATTTCCACCAAGAATTTCCAGTAAAATTCCTTTTCTCTGCTTCCTCTCTAACTATAGAGTAAATTTATAGAATCTTCAAAGAATAGTTTGGGTAGGAAGGGACCTAAATGATTGCCAGTTTCCAATCCCTCTGCCATGAGCAGAGACACCTTTCCCTACATGCCCTTGTCAATAGGCGTTCTCTGGCTTTCTTGCAGACCTCCTTTAGGTACTGGAAGGTGGTATAAGGTCTCCCTGGAGACTTTTCTTCTTCTGGTTGAACAACCACCACTCTCTCAGCCTTTCCACGGAGGAGGAAATCCTCCATCCCTCTGGTCATCTTCATGTTCCTCCTCCAGACTTGGTCCAACAGATCCTTGTCCTTCTTATATTGCAGGCCCCAGAGCTGGTCTCAGCACTCCAGGTGAGTAAGAGCAGAATTGAGGGGAAGAATCACCTCCCTTGACCTGCTGGTCATGCTATTGTCAACAAAGGATACACTTTAAAGTGGGTGGATTTTTTTTAAAGTGTTTTTTTAATGGTTTTCCAGCCCTTGTTTAAGCCAGATTCTCTTGTCACCCGTTTACACACGTGACAGATATGCAATGAAGTACTTGAATATGCCTTTGTGCTACTTTCTCTAATAGCAAGGGGCTTTTTTTCTGTCCATTGATCAGCTAGACTCTCTCTTCAATCCTTTTTGGTGTCCTCTTCCTCCCTGACCTTTTGCCACCTGCTCAGCAGACCTGTGTGACTTCCCTCCCACTCCAATGCGTGCTGCCACAACCTGCCAGCTAATCACCCTGAATTTGCTCACACTGCTGAGACCTGACTTACAGACTCCAGCCATCTTTACTTGAGCATAGCAGCCTGGCAACCTTCCAGGCTGCCTGTTGGATCTGCGCCAGCTATTTATTGTGAAACTTTTGCTCCTCTTGGACTTTGCAGTAATTTTGATCCCCCTGGGGGATTTGCCTAGTACCAGGTAGAGAAATCCAATAAAAAGCCCTGGGAATTTGCTCTGTGCTCAGCAACACATAGTTGCTACTGACTCAAATCCTGTTTCTTTTACAGCAATATAAGGGGACTGTAAAGCCAATAAAAGGTACTTTTACCTGTGACTGCAAATATTCTGGTGAATGGGAAAAAAAGCTGCATGTGCTGGGAATTGAGATAAGCTCCTGATTTGATGCTCAGTGTGAACTGTTAGAAGACACATAGAAGAGCAATAATTTTACTCTCTACTTCACTTTTGGACCAAGACTGAGCTTATTCTTATCCTCTGCATCGCTGAAACTCCTTTCCTTTACTTGAATATATTAAAATGAGCCAAACAAGCTGAGCTTTTCGTTGTCCAGATGAGCCTCCTGCTGCTGCACCCTGTGCAAACAGTACTGTCCCCACAAAATGGGACCATGCTGCACACACCATGCCTACCCAATTGGTTTCAGAGGGGCTACTCATGGAATAATCCCCAAGGAACTGGGTACCCATGCTTTAGATGTATGCCAGTCAAATCAGTGCCTGTGCACCAGGTTACAGCCACTGCTGTTTCTTTGCAGAGGACACAAACATACATCTCAGCACAGCTCCTCTGACAGAATAAGCAAGTGTATGAGCTGCTCTTCAGCATGGGAACTGTTGCTGCTGGTCTGTGTCACCCTGCACACAAGTTACCACTTACTCATGTATAATTTAATGTGGAATGTGGGAAATCAGTCTGAGAGTGAGGTAAAATGCAAACCTCCGTAGACAGCAGGTCAGCTGGAAAAATACCTTTCTCCTATGTCCCCTAATGGCCATGTAAAGAGGTGACCCTCAGCCAGGGGAGGCTGATGGCCTAACAATTCCACGGCACTAACTTTTGCCTTTGCAAATGCGCAATAGGCTGGGACTGAGGATTTGCTCAATTCCCACAGCTCTTTGTGTTCAGTCCCTGGAGTGAACACCCAGGCATTTTGGGGGACTGAGGGAGGATGTTTGTTCTCCTGCTTGATGGACGCCAAAGATCAGTGCTAAGGGTCAAGCCAAGCCACAGAGTTTGCCATGAGCTTCTCCTGAGTGAGAGCCTGCAAGCATGATCCTCAACTGTGGCTCTGGGAAGCATCAAGCTGGAAATATTTTAGGGTGTCCATGGGCATCTCAGTCACACTGAGGTATCACAGTGCTTAAGAAGTAGTTATTTTGCTGGTGCTTTTTACTGCAGCTGTGCTCCCAGTCTTGCCCTGGAAGCTGCTTCCAGGGAAGAGGATTGACACCCCTTTGCTTTTTCTCTTCCTGAACTGTAGCTGTGGGGTCTCCTAACAGATGCCATCAAATAGGAAGGGAGCTGGGAATCATCCTTCTTGAGAGTGTCTTGCCATGGTCTTGGACCTTCTTAAATGAAAGGTAGCAATTACCCATTCCATTACCCTTGATAATGTTTTATTAGTAATTGTGGTGATTATCTGTAATTGCCACTGTTAATAGTGTGCTATGATTGGCAGGGTTCAGTTTACACTTGATTTCTGCCTTGGGTGGGGGAGGAAATGGCTGTTTCATTTGTCACTGCTGTCCTCTGTAATAATGTGTTTCATGCCAACTAAAGCCACAGTTTAGGACCATATTTAGGATGTTGGACTAAATTTGCCTTTCCATTTAAAGTCTAATGTTCCCCAGACTAATTCCAGGCTGTGAAGGACTTCTAGAAGTATCTAGGACCCCCAAGGAACATGCTGCATTATTTAACCATGCTTTGAAGAATTGAATTTTGTTTAGGAACATGCCCTTTGTTAGCTGTGAGCTGAATTAATACCCAAGTATCAGAAAACTTGCCTCACCTGCATGAGAAAGAAGTTGGTTCCTTGATTTGGCCTTTTTAAAGAAGCAGCCCCAATGTCATCCTAAACTAAGATTTCTATTTCAGAAAGCCTAGGTGACAAAAGAGGTTTGGCAGCTGTACAAGAGAAGGACTGGATATTTATCATTATGCAGCATAGGAAAAATCCTTCCCCAAAAGAGGGTTCCATGGATTTTGTTTCCTGACAGAAAAGAGTGCACCCTCTTGGCACCCCAAACAATATGGGAATCAAAAGAATTATTTACCAGAGGTGTTTCTGGATCAAAGCTCTGCTACAGTCTGAGCTCATTGAGTTTCAGGTTTAGATCTCAATTCCCACCTTTTCATTTCTCTGCTTGGCTGAATGTGCCTCTTCAAAACTGCTGAGTTATGGGTGCTTTAGAAGGAGGGTTTTTTCAGGGGACAGATGAGTGCAAAAGCTATACAGAAAGGAGTGTGAAAAATTGTACGGATGCAAAAGCACTTTAATACGTGCCTCTGCAGTCCATATCTTCAGTCCACATTAGTTTCTTCTGTGTATAAAATACAAATTTAGGACTTAGACCTACAGTGGCATAGCACGTATGATGCCCCTGTGCGTAACAGACTTTCATAAAGTCTGAAGGGCACTTTTGCTGTACATAAACCCTTATACTTTTCAAAACTCTGCTCTCCAGCTCTCTCTCCTCCTTCCCAGGTCATTGGAACAAGGCAACCCTGTTACCAATCAGAGGTGGATGACCTGCTTGTTTATGGGATTGAGGAAGACTCTGCAGACTGATGATTAATGGAATTCTGGGAACAGCTACTTTAAAGCCACTTTACACTAGCTTTTGTTTTCTGCTTGAGCTGGCCCAGAGAACTGTTTGGACTGGTTGCACTTGTCCCGGTGCATCCTGACAGTAATATGCTATATCCTGTCCTGCTGGGTGCTGGAGGCAATGCAAAGCCAGTCTCTCAGGAAACAGCCTGGTGCAGCCGTGATCTAAACAGCACAATACACATTAGCTCTGAGCAGGCACCTCTGGCTGAAAAGATTTTTTAAAAAAAGACTTTTCCAGTGTTTATAGGATAGCCATGACTTACTGCAACTGAAGAAAACATGAAAGAGTTGAATTCAACATGTTTGTATTTGCCAATCTTTTTGCATGGTTGCTTCTAACTAATTTGGGGGTTATTCAGTGAAATTTGGCTTTCTTTTTCTTTTCTACCAGTTACCAGTTTTGCTTTCAGGACCTAAGACAAAAAGGAAAATTCAAAAATATTTCCCTTTATAGTGTTTCTTGGGTTGGAGGAAAGAACGATGAGCATTAGGGGTATTTTTGCATTTTTGCTTTAATGTATATTTGTGTATGCATTTATTGTTTGTATAATATGTGTATGCTGAACCAAATTTGTCCCTCTGGTGTCTCTTTCATGCTGTTTAGTCAAACCTTTTTTTCTTTTCTGGATTGTTCTTGTGGTTATACAAGTGCTGGTGGTCTGATATTTGAAAAAAATTAATCCTTTAGCTGGACACAAATACCATGATTGCACACAGCCAGGGGTAGTTCTGCATTAATGGGCTCAGTCTAAGACACTTAAAGGAGGCTTGAGCAATTTAAGGAAGTGGTAAGGATCGTCCCTCTGAAAAGCCAGCCTGTTATTTAAAGATGGGTCAGATCAGATGCTGGGGAACTAATGAATCCCCTGTGCTTACATCTCAAAAACCCCTGGCTTTCCATAAGTGACATGTGGTTGTCCCTAACAACAGCCAGATAAAATCTGAGTTAATGGTGTAAGAGGCAATTTAGCTTACAGTAAGGTGCATTTTATTTAGATAATTGTAGGAGCTGCAATATGCTCACTAAGAAATGTGGAGACAGCTTACATTTACAGGCTCATCTTATGTTCATGTAAAGAAAAAAATCAGGAATATGGTGTTTAATTTCCTGAGAACAAGTGCATGGATGAGTGAGCCAGTATCATGAACATGTTTTTTGGTTTTTTGTTTTATGTTTTTTTTTTTCCTTTTTCCCAAATGAACATGTAGAGGACATTCCTTTCTCAGTAAACAGGCAGAAGGGACAGTAAGTTCCATCTTCTTTTAGTATAGTCTAGGCTAGATAAAACCACCATGTGTATTTTCTTGATTGGATTCCCAAGACCCTGAGATTATAATAATAATTATTATAATAATGATAATAATAATAATAATAGTAGTAACAGTAATAATAATAATCTCAGATGTAGTGTATTATAGAATACCATGTCATTCAGTATCAGACTCATCCAAATGCTGATCAGATTAAATCCCTCCTTAAGATGCAATTTATTAGAAGCATTTCACAATTCAAATGTCAATTTAGTATAGAACAAGCTTTTCCTCTCTCTGTCTCTTGAGCCTTTTACTACAATCAAAATACCCCAGAAGGAGAGGTGGGGCCTGGATGTGTGCTGCTGAGGGGTCTTGCAGAGTGCTCCAGCTGCCTGGGGCAGAGGAATTTCACCCCTCACCCTGCCTGACCCAGTGCCACTGTCCCCAAAACAGAGAGAGGGCAGCCTCAAAAGTCAAGCCTCCTCACTCAGCTGATGGAGAGCCTCCCATTTTTGTTTCACTTGAAGGGATGACCCTGGCCATCACACCTGCCTTTCTGCTGCTCTTTTTATAGGGTGGACTGTTACCTGATGACTATAGCAGCCAGTCCAGGTGACCCCAGCCTCACAGGGCTTCTCTGGGGCTTGTTTCTGCACACTAGTGCTGGTTCACCCATGGAGTTTGAGTTGGATGCAGGTGGCTCCCAGTCACCTTTGCCTGCCCCAAAGTGATGCCTCCTGCACTGCAGAACCTGAGGAGATTGCTCTGCCTGCAGATCCACACAAGCCAAAGCCCATTGGCTTCATAAACAGGAGTACTGAGTCCTTGGCAGCCAATTTAAAAAAGAAGCAGCAACAAAATAAAATAAGCATGGGGCTTCTGTGCCAGCTGAGGCCGGAGAGCTGGTTGGAAAAGCTTCCTTAAGAAGCTTCCTCAGTGAGCTCTGCAGAGACAGATCAGTCATGGTGCCTCATGCCTACAGCCAAGTCTTCCTCCGAGTTTCCCTGGCTCCACCTCAATTCACTTTAATATCAGCTGGGATAGATGAGACAAGGATTTGGCCTTTGCTGTCATTTGCATTTTTTATCTACACAGTATCTTAAGGACACTAAGTAATGAGCTCACACTAAGGCCTGTGAGGGAAGTGAGGTGTTATCACTGTTCTCCTTTTAGGGGTGCAAAAGAGGCTAAAAGAATTGCCCAAGACCAAAGAATATCAAGGCCTGACTATGTGTGAATTCTGGACCCCTAAAGCTTTGTCCCAACGGCAAGGTCTCAGTTCATTCTCATAGTGTCTTTACCCACAAATTCTCCATGAATTGAAGCATCTGGGCTCTTTGCAAATGCAACCTGATGCTTCCTGTAAGTTCCTCCTTAACTGCAAGCAAAAGCTTGAAACTTGCCCCTGATCAAAGGCTGCATTTTGACAGTTCAGGTGCAATTAAATGTGAGTATCAAGTAGGGTGCCTGCAGTTCATTATTAAATCTATGCTGAAGTGCTGGCAAAAAACTAGAGCCACAGCACTTCCTTGCAGATGTAGTTAGATGTCTAAATGGGGGCACTTGCAGGCAGGAAATTGTGCTTGAGCCATTGGTGGCTTGGGCACAGCCCAGCTGACACCGAATAGCCAGACACTCCTACAACAATGTGCTTCATCTCACGAACAGGGAATAGGTCTCTCACCTTGCTGAAAGAGAGCCAGGGGCAAGCATTCAATAAAACATTTCTTTAATCATGGACTAGATATAAAGGAGCAGACAGCTGCTGGCTTTAAAGCAATTTTGAATCAAGAACATTTGCTGTATCCTTGGTATTTACACTCAAAGGCTTCTCTCAGAGCTAGTATCTGCCTGAGCATGGAAAAGCTCTGTGCTCTGATGGATTAAAATAATAAATGTTTAATCCACTTAAAAAAAAAAAGTAGAGGAACTTATATTATGGAAAATATTAATTGTGATATAGACAGAATGAATACCAGAAACGGTAAATGTTTGTTAAGGTAGAGGAGAAAAGCAGTTGTTCTTTGATTTCCTCAGCTCCTGAAAAAAGCACTTCTGGCTTCTCTTCTTCTTTTGTAAGGGACATTCAAACACGTTCAACTACAAAAGAGAATGGATGACAACTCTGTGAATCCAGGTCAGCATTTCTGCGGGGTTTACAAGACATGCTTGGACACTAGAGTGACAGGTAAGGTTCCCTCTGAAAGAAATACTTCAGTTGCTTCTTGGTTGTCATGTCCACTGTTGTTTCTCCTTGTCTCCTAACAGAAAATAATAATTTGTATTATCTCATGAAAGTAATGAAAATGTTTTGTCTTTTGCTGTCACCTCTCTTCCTGCTGAATTGGGGGTGTTACAGCCACTACTGGTGTACTGAGGCTAAAACTCAATAGCAAGCTCAAGTCAAATTTAAGGAAATGAGTCAATGAGCAGAACAGGAAGGAAACACACCAATTTAAACCTAGAAAACCACATAATATGGAGGTTAATACATTTCTTTATAGTGTGAAACTGGGGGTATAAACTTTCAGGCGCAGTGGCTGTGACAGGCAAGTTCCCACTCTGTCTCAAGTCAAAACATATTCATTACAAAAAGATCAAATTGGCATGAGGCAGTGCTGTCTGTAAATATTGAAACATAAATTGCCTGAATGGGCTTGCTGAAATGCTACCATGAGCAATGTGTTTGTCAACATTACTGCAGGGGAAAGCGAGCCAAATTAATGACAACTGCCAAAAAAGTAGAGCAAAAAAGGTATACTTTCCCTTGTGTGTCAGAAGCTGAATTAATGCCAGGCGCTGTCAGGATGTGAAAAAACGTGCTCAGAGGCTGACGAGTCCCACAACAAGTCTTCATTTCCTGCTGTAAGTATTTTCCTATTTATATTTATATTTGGCCATGTGTAAGGGATGGTGATAAGGATAGATCCATTATTTTGTGGAGCAAGGAGGAAGACAGGATTGCTATAAACATCTGTTCATTTGGATTTGGTGCCTTGAGGCCATTTCCTCTTCTCATTGTACCAGAACCAGCCATAGGAGCTGAAGGGAACTTCACCGCACTTCATGTCCCAGCGGTACCTTCCAGGCAGGGGTTAAAGAAAGCTTGGAAGACTATAAACAAGTTTTTGAATGCACCTGAAGGTAGTTTTTATTCTCTCTGGTTTGCATATTGTGAAACTGGAGCATTGAAAAGTTGATTTTCAGAGTTTCCTACTGCTCAGCACCTGCATGAAGGTCAGCATTTCAGAAGCACTACGAGTGCTTGGGAGGAACCAAGCTCTTTCTCATAACTTTGAACAACAGCTACCTCTTTGCTAAATTTGCTAGCATGCAAATGCTGGGGAAAGTCAGCACTGATGTCGACTAAAGCAGAGTTTGCAGTCTGTTTGCAGCACCCGATAGCACCTTCTGTTATCACTGTGGTTTTACCCTCCCTAATGACTAATGCACCAAGAGTAAATCAGCGACATGCAAACTGGCACATTTTTCAGCAAGCACAATCACCCAGGAAATTTGTGTAATTTTTCTCCTTCTCCCCATCCTGCCCATTTTTCCCTAGGAAACTGTTTCTTAATGGGAAAGATCACTTATGGTGCTGGCAAGTGACTCAAATAAAGTATTATGGACAGAGATATCTCCAAAGGCCAGCTTCTGGCACCCTCCTGCTTGGGCAATGGGGTGAACATGAATTTGTATTTAAAGGCTTGGTCTGTGAATAAGAGAGCCGGTGGCTCACATCAGTGTTTTGTCTCACGACACCTCTGGGCAGGGAAGAAGCAGAGTTTCTGTGACCCATGATAATGCCATAATTATCCCAAGTGTAAATGAAGAGCTGGAGCCACAGCTGTTGAAACTGAGTCAGTGACAGTGAATTTCACCTGGTGTTTCTGGTATTATTTTAGAACCAGCGACCCAAATTGTAGCACACAAACTGCAGTGTATTTATTGCATAAACATATATAAATTTTGGGCAGCTACAATACGGTGTGTACTCCTGCTGCTGTTTTGACAGTCTTAGCTCAGTGAAACTACTAATTGAACTTTCAGTGCCTAAAATAATACAGCCATATGTGTAACTGCATTGTGTACTTCATAAATGAGATGGTGCCACCATAAACTGTGAAAATAATGCATCTGTATAAAATTAGAGTGATGAATGTGCATTGGCCAGCAATTCTACTTCGCAAGCCAAAGCTGGTACCAAACTCCCTCAAAACTGCGGGCGTTTAAACAAGCTTTATAGGGCAGCAACTGCTTACTCTGCACTTTCATGTGTGGGATACAATGCTGGTATTTTTTTTCCCCCTTTCATCCAAATTTTTCTACTTTGGTGACATTTCTGTTATGATGGTCGTCCTCCAATGCAGGTGGGCTTTGCTTCAGTTTTGGAGAAAACCACCCATTTCAGGCTACAACCAGCTGCTGTGGGCTGGGAACTCCCAGATGGAGGGAAGATGAGAAATGGGACAAAGCAAAGTATGGCAATGGGGTGAACAGGAATTTGGTTTTGCTGCATTTTGGTTCTAAGGACAGAGAAAATCTTCAGTTTAGCGGGTTGTCACCATCACAGGCCCCCCCCTCCCCCTTCCCCTGCACACAGCTCCTCAAGCAAAGGACAAGTTCGAACAAGGGACAAACTAAGACCTAGGCCATCAAGGGCCGAGAGCAGAAAGACGAGGAACATGAGCACAGCCAAATGACACCCAAGTAAAGAGACAAAAGACTGGGAGTGATTCCTGATGACTCACAGAGGAGGGAGAGGATGAGGAGGCAAAGACCATGATTACTATCAGCTTCTGGAGGGAACGTCCCAGTCACATCCCAGGCTATCACATGGTGCACAGAGGGAAGAAGCCAGGAGAGACGTTGAGGACAGGTTAGTGACTGAAACACCTCTTCATAGTCACATAGTCACAGGGGGGCGTGGCCGAGACTGCCGGGACATTATCTGGAGAAAACAGGTATCTTTATGTGGTGATAAACAGGTTAGGAGTTGTTGTGGTGGTGGTTCTTTTTTTTTTTTTTTTTTTTTTTTTTTAGGTTTGTTTTTTTGGGGGGTGTTTCTTTAAATTTTTTTTAATTAAAACAATCTGCAGCTGCTACAGTATTGCAACATTAAAAGATGAAGGTTTAGCGCAATTAGGTCTCTGGCCAGCGTGAGTACTCTGCTGGATATTTCCTGAAAGAGGCGCACTTGGCACAAGAGTAGTTCAGCCATCAGCAGATAAACAGAGATTTGACAACTTCCAGACCCAGAGCAATCGCTGCCGGCGAGGGCGTATCACTGGGGGGGAGACTGACTGTTTGTCGACCTTGATAAGCACGCGGAAACATCTGTGGATAAGTAGCAGCCATGGCTCTTAAACTGAGACTCTTCCTCTGATACTACTCCACAAAAAACCCCAAACCCTTAGGTCCCAGAAGTGATTAGCAGCATGTGAGAGTTCTGCAGGAAACGCCCGTGAGTCCATATGCAGAACCCTATGCCATAGCACACTTTTCTTGCCTCAGCTTACAGGTGGCAGAAAGAAATGAAATGATGCACTACATGTACTCAGAGAAAAAGATCACATCTCACAGACAGAATAACCTTGCTCTGTAAATATTCACTATTTTAAATTTCATTTCTCATGCTGTGGCAACACCATTGCACCCCCACTGCCTTAAAATAGCATTCACAAGAACCAACCCGCTGGTGAGGCTGTGCTGGGGCTTCAGCTGCAGACATGACTACATAGCATCAGCTCCAAAGAGAGGTTTGTCATGCTGCCATCAGCACTTTCTTGTTATATGGGATGTCTGGACAGGTAGGACTTTGGCATTAGGCTCTGGCAAGCAGCAACCTGCAACTGCAGCTTTTTCTAGGGCTCAGAAGTAATTCAGTGCAAGGCAAGGACTGGCTGCACTGAGAGTAGCAGGACCAAGGCACTAGAGGTAGGCTCCTCCTCACCTCAGATTTGTAGCTTGGTCCTCCTTGTTCAGTCGAGCACTTCTGTCAAAAGCCACCTGGCAGTCTCCTGGAGCCACCATTGCACATCAGAGAAGTTTTCCTCATAAATTAAAGGACAGAACCAGCCGACTGGGGCTGGATCTGGATGGAGCAGGATACTGTTATTTATAAGACAGCAAAGATGAGGAGGATGGTTAAGGAGTTCATTCATAGCAGCACTTCATAGCAGCAGGGAAGGAATTAATTTGCCATGAGGTGGAAAGAATAAAATAAAATCCTAGCATTGAGAATTATGCTTCCTGATCTAACTTTGATAAAGCCACAATGAACAAGATTGAAACTATCTGGGCCAGTGAGTGTCCTGTGGAGAGCAGCCCAATTTGCCTAAGCCAGCTATGACAAGTAGGAAAGGAGACATCTCAAGCAAGAACAGGGCTTGCTGAATTTGGTCTCTCTCAGGATTCCATTCAGGCATTGCCTGAAAGATGATGATCCTGAGTTCAGAGCCCGCAGACCACTTAATTTTTCCACTTCTGATACAGTGCAGTAGATAATCTGTGTTTTCTCATCTGTCACTAGCACAACTGGCATAGAAACATATTCAGAGAAAGCAAAACACTTCTGACTTTAAAATGGAATTGTGTTCTGCCACACATAGGCAATTTTTGTTAAAGTTGGGAAGAGGATGATGAAAGGAAACATTGCAGAGAAAAGAGTAAGATAAAAGAGTCTTGGAGGTCAGCAGAGTATTGTGGAGTTGCATCAGAATGGTTTTAAAAGAAGATTAAAAGAGAGAAATTAGTAGGAAATTAAGAAATGGAGAGGGGAAACTTTCAGGTAAGGAGAAAACCACAGTTTAGGCTTTAAAGGAAGAGAGACAGGAAGAGAGCAACCAATGATAAAAACTAAAACCAGATATAGTTGGAAGGGAATTACAGCTTTAGAGGGAGAGCATGAAGAAAGCTGTGTAATATTAGGTCTAGCAAAATGTATTTTATTTATTCATAGTTCTTCTGGATTATTTTTTGCTGGCAGCTGCTGAGGGTCCCATTGCTGCACATTCCCCTCCCTCCATGGAGGGCAGCCAAGCACTTCTCTTTGAGGATGATGAATGTGCAAAACAGTTTTGAACGCTTCAACTTTAAACAAAGCACTTTCCAAAGCTCCTTTCTGCCTTGGGCAGCCAAACTTGAGTCTCCCTGGTGGAAACCTGGCAGCTTCCATGAGCTCCTTTTGCAGGTTGGTCCATTATTAATGCTGAAATATAGATACTGGGATTGAAATAAATGAGAATCAGGCAAACTTTCCTTGCAAAAAAGAGAAATGTATTTTACTTCCTCCTTGCATGTCCTGTGCTCACTCCTTGCAAACAGGTGGGTGGGAACATCAGCTCTCCTAGATTTAGAGCACCTTCTGTATGGGACCCTCCAAATCCTGCTGTAATCAATGGAAACTCCACCACTCACTTTAATGGGACTTGGTGTGGCCCTGCAAGGCTCACAGCCCTGAAAGTCACACCCACCAGCACCCAGCAGCCTCTTCAGAGAATCTGGAAAAATTGGGAAAGTTGTGAAGTAGAAAAACAGCCTAATCTTTTTAATTCTTTTCCTGAGTAAGCCTTTTCCAAGCCTAAAAAGAGTGCTGAAAAGAAAAGCCTTTCTCACCAGTAATTTTTATTCAGCCCAAACAGCGACATAGTAAATTTTTCAAAAGCTTTAAGGGTGGAAGTCCCATCTGACTTCAGAAATAAGAATTAGGCAGTTTTTTGCCCTTCAGCCACATCTCTAAGGAGGTCTGTACTCCTTTAAGGAAGGTATGAAAATGGGGTTCTGAGCACCTCTTTTTAAATCAGGGTTAAATGTAAGAGCTACCATTTTAGAGGACTGACATTAGACATGGATTTAAGGAAGTCCTTGCAGCTCACAGGTCTGAACTGGGAACTCTGCACTTATTTTCTGGCAGCAATCTTATGTGAGATACAAGCAGTGCTGTTCTAGAAAACACGAACATGCTTAACTGGAGCTCTAGAAGAATGAGTACTAATGAGACTGATCTATGAACTTAAGAAGAAGCTTATTCTCCCCGACCATAAGCAGGTTGTTTGAAAGCACCTACTAACTGAGTGAGGCTGGGAAAAGACTGATTTGAAGCTCTGTGACTGCAGAAATTCCCTCAGAATCATCTTGAGTTCGTCAGGGCAGGAGACAGAAGCTCATGTGGACATTGAGCAGCAATGTAGTCCCCCAGACTTTGGACACGCTGACATAGGTTTGAATGTGTCTGCCTTGGCTGGTGTGTCCTGAAGACATTTGCTTGCAGAAATAAATTTCAAATTAGACAGCACTGAAATTCCTCAAGCTTCTTCCAGGGGTGCAAGGACTGCAGGATGAAGCCCTGAATGAAAGACTGCTGTGCAAGGTTATCATCAACCAGTGTAGTTTGACCAGGCACGTCTGGCAGAGATAGCATTAGTTTTGATTTGTTTAATGGCTACCAGCAATGCCCTCCCCTCTGTGAGGCAGAGACAGGATGCTTTCATTTTCAGAAACCCCAATAAAACAAAAAAATATTTACATCATATATTCATGTACTTAACTAGCCATACTGTCTATCCCAGGAAATCCGTGGGGTTTCCTGAAGAGCTCTGCTACTTAATTCATTGTAAATGGTGGGGAATCTGCAGCTGTACTGTTAAATGATAAATGATGTAATTTTCAGGAAGTGTGAGGATGAAGTGCAGTCACTGCCATGCCAGCACCCAGCACATAAATATCTCAGTGTGCTTGTTTTTCTGTGTGTGCTTCACATTTGACTCTGAAATTCTAGGCCTTGGTTCTCATTCTGTTAACACTGAGTGAGTGAAGTTACTCAGCTGAGGATGCTTCAGAGCAGCTTGTCCTGCAGGTAAAAGTTGGAAAGATCAGCCAGCGGCTTGGAAATGTGTAGTGTAAAAAGTCAAGAAAACAAGTCTGCATAAACACTGAGACTTGCATACCTCACTTTATTTTCTCTGCTAAAGTACACCATGGCAGACACGATGTCTGGATGATTGCTGGACTTTGTTGGACACGGGCTGGGTGTTCTGCCTGGGGTAACCATAGGGTTTTATAACACCAGTCACAGGGTGTAAAGCACCCTGAACCTGGTGACTGGTCCTAATGGTCCTAATGAACTATATCTAAAGTGTTTACACAGTGCAATTTCATTTTCTCAAGGCCTGTAGTGTGAACTGTGGACTCTTACTATCCTAAGAATAATACATCTGGTACTTCTGCTAAGCTAGAGAAAATAACCTTTCTTCTACTCAGTTTGCTTTAATTAATGCCAGAGTTTTGTTGCACCACTTTTTTTTTTTTTTTTCCTTTTCATCTTCTGTAACTTTGAAACCTTAATCTTTTGGGTTAACATTTTCTGTGCCAGGTGAATACCTCAGTCTGATTCTGGAGGGATGTTTCTGGCTGTTCACCTCTTTCTATGACATTTTTTCCTGTGAAAGACTGAATACTTGAAACTAGATTTTCTACATAATATTAAACACTGCCTGGTTGAGATTCCCCTTCCAAAATGCAAGAGTAAAAAAAAAAAAAAAAAAAAGAAGAAAAAAAAGGTGGTGCAACTCAACTCTGGCTCCTGTGAAAAATATCCAGATTCAGCTAAATTATAAATTCTTGGAAAACTGCAGTTTGCACACTCCTGGCAGAGGCTTCTAAGTGTGACTGCTGCTCTCTTTGATGTTTCAGTTTGTGGAGACTTGTGCTCTGGTCTGTCTGTGGCTGCAGGGACTGAGTAGGAGGTTTCTGGCAATGCTCTTCTTGGTGCCTCCTGGTACAGCCATGGAGACTTGTGCTCTGTCAGTGACCTCCTGGATCCCCAGCAGTGAGGAAGGGACCTGGCCTTTATTTGTAGAGGTAGCATTAACAGGTGGACTAAAGCAGCCTGCAGCGAAAGACTGGAACTGGAGACTTGGAGTGGAGAAAGTACTTGGGCCTCACTGTAAGAAACCTGGTCTGGGAGTTGGGGTTGGAAACTGAGGCTGGAAACTGCTGGGATGAAATGTGGGTAACAGCTGGACAAGGAAAATGGTGGAGATGGTGCTGAAGAGAAGAAAGTGGCCTATCAGGGCTGGGAGCCAGTAATGAGGGAACAGGGAGCCTGGGACACAGAACCTGGGTGGTGGCACAGGGGAAGATGACAGAGGAGGTTGGCACTGGGGAGCAGGGGTTGTGCTTCTGAGATCCCATGCATCTGAAGGGAAGCTGAGGATGCTGTGAAAAGCAGCATGCACTCGTGTAATGGAAGCATGTGGTTATGTCAGGAAGGACTCGCACAGTCAGCCTTAATTTGGATGTTTTCTAATTTTAAATGCTTATGTTTGAAACCTCAATTTTCTTTTTAATTGAGCTTTTTGTCAGTGATAGGACTACCTGTATTTATTGTGTAGAGCTGGTGCCAAAGGGCTATCCTGACGCTTTAGTATGCAAGTCCTGAACAGTGAAGTAGTTGTTGCACTTAGTAAATTATGATGAAATATCTTCATGCCATTTATTTGTGGTGCTGTTTGTATATGAGGACTGTAATTCTCTTAAAACTCATCTACTTCAGAGGAGAATGAATTAACATGGATGATTGAGGGGCTGTCTAACTAATGGACTTCCAATATAGTTAGTGCCCAGCAATGAATTCAGTGTTGCCTTGGATAAAGGAAGAGTTAGGATTTTTAAAATAATCAGGCTTTGGTAATTGAAATTCACTGATGTGAAAATATTTTTCACATATGTTTTCTCTTTTGTTAAATATACAGTGAACTATTCATTATTAAGAAGATACAGGCGTGACTCAGTACAGTAAAAAACAAAGATGATATTAGTATAAGTGTATTTTTCTAAATATCGCCTTTTGATGGGATAAGGGGAGAGAAAAGTGTAGCTCTGGAGATAATTGCCAGAGCTTATAAACAACCCCTCCCTTTCATTTTGTGACAGCTGCAGCAGCAGCAGAGACAATATCCAGGACTGTACAGAGAGCAACTGCTGCGGTAGCACCCTGGTGTGTTTATCCAGCTCTCTGTACTGGCAGTAAATGTTCCAAACGCAGCAGGAGACAGCCCTGAGTGCCCAGCTGATGCTGTCCCTGGTTTGAGCAGAGGGCTGGACAGGAGGATCTGCAGACGTCCCCTTCCTCCTCGGCTATGCTGTGCTGACAACATGGGTAGCACATCTCAGGCACATCCACAGATGCTGCCCAGAGGCAGGAGGTGACACTGTGCCAGGAGTGAGACTGTGGTTGATGGGATACAGGGTTTGTGGACAGGGTTTGTGGCTCCTCCAGGGTGACTCACAGAGAGGAGTATGGGCCACCGCTTTGAAGGAAGCAAAGGGATGTGTCAGCAGATCCAGGTGCTTCCCAAAATTGGGAGCCTCAGGGGGCTCTTTGCACTGCCTATCTCTGGGAACTAAACTTCAGTGCAGGAAGCTTTTCCCCCTATCTTATCTGTGGAGGGAGATTAGCCCAGGCAGCAAGAAGGTGACTCAGAGTATGGATTTCTACTGTGAATTACCTCCAGGGACATCTCCCCTTTGAGTGTAAAGGCTCAAAGCCGGTACTGAAGGAGCAACTTCCCTACGTTTTGTACTTACATATGTTAAATCACCTGATATGTCAATGCAGGCTGAGAGAGTTGGAATAGTTCACCTTGGAAAAGAGAAGGCTCCAGGATGACCTAGCTTTCCAGTACCTGAAGAGAGCCTACAAGAAAGATGGAGAAGGATTTTTACAAGAGCATGTAGTTACAGGACAAGGGGGAGTTGATTCAAAGTAAAAAAGAGTAGGTTTAGATTGGAAATTCAGTGGAAGTTATGTGCTGTGAGGATGTTGGGACACTGTAAACAGGTTGCTCAGAGATTATGTGGAAACCCTGGAAGTGTTCAAGGCCAGGCTGGATGGGGCTCTAAGAACCTGGTCTAGTGAAAGGTGTCCCAGCCCATGGAAGATGGGTTTGGACAAGATGATCTTTAAAGCCCCTTCCAACCCAAACCATTCTATGTTTATATGATTCTATGATTCATTATTAAAGTTATACTTAATAGATAAGCATTTACAAACTATTGCTATCAGGAGAAAATTATTGATCAAATTTCTGTATCCAACCCAAGGACAAAAAGTGGGCTGAATGCCACACTGGTGAATAGAGAATTTGTTGCTCTCTTAAGGTAGGCACATTGACCATCTTCTCCTGCTGGAAGCCTTTAATCTTAATGAAGGGGTGAAGGCTGTCCTGTTAACTTTAGGGTGGAATTTTTTTCTTTTTCAAGGGAGACTGGGGTTTCACAGCAATTTATTAAATGGAGTTACCACAAATATGCATCCTTTTTACGTGCCTGTTTTCAGGTTAGTGACCTGTAAAAATACTCACTCTGCTGAATCTTTTAAAGCATACAATAAAGCAGAGTTTTATGGAAGAGAACAAGGGAATGCGTATGAGCCTGTCAGATTTCAATGAGCCAAAATGTAATTTTCATTGTAATTTTATCACAGGGTATCAATATGAGAAGTGACAATTACCTGTGATCAGCAGGGCTTGAAGTTGTTTCCACCTATAGATGCTTTCTTAATCATTTAATCGCTATGGGCTGTACTTTTGTCTCACAGTTTTAGGCAACATCTTTCTGTGAAGCTTTTGTGCAAGGTGTGGGGTTTGACAGTTTGATTCAGTAGCAATTTTAATGGTCAATGAAGTTTTCCCCCTTTAGTCCCAGAACTCTGAGATCCTAGAAGTCTTCATTTTTTCCCACTAAAAGATGTTACCTGAGCAGGGGATATTATGAAGTTTGGTGAGGTACTGCTGTCTCATGCATTTGTGCTGGCTGCCACACTGAAGGGAAAAGAGCTAAACTCTCCCTGCCTCTTGCTTGGGGAGGGTTCAAAGAATCTTCTTTACCCCATTAATGATTTAATACACAACAACAAAAATTAGGGATGTTTCTGTCTGATTTCTTATCCTCTGCCAACAGTTTCAAAGCAGCTGAAAGAATACAGGAAGATAGAAGGATACACAGTGAGGTAATATAAACTTTGTTTCTCTAGGAAACTGGGCTAAAAAGAGTTCTTAGGCTTTTTAATAACAGAATAAACATTGGAAATATGATTTAAACCTCCAGTGTTGACTCAGAAATGAAAAGGAATGGATCCCCTATGTGCTGATTATTTTTAAAATGCTCACAAGCTCCCATAAAACCGTTCGGTTTTATGATTATTTGGTGACTTGTTCCTGGAACTGAAAGTTTGACACTGAGGTCTTACATACATATTGTGTATTAGAGGTCTCTTAGGTGATCACAATGGAGAAACCATGAGTTAGCTACCTTTGTTATGATATCCCAGTGCTACCCCAGCACTTTCTGGGACTGCTCCTGTTATTTCTGTGAATGATAGGTGTTCCCACCTCCCCAGTACTGGGTATGTTTGAATGAATGCATCTGATAGCAGTTTGCTCTCATTGACTGTTAGATATGATGTAAAAATTAAAATTATACAAATTGTTAGAAGAATCCAGATGGGGGAAAAAAAGTCCCCATATCCAGCCAGACTGGTGAGAGAATAGCAAAGGGCAGAAGAGCACAGCTGCCTTTGCATGCCTTTCCTCTGTCTTTTGATGCCTCTGGCACTGGATGAACCCTTTTCATCCTTTTTATTCAGGTAGGAACTGAAAAGGGCAGTACCAAAGAACTTGCTGCCTTTTACAAAACCGTCTCCTAGTGAAAAGTTTTATCGAAATAAACCATGTGAAGCAATCTGAAGATGAAATCTATTTATCTTTCTTTTTTCCTTCCCAAGCCTATTGCTGTGAACTTTTCAAGATTTCCTCCCCAGAGACTTATACAGACTCTACTCATAACAGATGCAGCCTTGGGGACGATGGCGGCAATCCAGGGATCCTCCTGGGAGTAATTACCTTTTCCAGTTCCCCTCATCTGCTGCATCTCTCTGGTAGCACTTCTGCCAGGAGCTGTGCATGGAATCCATTCAGCAGAGGGAGTCAGATGCTAAAATCTACAGTAGCCCCTCCAGACCAGGACCTTGTATCTGCATGTGGGATCTGAAAGACTTGATTGTTTGCTGTCTGCTTAACCTGGATGGGGGTGTATGGGGTGAACTGGTCTCAGCTGAGCTGGCTAAACTCTGTTGTAATGATACAATCACAGCAGCAACAACAGCAATACCATTGAGTCATTGCGTAAATGCTCTTCAACACTGCACTGCGAGATCAATCTCGGCAAGCGTGTGATCTTTTCCTACATCTGTGTAGCCCCTCTGCCTTACTGGTGGACATAATTTGCAGAAGGGCTGACTAGTGCAGAGTTGGAGTGACATTTGGTTCCATTTTGTAATGCATTTTCCTCCCTTGAGTCCATGGAGATCTGGTACCATAGCACTGCCTGTAGTGCAGATGCCACTTGTTCTCTGAAGAAGAAAGGGGAAAATGACCCCTGGAAGGGTAAGGACATGGAGCACAGAGGCATGTAAGGAATTCCAAACCTGGTGTGTCTCTTCAAAGACAGGATGTTACACAAATGCCTGATGTGAATTTGGCATAAGCACCTTCTTAAATTGTAAAAAAAAAAAAAACTGCACAGCCCCCCTCTCCGGCATCTCAAAGGCTTTTTCTGAACAAAATTTGTAGAACACTGAGTGGCTGTGGTGGGAAGGTGTGGGTCACATCAGGGGCCATGGGACACGGCCCATCCCCAAGAGCAGAGGGAAGGATGGCAGGAGGCCCCTCTTCCTTTAAGGGACACCTCAGAAGAAGCAATTTGGATGTTTGCTCTTCAGATTACTCAGCTGGGCAATGGGAGGGGGGAAGGGGAGATCGGCAAAATATTTCATCACAGTCCTTCCAGCTGATCAACAGGGAAGCGAAAGTCAGCTGCATGTGCTAAAATGATGCCTGTGGTGTAAAATACATCGTGAGAGGTCAGAGATGGTAGTGACTAATACTTCAGAGACAGACATGAAGGGGGAACGAGACTCAAACTGATGCTGAAATTTGACCTATTTGACTTCTCCTGTGTTATCTCAATTATTTCATTAGGAACTTTTGAATCAAGAAAGCACTGTGGGATGCAAAAATCTGCTTCAAACGTTCATTGTGAGAATGGTAATTGAGTTTTAAATATTTATGGCAGAACCTGGAGTTGTACTAGTGAATGCATTATAGACTCTCCCCAGTGGTAAGCCTGGCTTGCTGTAGACCTTGCGCTGCAAACAGCCCCAGTACAGTGAAGAAGGGGGAAGGAATTTTATTTTCTGAAAATTATTTATTTAGCTGATTATAGAGGGCTTACTCCTTTCCTAGGCAACAGTTTCAGCTTGGAGCTACAGGATATGGGGAGAAGGGTGTTCTATACAAACCTGACACCTGGATAACCTACAGGTCTGTGTTCACACCTCTTGCAACTGTTTGCCCCCAAAAAACACTGGATATGCAAAAAGATGAGGCAATGAGGAGTGAAAGACTCCTGCCTACTGTTGCCATTTGTAGCTCTTACTGCTTGGCATTACTGATCCCATGTGACACGCTAGGAGGAACATATGCATTTTTTCTTTTACTGCTGATGGAAATAGGATTGTTTTCTCTGCAGGGAGAGAAGAAAGGAGTCTGTGGTCCTGTGCTCTATTGCCGGCATAGGCCTTGGTGCAGTGGATAAATACGAGGCCTTATTCCCTCGCCTGGCCCTGGGTCTGCTGTGGTAAGACAACACACCACATGTACATACCACTCTAATGTGCGCTACTAATACAGCTCTGAGTCTCCAGCTGAGATTAATGGTCCTCAAGTCACTTGAGCCGGAGAACCTGCCTTGCGCGGGGTGTCCGACAGCCCCGCGTTCCCCGGGGGGGCAGCTCCGCAGGGTGCGCGGGGCAGGCGCCGCTCCGTCCCGCCGGGAATGCGCTCAGGTGCGGCCGTCCCTCACCTTGGGCCAGGTGGCACAACACGCTGCAGCTTAAAGCCGCAGAACCCTTCCTCAGCCCTGAGGAACCCCCCGGCCGCTGCATCGTCCCTCTCGCCGCTGGCGGGGCCGGGTGGCACCGTGCGGGGCACGGGCTGTCCGCGCCTGCCGCTGCTGCGAGGCTGCCCCGCTCCGGCCCCCCCGGGCAGCCTGGCCAGCGGCAGCCGCCGCGGAGCAGCGGCCGGCCCCGGCCGGGGCGGGGTGGGGCGCACCGGGGTCCGGGGCGGCTCCGGCGCTCCCCGGCGCCGCGGCCACGCCTCGCTCGGCCCCGCACCCCGGCGGGGCGGGGGGGGGACGGGGGGCGGCGCCGGCTGCCGGGGCGAAGGCGCCGGCTGCGGCGGCGGGCGCGGGGCTGCCATCCCGCGGGCAGGCACGGCGGCGGCGGCGGCGGATGGCGGCAAGGTCAGTGAGCGCCCGCTGCCCGCCGGCGGGGCTCCCCTCCCGGCCTCCCCCCGGGGCGGCCGGCGATGCTCGCGCGCGGTGGAGCCAGCGGCGGGGGCGCCTCTCCCTCCTCCTCTTCCCGGCGCGGAGCGGGGCCGCTGCGGGCGCGGATGCCCCCCGCCACGCCTCCCGCCCGGGCGAGGGGCAGACGCGGGTTTCGTAAGCGCCTGCCCCGGCCGGCCCCGCCGCGCTCGGGTGGCCGCGGCAGAGCGGGGTCCCCCCGGGCGGTGCCGCGGCGCGATGCGCGGTGCAGGTGAGCGGCCGAGCAGCTCCCGCCGCCACCGCGTCCCGGGAGGGCGGCGGGAGCCGAGGTTACTTCGGAACCCGGCGGGGTCGCGCCTGCATCGCACCAGCGCTGTTGCGAGCGAAGGAAGGTTATCCGTGTGCTCTGCGAGCAAGTAAATCCAGATAACTTAGAGACGGGGTTTGGTGAGGTCCTTTGTTCCAGGGGGAGGTTCGGTGGTGCTTTTGCGTTGGTTTGGGTTCGTTTTGGGTTTTTTTTGGGGTTGATTTCCCTTCCTTATGCCGGCTGTTAGCGGAGAAGATACGCGGTAACTCGGGTGCTGTCATTGAGTGCCAGACATCTCGCCGGGCTTTTAGAAAAAGGCTTTAATTAATCTTTTAACCAGCCTGGAGGAGAGGCGTGAAGCTCTCTGTCCAGGTAGGCTCCCGGCTGTACGGAGCGCTCAGAGTTCCTTACGGCGTTAGATGCCGACCCAGCTGAGGTCGAGCTGCCAAAAATGTGATTTACGGACCCTGCCGACATCCGTCACCCAAGCGCTTTGTTCCGATACGCCGTCCGGTGGAGGGACTTCTCCGGGAGCAGCTGTGCCTCTCCTGAAATGTGGATACCCAGGATACGTGCACCAGGGTGCTAGCCGGCGAGGCATTAAGAGTGTGTATTTGTGTAATAGGTGTCTCACAAAAAAAAAAAAAAAAAAAAAAAAGGCGCAAACGGGATTTTGATAAGGTCCCATTAATTGAACTGTAAACATAGTAATTCCTCTGCGCTTGTTTGCTCACTGAAACTCTTCCTCCTCCTCATCGATATGGCCCATAGTTTGTTTTTTGCTTTTTATTTTTGTTTTCAACTAGTATGTTTTAGAGAGTTTTTGATACAGATTTACTTAGATTTTTTTGTCTCATTTAGGCTGTTGGAAATTACTTGTAGCCTTCCAACTTAGGATGAGTATGAAGGTCCTGTTCTCAGCCTTTCTGTACTACAGGCCTTTTTGAGATGCCCAGCGAGTCTGCGCTAATGTAGAGCCTATGGGATGACAACAATAGCAATCTGGGAAAAAACCCCTTCTGCTGAAAACTCTGTTCTTGGCTATGTATCCAGTGTGCAGCTGGATTTCACCTTCTTACTAGTTGCATGGAAGGTGGAATGTAAAAGTAGTCCTGGCTGAGGAGTGCAAAGCTGGGACAGCCTTGTGCTGTGGTGGCACTGGCGTGCCCACGGCTGTTGGGACAGGGCTCTGTGGAAAATTCCCGCTATGCACAAGCTGGCAGTGCAGTTAAACAGCCCAAGCCTCTGGCTCAAAGCTGTGAGGTCTTTCAGAGGGTTTGGACAGCTGGCCAGGAATGTGAAGACAAAGTAAAGTGATACCTGTTTTTTGCTGCTTTTCTGGGAGAAAGTTGGTTGGACCATATGTGATAGAAATACATTGGGACGTCTTCTTGGGAGTATTGGATAGTGCTGTGAGATATCCAGATTAGAAATGCCAGGAAGACAAGAAATATTATTTTGGCCTTAATATTGTGTGTTTAGGTTATACATGGAAATGCAAGAGCTCAGAATGAGCCTCTCGTTCAGAGACCTGCCGTGGCTTAGCAGAGTGCCGAGGGAATGGGCAAGTAGATCCTTCTGGGTGCTGGTCACCCTTCCCTGAGGGACTCTCTTGGTCCTTCAGCTTTGCCAAAATCTGTGGATGTTTTTGTCATACCTGCTCTTGGCTTCAGTTTGGGGTTCTCACCTCGACCCCTCGATGAATTGGATCAGAAGCTCCATCAGCCACAATCCAGCAGAGGCTTCAGCACAGGTTTAACTTCAGTCATGTGAGTTGCCCCAGTGAAATTAGAGGGATGCGTGAAAGCAAGTTTACATATGGAGATTTCAATCTCAGGGCTACCTCTCATAAGCTTTCTAGGGTGTGAACTGCTCATCGTTTTGCCTTGCATGGGGCTGACAGCAAATGCCACATCATGTTTGGGTTCCATCCAGAACAGCTGACCGTACTTGGGACCAGTACTGGCAGAGCAGGAGCAGTGGTGCTTCTCTGCTGGAGTTTTATGGAGCATTAGTTTGTGCTTGGGGCTTGAAGTCTTGCTGGAAGCTAATGAGGCTTATACTCCTAAATGCTCAAGCCATCCTTTTGAGCAGAATTTAGTTTTCTAAGCCAGTGAAATATTTTTCAGACTGTGACCTCAATCAGTTGATGGGGCCTGGAGGATATAGGTCTTTGGTATGAATGAATTTAGATGATTCCCTGATCAGTTGACATGACTCTACTGAAGACCTGGTGATTTGTGTTTCTGACCCCATGCCTGTTGACTTTGGGACTTAGCCTAGGGCTCTAGCCTTTTTAAGAAGATCAGGCATTTTTTAAGAAGATCAAGTGTCCTTAGACTGCCTTTTGTATACTTGTGTTTATTTGTCAGCTAGTTCTGCAGCCCCCTTCCGTACACCCGTACACCCGAGTAGAAGGTAGTCAGGCAAGTAGTGTCTCTGATTTGAGTGTGGTTATTCAGCTGAGTAAATGGTGTGCAATCTAAGTTCAAAGCAGCAGATTTTGGGTGTGAGTGCTCTTTTTGTGGAGCATGTGGGAAACTAATTTCCAGAGCCTGGGATCTTGGCATGCCTTAAATTTTCTCCTCTTCTTATGCTTTGCCTCTATCCGGTGGGTGGGTGGGCTGGAAGTCAGATGGAAGGCTGGGCTTTCCTCCCCTTACAGAAAGCAGCTCTTCAGAGAAATTCCACAGCTGTTTCTGAGTCTGTCTGGAGTTGCTTTCTTGCTTTGTCGCTGCTGTTTCCTCCTGCTGTGCTGTGCTCTGCGAAGGGAGCAGAGGAGTCCTTGGAACTGATGCAGCTCTGTGGCATCATCCGTCACACCGAGTGGGGTTAGAGGAAACCCTCCCAGTGCTCATCAGTGCAGCCTCTCCCTGGCTTCTGGACTGGCAAGGGCTCAACATTTGCTGGTCTGACTGCAGCAGAGCTGCCCCCTGCCCTAAAGGCAGCGATAGGGCCAGGCACCAACAGCATGGGTTAAGGGGATGCTGGGGATGGCAAGGAGAAGAATGCTGAGGTCTCTAGGATGAATTAGTTTCTATGGTTGTGAAGGAGAGCTGCTTTCACCCTGAGATCTGAATGATAGTTCTTCAGCCCTGACAAAGCATTTCACTGCTTTCAGATGCAAATCCCCTTGCCCTGTTTTTCTGCTGCAGAAATTACCCCTTCAGGGCAACCCCCAGACATAAATAAGTTTGAAATTTGCCCCTTCCTGCTCCAGATGTGTAACATCTGGGTAGTTACAGAGCTGAACTGCATTGTGTGCCATGCAGCTCACAGGCTGGATTGAGCAAGGCGTTGTTGTTTGGGATGTAGCAGAACATGGCAACACCACTAATGAAACATCATGATTTTCATCTGGTTTTATTTTATTTCATTTTAACTTAGTTTCCCCAGGAAATGAGCACTGTTTGTCTCCTGTTTGGCTAGTTTCAACCAGATTGCACCAATGGTTGGCAGTCTGGAAGATCACTCATTTCCCACTTGTGTTTGTTAAGAGTAGTGGGTGGCAGGGAAATCTTTGAAGCAGTGCTCTCTCTGATGAAAACTAGACTGCTTACAGCTACTCTCTGTTCTGCCTGGTAGTGGCTGTCCAGCCAGGCATTGCTTGTGTGGTGGTCAAACATGCAGCAGCTCTGCAGCCCTGGCCAATTTGCCTGGCAGGGATGGATGTGAGGCAGCATTGAGGGGAACTGCAGGGGCAGGAGGGTAGAGGATACAGATGTCCCACAGATGAGTCCTGTTTGTTACTCTCCTTTGCAGCATGGCTGCCCTTTGGTTTGTCAAACTAGAGCCACATGAGATTTAGGAAGGCTTGTGGGCTGACAGGCCTGCTTTCTCTGACCTCCAGGACACCTTGGGAGGGGAGTGTTGGAGCAGATGGGAATATGCACACTGGGCAGGACTTAGCAGAGGTGTGTGTGCATGGGCAACACTCTGCACGTGTGCAGTGGCACTGTGATACTCTGGTGTGCACTAATGCCAGCCATCCTGTTGAATTCAGTGATAATTTGACACTGGTAACATTCAGTGTTGTGCGTTTCTCCCACAGCAGCTTCTGTGAGTGAATGCAGTCTCGGATTCCGACACAGCCCTCTCCCTCCCCAGAGTGACTTTAGGTAGGTGTGCACTTGGGCTGAGGTGCTGCTGTGGGATGTCAGGGACATGCTTGTGTGTTGCTGAGCATCCCAGTATAGATGCAGCTGGTTTGGCATGGCTGTCTTGAGGGGTGCCTCTGAAATCTGGACACCATTGTACTGAGAGAATCAGACTTACCCTGACCCAGGCTGTGTCTGTGCTACACAGTATAGCTGTGCTGGATGTGGTGAGCACATTCCTTCCAGACTTGGACTGAAGGAAAAGACAAGCATTGAGAGTAGAAATAGGAGTGTCAGAGGTGTTGAGCATTTATGGGATGCATATGCAATTTCCTCACTCACTGTGCATTTTGTTACCCTTTTTGTTGCTGCTGATTGTCAGATGATGCAAACCTGTTGGTGTGGAGCATAGACCATAGCCCTGCAGAGACCACCAGTGTCAGGCTCTAATGTCAAGATATTATGTGACACCTTAGAGGGCCAAGGTAAATCTTAAACACCCATATAGATCTAGGTAAACCAGATGCATCTGTCGCGGTGAGGTGAAGGGAGGAACTGCATAGCTGGCTCCCCATCATGGTTTGCAGAGGATGTGGAGCATCAAGTCATGCTAATGAGGCAAAATGCTATAATGGACTCTTGGGCTTGGACAGGACTTTGCAGGCTCCTCCTCTGAAGGTGCCAGCCCCCCAAGCTTCAGAAATCCTGAAGCAGGCAGATGTGGGGTGAAACATGGCTGTGGTGTTATCTTGCCTGTTCTTGTTAGATGTGTTGTGCTACCCCCTATACCCTTAGGGATGGTGCTTTCTCTGTTAGCTTTTAAACTGAACTGAGCAGGAGGGAGGCATGCATGCCAAGAGGGAAGGATTGCAATGTTTCCATTACCAACCACAGTGGACTTTTCCATGGTGGAGCTTTTCCAAAAGATATGCACTGAGAAGAGCTGGTGTGACCTGAGTGCCTGGAACACTGCAGGCTCTGACTGACTGCCCCTCAGGGATTTGATAGCTCTAGGGTTTGCAAACTCTGCTCTCTGAGGATGGGGAAAGATAGAAGTGAAACTTGCTTTGTTAGGTGCACAAGACCATGTAAATTTTGTGGTAGTAGCTGCCAGCACCCCACAGACAAGGGTGAAAGTATTACTTAAAAGAAAGCCTGGGTGTGTGTTTGCAACTGGGGACATAGAAAGGCAAATAAGACTTTTTAAAAAGCATGAAGCATGCATAGGGAGCATGGTGTCAGACACACTGCCTCTTGCCAGCTAATACCATCTTGCAAATAAAACCAGTTGGGTTGTTGCTATTGCAGCTGCTTTCCCTCACCAAGCAGGGTGACCCAGACACTGAGAAACATGTTGGCAATTGGCCTGAAGTCAGATGTATGCAAGGGAATTTACTTAAAAGACCCAATATAACAATTATCATTCAGCATGAACACATACAGCTGTAATGTTTGCTTGCCAGTTGTATTTTATCTGATGCTCTCCCCGAAGTTGCTCATTGGCTGTATCTACCCACAAACACAGAAACACAGCCTGGGTATGATGGGCTTCTTCCCTCACCTGCAGTTAGGAGCAATGATTACACTTTAAAAAGTGTTATTTTGGAGGTAGGAGGGATTCAGTGGCTTGGGCAGAAGGCTGTGAGTGGGGTCATTTGGGATCCAGGCCTTGGGGAGCTTTCCTTCTGACCTTGGGCAAAGCACATCAGCTGCTCAGTGCCTCTGTTCATAAAATCTGATTTGTGACAATCAGCTTCAGAGTAGGTGATTGATATTGGTCTTGGTTTCGTCCTCTGAAACAACCCCAAAATCCTCAAATGTTTGTGCATGGAATTGAAGCATAAAAGATCCCTTTCTTCTCCCTGCTCTTTACCTCAGATAAAGGTGGAAGAAAGGCAGTTGTTCACAGCCATCTGCTGGAGGCATCCATCATGTTGGGAGCAGAGGCTGCTGGTTGTTCCACATGTTATTAATGATGAAAAGATATAAACATATGATCACATAATTGTGTTGCATTTCAATTGCTTATGAAATAATGATATTAGGGGAACAATGGGGTTACAAAATCAGGAGGACAAAAGCAATGAAGTTCCAGGGCTAATGTTGCAGAACTCCCCTTTGCATCTGCATTATGATACAATCTTTAATTCTGTAATTGCATCATTTTTTCCCTTTCACAGAGTCCCTTTTTCACTGGATAGGTAATTGCTGCATAATTCATTTTCTCTTCCCCACATTTACTTTCTCCATGTGTCTCTACATCTTTATTTTACACCCTATCCAGACCTTGAACTGAACAGTTGCTAATTCCTTCCTGGAGGGCTTTCTCAGGTGGAGAAGTTATTCTTGCAGCGTATCAGGTACAGGTATTGTCTGTGTTTTTGTAGTTGAGGAATGAAGTCAAAGAACAAATAAATGTCTGGAGATTGAAACACCTTCAATTTTGGCTACATCAAAGAGATACTTGGGTATGGTTTTATTTTTCACTCATCCCAGAATACCTGGCATGATGTAGCAGTTCATCTGCTGGAAGTGTAAGGACAGCTGACCTCAGCTGTTGGTGTCTGTAGATTAGCCCTAAATGCCTTGACTTGAGCGTGGAACTGCCCCATTAGGGGTCACCTGAAGAGAAAACTGGTTTCAGAGAGTTGCTGAACTTCTTAAAAGGTTAAGTGTGAAGCCAAGGAGGAGGTAATTCCTGCCTGTAGGTGCTATGTCCAACTTCCTCATGCAAGGTGGTTGTTTCTTTCTTCCTGCATTGCTTTGTTCACTAATGTTGCTGACATTCACTGAGAGAGTCAGGATTTGAGGGATAGCTGTTGCTTTTATCACACAACCTTAACTGCCTTTTTTTGAAAGCAGTTCATTTCTAGAGCTCACATGGTTTGTGATTATTGAATTGGAGTCAGTGCAGATACATACAGAAGTGGGGTGAAGGTTGTATAGGCAGTCTTCATGATACCCCCTAATTTTGAAGTGACCACGTTTGCAGTCTTTGTATTAAAAAATACCATAGCTAGGTTTAATTTTATAACTGTACAAAGGGAAAAGCAGGAGATAAATAAAAATTAGGCCTTGTCATGTGAATCTGCAGTGGCCTGAGTCATACAGAGAGCACAGACCCTTGGGATCTAACATTAATTTCTAGCCCATGAGATAAGGGCCTAATGAGGAAGCCCTGTTTGTTATGGATGGTGGTCAGTGGCTGGAGTGGGATGACATGCTCAGCAGGTTGTGTGATGCTGTACTGGGGGACTTTGCAGCCCAGAGTCTGGATATCCTCAGATCCCAGTTAAGGATGGGGTAGGCAGAGTTCTGGTGCTTCCCAAGTCCTCTCTAACTTGTTTGTGTCTCTTCTGCTCTGCACTGTGAGGCAGCCTTGTTGTCCTCCTAAACTTGCCCTTCCCAGTCCTCCCTCCTTTCCCCCCCTGTTTCTGTGTTCCCCTGACAAATGCTATCTGCTTCTCTCCACATGTTCTCATGTAACATCACTTCAGCCTGTTGTTTCTGGTGCTACTTATAATTTTCCAGAGGTCCCAGATAGCCTGGTACAGTTATGTACAATCTTGATTGTAGTGTACATCTGTAATTTTTGCCTATTCAAACTGTAGGTGAAAGCCAGCCCAATGCCTTTGAAGCATTTTAAAATATTAATCTTCCTTACTTTTAGACCACAGCCATTACTATGGGAATACTTTGAGATCAAACAATGGGGAAATGGCTGCTTTAGGCCAACTCTATTTATACCTTATATCTAAAGAATATGTTGTGTTCCACCCTGTTCTTCAGTATTTTGTTGTATGCAGTCTTGCTTGATGTCACCTACCTTCCATGGGGTGAAATATGTTACTGAAATTGTAACAATTCATGGTGAGGAACACTAATTGCTCGTGCTTTTTTATTTTCTGGAAATGAATAGCAGCATGATAGTGCAAGAAAGAGTGTGCAGGTTCTAGGGGCTGAGCTTCCAGCTGAAATGCAAGTTGGTGAACTTGGCTGCTTTCCAGAAAAGTGGTGTCTGTTGTTCCAGCAAGTCATTAGATGTCTGCACTTCTGTCTTCTGACCAATTTACAACGAGTCTCTTCCTACATCTTTATTCAGGGGAGGGGGGTGGTTTAATACCAACCTCATGCAGCAGCAAGAGAGGAGGATGTAGACAATTTCTAATTGTGTTCAAATGACCATAACAATAGGCTTTCTTTATGAACTTCAGGATTTTTTGTTTCATTTTACTAGATGAGGAAAAGTGGATGTACCAGCAAAGAAAATATGCTTGCCAACAAATCTGGTCTTGGAACAGACCAGGCTGACCTGCAGTGAAACATTTGGGATGATAATAATTTAAAAGTCAGACTTGTGTTCTTGGGAGTTTGTGGTATGAATCATGGCCATGATCACTATAAAACATGTCAAACTAGATTAATAAAATAATGTCAGAGTGTCTTAAAAAATTTCAGATGACTCCAAGGATTGTATACCTTTACAAAATAATTAATAAGCCAGATGCTAAAAACTGGCACCAGCTGGTTTTTCTCCTTGCATTGCCGCTGTGTGTAAGTCCAAGAGCCAGTATTTGATTACTGAACTTCATGTGTTTGAGGAGAGACAATTAGCAGGAACATGGGACTGGTCTTCAGCTATTACCTGAAAGTTCTTGGGGTTCCAGGGACTTTGTCAAGCCTCTGGAAGGTACTGGGAGAAATAGCTTGTATCAATGGAGACATCTACACATCTTAAAGAGGCGAGGGACAGGTTTTGTGGGGAGAGAAAGTAAACAGCAAAAAACACTTGCATAGGCATCTCCAGCCTGTGGAAGGTGGTGGTGAGCCTGTGTGCCTAGGATTTGGTCTGTGCTTGGGTAGGCTTCACTTAATCCCTGATAGAACCTTGTTCTCTCTATTTTGTGTGTGCGGTTTTCTTTTGAAGTAAGCATGTTTAGGCAGACCTACAGGCATTGTAAGTTGCAATAGCACCCATGGGAAAAAACCAGCTCCTCTGTGGGGTGGCCCCCGTGTTAGGTGTGCCCTGCTGGCCTCTCTCCACCCCTGGTTTGCCTCCCTCCTCTCCTCTTCTTCACAGCATCTGTGGTCAGATGCTTAGAGGCAGGGACAGGGGTTGGAAAAAGCTGGCTCAGCAGAGGAGGTGGAGAGCCAGCTGATGCCACTATTAATGTTCTTTCAAAATTGATGGATGAGACGGTTACAAAATTGCAGAGGGAAGTGAAAGTTAACAGAATCCATGTTTTAATTGTATTCTGGATTGTTTTCAGCAGCCAGCTCCTGAGGTGCAGGACAAATCCAGCATTTTTGTGAGGATGTTGATGTGGACTGCACGCTGTACTGTTTTAAAAGACAGAAAAAGATTGGGCCAGTCTGTTTTCCACACTCTGCTGCTCTCAGTCTTCTTCAGTTGTCCTGTGTGATAGTATGCTGTGTCTAGACAGTAAATCAGATCTGAAATACTGTCCTGATGCAGCTAGAGAAAAAAGAGGCTCTTGCAAACACCTATGGTGTCAAGGTCCTCAAGCCTGTAAGGGGTACCTAGGTTCTAGACTTGTAATTTCCTCTGTGTGCCCTTCATCCTCATAGAAAGGAGTGAGGATGGTGGAGCTGCCTGGCTGGTGGGTGACCAGCAGTGCTGGCCTTTAACCTGAGGGAGATTCTTTTTCAGCTGATGAAGCCCTCAGGCTCAGTCTGCAAGTAGCAGTTTTTTGCAGCATGAGGTTTTCTTCTGGGCAGGTGTTTTACTTGAGTGTGCTTCATCCACGATTGGACCAAAACACTCTCTTCTAAGTTTCATTTTTCTTCAGGTTTTAAATAAACCAATTTTCTTTGTAGTATTTTTCCTAGCTTTTCTTTCCTCTGTTACTGAGACCTTCTCCCCCCATGCTACTTAATTCAAACATAACATGCTATAATTCTACATGTTTTGAAAAAGTACTTGTGTAGGTGGTTAAGAAAAGAAAGCATCAGTCTTCTTGCTTGCCTCCTCCTGCTCCCTCCCAAGTCAAAAGCTGAGAAAGGGACACCTTTCAGGAGTGGGCTCTTTAAATTAAAGTCCTGGTCTCAAAGTCCTGGCATCTGCATCAAACAAGTATTCTTTTCCATCTGCTGCAGGTAGAGTTGCATAAGGGAAGGTATCTTTGGGATCTTGGAGGGCTGCTCTGTTTCTGAAAATTAATAATTCGGGGTGGAGATGGTCTTCTGCCTCAATGCTTTAGCTTATGTGTTTCTTCCATCTCTCTCATACCTTTGTAAGTATTTCTGGGATCGAGTTGGGCAGTGAGGAGCCTCCCCCATTTCTCCCTACTTGCCTTCAAGTAGGGCAGCAGCTGCCATTCTAGTGGTGAGGTTTAGAAATTTGTTCCTCTGGCTTCCTTTCCTGCTCTGGAACTGGTTGATATTTTAATGTCTGTAAGCTAACATTAGGCAGGGTAGCGCACCAAGGAGCTGGGCTGCTGTAAGAGGAAAAGTTCCTCCCATTGTTGCAGGGAGGAAAACAGGCTTGTGAGATGTGGTTGTGATTCCTGTGAGTTCTAGAGGCACCTTAGCTAAGCAGGAGGTAAGTGGGGAAGATGAGCAGTGGATCACAGCGGCTTTCTGACATCCTAAAGGACGCAAAATCTTTGCAGTGTTTACTCTGAAAATACTCACTCTGCCTTTCCAGAAATGTGCTGTTTACACACAAGCAAACGCTGAGGTTTTGCAGTGTACGTGCCTGTGCTGTTTGTGCTGTAGGCACAGCTGCTAATGCTGATAGGAGGGTTTCTCTTGTTCAGGCGCGTGCTGCTTAGAAAGTAGAAATTTGCTGAGAGTGGCACTGGAAGCCCAGCTCTCCTTCCAGTGGGGTAGGGAACTGCTGGCAGGGGCTGAGCTGTGCCACAGCAGAACCAGAGGTGCTGAAGTACTGGCACTGTTATTTGGAATATTTAAATCCTTTAAGCTTTTTTCCCCCCTTAGCAATACTTTCCAAATCTATTTATTTAAAAGAAAACCTGAAAAATGCTATTTTGCAGATACTTGGGAGCCTGTTTTCTTCCCTCTGTCGTGGCAGATCTGTTAATGTCAGTGACTACAGCTACAAGTTCCTTGCCCAGGTGAAGCTTGTCTTTGGTTTTGTGGTATCAAGTCCTGTTTGGTATGTTTTGATCTGATTCTCACAGAATTTCCTTTTGTTTGCTGCACTGTTGTGTATGCCAGTTTCCCTGTAAATGTTATGAGAACTGGCAGTATGGGCCTCATGCCAAGGGTAAGGGACTAATACAAATACATTTATTTTTATTTTGGAAGCTCTTGCAATTCACACTTTGCTGGCAGGGTGGTAATGATGTTTCACAGAAGAATGCCTTTCTTTTCATTTTGATTTCAAAGTGCTCTAACAGGGTCCATCCACAGTCTTAGGCATGGCAAATGATGCACCAGGATCAAGGACCATTCAGCAGCAGGAGATGGGGAGTGGAAATGGGCCTGGGAGCATAGGATGAGCCTGAGGTTTGTCCAGGATAACAGCATTGCTGTGGCATCCCCAGAGCAGGGTGTGATGTCCCTGGGGGTCAAAACCAAGGTCGTATTTCCATTTTTCAGTTGCCAGGCCTGTGCTGTAGCCGTTCTGCTGTGTTGCTTATTCAGTGTTTTGTTTTAGGGGCCTGAAATGTGTTGCCACAGCTGAACAAGGCGTCCTCTGTGAGATCTGAGATCCCTGCCTGTGCAGTACCTGGCTGTTGGGGGCGTGCAGAGCCAGGGACAGAAGTGGCTGAGGGTTTGCTTTGGCTCTTGGTGCGTGGCTGTGCTCAGCAGGCTGTGGGATGTACCGAGCATTGTCATGCCGAGGTTCTTCCAGTGGGACACGGCAGCTTTGGCACCCAGGGTTGTGCAGTCTGAGGGCACAGTGTTCAAGCTGGAGAGGCACTTGATGGGAGGTCAAGATGGTTATTTGCATTACTGATGAGATGATTAGTAGATGGTGTTCACGGCTCTCATTAGAGACCTGTGGAAGATTGGGTTCAAACAGAAGGATCTCTGTGTGTGTAATTTATGAGGGCTGGTGCTCAGACCTTCATTCATGCTCTTAATTGTTCCATAGTGTCAGTGGGGAGGAGAAGCTGGAAAATGCTAATTGTGTCCTGTGCTCTCAAATGGGAGCAAAGGCAGCCACGGCATGCAGTCCACAGAGGCTTAGATGCTCCTCTGTGCTGTGGATCAACAGTGTAGTGCAGGGGGATCTGATTTTCATGTCCTGATGATTGGCTTTCTTTGTATAGAAGTACCCATTTTTTAGAAATAGCTGAAATCAAAGGGCCGGGCTCTTTGGTACAAAACTGTTTGTTCTTGGTACTTGTCACATGCTTAGTTGATTGAATTAATCAAATGGAAAATGCTTTTTCCCAAACCAGAAAAAATCTATGCAAAGAAATGTACTCCACCTATTGTTTTTTAATTTAAAAGCAAAATACAAAAAGATCCCTCTTTTCTGCTTCCTTCTCTCACCCTCTTTCTTCTATGTTTCTCTTGGTGGCAAAATAAGAAAAGTAAAAGGTTGAAGATGTTGTTTTGTATGGGCATTCATACATGTATGTATGGAGGAAAAAACCAAAATATATGGATATTTTTGATTTACCAAAAACAGGCTGGTAAAAAAATCAGTGATTTATATAAATTTACTTGTATAAAAAAGTTGCATTTACCAATTTGCAGTAACTTTACAAGTTATTCCACTTCGTATTCTGGTGGTACATAAACATAGGCTTCCTTTTCCAATTTCTTAATGCTGCATGTCCTTTTCTAACTTACAGCGCAGTTGCTGTTCATGTAAAACTAGTTTAGGGTATTGAATAGGCATGTCCAATTAATTTTCTTCCAGCTCATTGTTTTCTTGTTTTTGTTTTTTTTTTTTTTTTTTTTTTTTTTTTTTTTTTTGCTATTAATTAGTACTAGAGGTGGTTGCATCTCTTAGTTCTGAAGTGTGCAGTGCACGTCTTCGAGATTCCTGGCCTGCGTCACAGTCTGGGAGTCTCCCTTCTCCATTTCCCTTGTGACACGTGTCTGAGCAAAAGCAGTGCCTGCCTCAAGGGGGTCTGAAGTCGTGGGTGTGATGTGCTGCATACTTCTGAGATGTATCAGCTTCCCCCTTTTGTAAATCTTAAGGTGCAGGTCCTTTTATATTTCAGCTTGGCTTACTGATTTGTTCACTGAAGGGGATGCATGCGGTTGTCTAGGTGGATGAAACTGGTTTTGGGTGTTTTAGTACTGCCAGACATGACAGAAGTTCTGAGCTTCTTTGTGTGTGAAATGTGTCTCTTCCACGAGAGGAAAGTCCTTGACTGTACTTTCAAAAGCTAAGTAATTACTCTGTGACCCCATTAACATTTTCTTTTCTTGCCACTTTTCCAGTTGTGGCAAGATTTGCGAGCAAGAAAAAAGAAAGTAATATAAGGGAGCAGATAGTTTGGGGGGTTGGTTGTTTCGCTTCTTTACTGCGTCGTACCTGCATCTGATTTCTGGCAGTGTTTTGTGACCTCCTGTGGATCGCATGAGTGTTTTCCATTCAAAGCTACAAGCAGACAGAAACATACAAGCCAGAGCACTGAAAGCTCTGAATTGCCCAAAAGGAAAAGCTTCTTGCATCAGCTCTTCCTCTTTTCTCCTGTGTTGATGAGAACATTGAAGGCAATTGTTTAAACCAGCTGAGTTTTACTGCAAAGAAACAAAGGAAGAAAAGCCACAAAACTGTCAACATTGGGAGATAAGTACAAAGAGGACTGACCACTCCTATTCCTCCTCAAGGCAATCCCAAATTTATTGCTGGCCTTATTTCAGTACATTTTTAAAGGTTTTAAAGATCAGCTTCATTTGAAAACAGAGCTGTAGTTTGCTTGTAGTGCACCTAGAAAGTGGGGATTAGTCTTGTGTGTCAGGATACATGTGTTTAGACTATCTGGAGCTTGTATATCCTTGGAATATTCTCAAAGTGAAAACTGGGAACCATTTAGCATAAACTGAAGAAGAAAAGGTTTAAAGTCACAAAAATCATAAATAGAAGAAATGCAAGTTGCATTTATTTAGTGCTGCATAGAAGGAAATTGCTAAACATGTTCATTTGGTAAGCAAATGGGTTCATGAACTGTATTGTATTGCCTTTTTTTTTGTAAATGCCCCTATTTCATCAGCTTCTGTTCCAAGATAGATTGCTGGCACGTTACCTTCTGTAGCTGAAAATCAAGAAGAAAGAGGGTTGTAGGAGTAGCAATTTCAGTGGACTGCCTGGAATCTCAAACTGCTTATTAGGTTTCTTTGAATTATTGGGTGATGTATTTGGTAGCTGGTGCTGTGTATGAGAAGTACATAGTGTAAATAAATTTAATTAGAATAGTGCTCATACACTTTCTGTAAGTCTTTTGACTGGATTTTGCTAGCTTTGTAAAGCAGAAAACTCCAGGTATTGGCAAAATTTCTTCTTGTGAACTCCTTTGCTGTAAAAAGCTGATGTAAAGTAGTTCTGTTCTATCAAAAGGAAAGACTAGGAGGTGTGCTGCTTCTCCCAAAACCACACAGGTCTCTGTGCTACTTTGAGTATGTGTGTTGGTGATTTAGCTCTTCCTTCATCACAGATCAAGGATCCCTGTTTCCTGGTGCCTTGGCTGCCTCTGCAAAGCCTCCTTACAGATCTTGCACTGGTAGAGAAACGTACCCCTGCCCTTACCTGCTGAGAAAGGGTGCTCAGCATCTGGGAGGCACAGACACCGTGCTGGAAGCCTTGCGCTCCCTGGGAAAGCTGAGGCAAATCGGAAAGAGCTAAAGAAGCAGGGTCCTGTAGTCCACACACTGTCTGCTTCCTAGGTCTTAGTACAGTGGCTTTTTGGAAGCAGTGAAATTAGATGGCCATGTGCCCAGTGCAAGAAATTATTCACTCCACTGTATTTATTTTTATAGTGAAATTGCATTTTCATATCTCCGTGAGAGAGACTGTAGCCGGATACAAACCCAGTGAAGCATTTCTTTTTGTGGACATAGCGACTTTGGCACAGCTGTGATGAAGCTTGCTGCTCTTTTCATGAAAACACACTGAGCTGGGAGTGCTGCTGGTTTGCATCCTCTCCGAGGAAATTCGGTGATGCAGTTGTGGTGGATAGAGATTGTATTTTGTCATGCTCCAGATGCTGCTGTGCAGGAAAAGATGAAAAGATGTCCTGGACAGGCATAGCTTTAGTAAAGTTACGTGACTGTGATTTCACAGTGAAACATGGGATTAAGAACTACCTGAAAATAATTTAATTTCACTTTCTAGTGACTCAGGAATGTGAACACTTTAGATTTGAGGCACATTTCTTAAAGGGGTTTTACATTTCAGCGCATTGAAATGAATATGCATGTGAAAGCTTGAGAGTCTGAAGTCTGTGCTTGTGAATTGGGTAGTTAGTGGTTTGGCCCACCTGCATTTTGTGTTTACATGCAAAGTAATTTGCATTAGCAGGAGAGCATTTCATGTGCATACAGCATGTGTTACAACTAATCAGCACACTAACAAAGTAGTTCTGAGAAATATAGGAGGCCCTGTAATTAAGATGAGCTACTTGTTGGAGGTCACTAAATTGTGTCTTGTCTTCAAAACAGAAGAGGGGGAAAAATGGAGGTGAGATGGTGGGGGTTATTTGATTGTTTTAGTTAGGATCCAGTCCTCTTCAAGTAATGCAGTCTGTTCTTGATCTTAGAGAATTACTGAGGGCTCTGTTTCAACTGATCTCCAAAGTGACTCAGTGTAAGAACCGAGGTCATGCGGATTTTTTTAAAAAGACTTACTGGACTAATTAGGCTATGCTATGTGGCTTAGTAGTAGTTAAGCATGCCCAGTGTTACTGCTAAGAGTTCAACCTTCAGTTTTCTGCTGGAAGCAACTTCCCTTCAAAATGCGGAGATGAGCAGCAGTTGTGATTAGAGATTGTAACATACAAACCCCAAAGCATTGTAGAAATTATGGGGGAAGGACACAAGCTGTAGAAACTGGAAGAGGAGTTAATTATATGACAAGGGATCCACTAAAAAAGTAGATGGCTTAGCATTCAGTGTTGCAGGGAGAACATAGATTGTATGAGTGTTTAGTAAACTACTCTGAATCTGTTCATGTGCGTATAATACATATATAAAAATGTGGCTGCTATGATTATGTATAATGGCTTATTATGTAGTTGTTAGAACTAGGCAACAGAGAAATAAGACTTCCAGATGTACCTCTTATGCTCGTTACAAACATTCATACAAACAAACGTTCCTCTCTCTCCACCTCTGGACATGCCGAATGCTGCTTGCCTGTTATCTGTGTTCCCCCTTGCTTCCTGCTTGTTCCCTGTCCCTACCCACCTCCTGCCCCCTGCCCTGGCCTCCAGCTCCCATAGGGAGTCTGGTGTCTCTTCTCCTGCTGCCTTCTCCATCCTCTTCACATACTTCCTAAACTTCAGTAATACAGATGTAAATCACGCAGAGTTTCAGTTCCCCCTTAATTTCTGTAGCATATATAGGTTCAAAAGATTTAAAAAGAAAATTTAATAAAGGTCTTTGTCCAGTGTTTGTTTCCAGATACTGTAAACAACTGTTTCTCAGATTATTTTTACAAGGAAACTCTCTTAGTATAAACTTTGCCAAATTCTACATCACTGAAAAAAATTATGGGTTCTCTTGACCCATAATTCCAGAGGGGTAATTTTATTGAGGTTCAGACTCAGGTTTTGTATTGTAGGAAGTCTGTGCCTACTAAGGAAGAGCCTTCATCTGTCACATACTGTTTACTGTCCAGAGGCAAATTTCAAGTCTGGAAGGGTGAGGCCGTGTGCCATTGGGAGGATTCTCTCAAAATTGGGTTGCCAGACCAGAGGGCAGTATGATCAGATGAGCCAGAATGTGCAGTGGGGTGTTCTTAGTGATTCTCATCAATTGCAGGAAGACAGAGGCTGCCTGGCTGTTCACAAGGCCTGCTGGGCAAATGCACTGAACCAGCAAGAACATATTGCAGCAATGCTGTGTTTTGTGCCTGTGGTATCCATGTTTGAGTGTTGGTTTGCATCAGGACCATCTTTGCTTTGGTGTGACGCGTTGGCTTTGTGCTGCCAAAGGTTACACAGAGTGGCACTGAGTGCCTGTTTGTCCCAGCATAATGTTCAGCGTGGTGTGCTTCCTCCTTGGCTTGGCTTTCTGGTTGGATTGTGATCTAGAAGAAGTAACCCCTGCCACCAGGGGATAAGTACAGTGTGGATGTTGTACACAGCATGTCACTACTAGGCCTGCCCAGTTTAGTGGTGGCCAGCACTAAGCCCAGAGGAGTTCTTTCCTTTTCAGCTGTGCTTGGTGTTGGCACAGCATAAGCTAAACTTAAACTGCCTGACTACCAGCTTAGCTAACTTATTGTTCTTTGCTACTATTTGGTCTTCCCAGCACAGACAAACATCACTTAATTTCTCTTCTTCAAAGGCTGTTATTACTCGCTGCTTTTTTAATTTCTTCCCCCCCTCCCAGTGACACCTCCAGTAATGTTTCATTGCCATGCAAAATGAGGAAAGCACTTTGTCAGCAGCCTACTTCAGGCAGAGAAATTTATATCTTTGAGAAGCATATCTACAGAACAGCAATTACTCAGATCATCAATATTTATATAGCAGATAATAGACATCATGGACAAGATGAATATTGTCACAAGAGCAATGGCTGTTTGGAAGGGGGGGGAATGCAAAATATAATTACTAGATTTTTTAAAATGGGATAATTATTTAACTTTCAAGTGATTGGTGAAAATAGCTTAGAGTCTGAATTAACTATTGAGTGGGAGTTGTCTGCTTCTAGAAAGCAAAGGAAATGCCCCCTCCTGTCCACCCTCAGTTCACACAGTGAAAGCTGCCCTGGTGTATTGTCCCTTGCATGTGGCTTTAGATGAGGGCAGTAATGGTGCCAGGCTCTGAATGAGGACTCACATAAAATAACAATAAAGTAATCAAGCAGCTTGTTTTGAAAATTAATTTTTATGTCTGCTGTGGATGGATACTTCTGGTTGAGATGGCGACACAGTCACACATGCTTTTATTTTAAAAGCTGAAGCCCAGTGCTCAGGGAAAGGTGGCCATGCTAGGGCAGTTTTTAAGCAGAGCTTTGCAGCATCCTGCCTGCCAGCTGATGTGCTGCTGCCGCCTTGGTGCTGCCTGATTGGGCGGGCAGCCCAGTGAGTCCCAGTCTGGGCTCCTGGCCGGAGGGACAGCCTAGGTCATGGCTTCCTGTTTGCACAGGAGATGCAGCTCCTGAGTTCTGCAAAGAGAATGCCTTCTCCCACCCACCCTTTTAACCTTTTAATGGCAGTGTGATTATTTGTGGGGCTTTCATTCACTGCCATGAAAGTCTGCTAGCTTGTCCTGTTTTTGAGATGTATTAAGTCAAAAACTAAAGCCCACTGCATGTGGGTTGTTTGCTAAAAATAATTTATTTGATGACCTTTTTCTTCTGCATGTGAAATGCCTCTGAATATCTCCATTTTTTCTTTATACTGACTAACTCTTCATGTGTGACTTCAGATGAGTGTCTGAAACCCTGCACCCTCCTGATTTCTCTCAGCTGAGGGGGAGCAGTGTATGGGAAGGTACAGTACTTGATGTGCAGTGTTTAGCTCAGTTGGGTTGGCTGTCATTTGTAGCATTAATCATATGGTTTTCGAAACATTAAAGCAACTTGGGAACATTTGCAACAGAGTTGGTCCACCACAAAAGATTTAAAGTACCGCAGTATCAAGCCTCTGGGCTCTGTGTTCTGTGGGATGCATGTAACAAGGCTTCTTGTGCAATGCCCAGAGAAAAGCTGGAACAGCATTTGCAAAGGCTGGCATCCTAAATCAGGAGACACTTGAACTGGCTACAAGGGAAGATCAAGATGAAGACTTTTAAGTCGGTATCCCTCTTTCTGTGGCACAAAAATCAGTTCAACTTCTGCTTTGTATTCCTTTCTGGAGTTCAGTACCTTCTGTGGAGTTGTAAGATTTAGAGGAGCTAGGGCTTGGTCTGATACTCAACCCAAAGGAAGCTGAGTTCCCACCTTTATCTAGCAACTTTTCATCATGGATGCTTTTCTCTTCATAGGTAAATCCATTAGACTGCCTGGATTCTAGCCCTTTTTCAAATTAATTTTTAATGTAAAATAATTAGACATTGATTGGAGCAGGGAAAGGAACTTCCTTTCCCTCACACTCACTTTTCCTTTCTGACCTGGATACTGAATTGTGCACTTCGAAGTGGAATGGAGTTAAGGAGGAGGCATTGGTGAAGCTCCCCTGAACTACAGAAATTCCTGGTACTTGAAACTTTAATCTGGGAGAAGGGAAAAAGAATATTGTAATTTAGTCAGATTCACCCTTAGTGAAGAAAAGTTTCCTTCCACTGTGAGCATACCCAGGTTTTTGTGCTGGTTCACTGAGTCTGCTACTGGCATGTGACTTGGGGAAGTCCTGAACCTGTTGTATGCAGCTCAATTTGAATGGAAGGCTTGTTTGAAGCTGAATTTAGGCCAGCTTAGATCTTGCTATTGCAGGTAAAGCTGAGATCTCCAATAATGTCAGTTTTTAATAGCTTAGATGCTCATTCCAGTGCATAACTGTATTAATGGCGGTGGTTTCTAAATTGCAAATCGGAGACCAAGTATTGCAACTATATGTGTTTCAACTTCTTCTAAAGTAGTACCCCCTACGCTTTTAATGATGATGCTGTAATCTTTGCTGGGAATTTAAACTTGCAGTCAACAGGCTCCCTTTTGTAGTTACCTTCCCCAGATCCCTTTGAGGCAGCCACTCGTGAGACTCTATTGAAAGACTGTCTGCAAAAGGGTTAATTTAAACATTATCATCTGTCTGAAGTTCTGCCTTGAGGAAAGCAAGCACTAGATACCCCTTGGAGAGGTTACTGCAATTCTCAGGCCAGCCTCTTACATAGGTGAAGAAGCCCTATGACAGATGCATTCCTTGCTCCTCCAGGTGCATTGCAGCTTGGAATAGCTTTTTTTTCAGAGTAAGGAGAAGAACAAGGGGCCATTGAAAAGAGCAGGTTATCAGCACTACTGATATGATAGATTATTGGATTGTGTTGAAATAATCAGTTTTTTCATCAGGCTAGATTGTTTGTACCTAATTCTCTGAATAATTTTTTTTTTGAGGGGGGTGGTTCATTGTGGTAACTTGCACAGAGATCCCGGAGATGATGAAAAGAATTGCTTTCCCCTCATGTTTAATGAGATACTTTGCTGTGTTTTGGCTGTCTTGTCCCATTGCTAAGCCCTGACAAATTTATGTTCTAACTTGAGGATGAGGTACTAATGGCATGAGGAGATAGTGTGTTTGCAGCATCCAGAAGCCATGAGCCTCTCTTAATTCCATTCCAGTTCAGTGTCAAGCACTGGGGCACCACCATGAAGACTCTACACTGAGGCCTTTCTGTCGGGCCAGGACAAACTAGCTAAAGCCTTGAGAGTGAAATGTGTAAAGATCCAGTCCTGTGTAGTGATTTTCTTTTAAAGCAGACATGGGAAGAACTCCATGGTAAAGGATGTATTGGTCAGAGATATATTGGTACAGAGCTTCAAGAATGTTCCTAGAAAAATCCCTCCTCCTTAGCTTCTGAGCAGTGCAAGGATGAAGGCTGTTTGCTTCTTCAGTTGGTTTTAAGCTGGTTTGAGGATTTGCCCTGCATTGCCTTCTGGAATAGTTTTTCTGCATCCTAATTTTGTCAAGGTTCATGCAAGGTTTTGTCAAGGTTCATTGGTTTACTTTATGGAGGGATACAGCCTGCCCCACCCCCTCCCCCACCCCAAAATCTCCTTTCACTGAGAAATAGAACTGAAGGGTTAGATTTAGGAATGCTAGCACCATACCCCATGGGAACTGTAATTAGCATCCTTTATTTCCCATTCTTCCCTTGGGATTTGGCTTCATGGCTGACTTCCATCTCCTCTTTTAAAGTTTAGTTGCTGTTGTGGTTGTGGGAGATTGGGAAGCCCAGTCCCTGTTGGAGGTTGGGAACAAGGGTTATCCTGTCTGCAAGTACCTTGAGCTGGAGTAAGCAGCATTTCACAGTTCTGAAAATGGACTACCGAATTTCCACTATTTAGTGGAAAGGTACCTCTTCCTTTAATTCAGGTGGAATAGCTGTTGATTTCATATAATTCATAAGGTGTTAATTTGAAAATTCATAAATTTTCATGAAGACTCACTTTTCTCTATTTTTATTTAATCATCATGGCTGAATTTGCAAGCACAAAATACCACTTTTATGGGCTTGTCCCACACTAACGAAGTGTGATGCTAGGATACTGAAATCAGTTGTGAGTTCAAAGTGTAGCAAGTAGGGGATGTGATATGATTTACCTGAGGAGACCTCTTGTTTGGCATAAATATTTCTGACATGTGGTATGGAGCTAGATTGAGAACAGGAATAAGCTACTCTTTGGACTTCAGATTTTACTTTCTGAAGTAGATGAGATTCCCTTCTTAGAATAGAAATCAGCAGAAATGCTGGAATTGTGTTAATTGAACAGACTGATAGTCTGTGGAGTAGGAGGTGTGTCAGTATGAAGTTTAAGGATGTGTAGAAGAGAGAAGCTGGTCAGCAATTGCAAATTAGAATTCAGTGAAGTTGTGTTACTCACAAATTTGCTTTCAATAACTATTTTTACAAGGACTGCTTACAACTGCTACTTTTACAGTTGGCTGATTAGCAACCCCCTTTGGACAGAAACACAACCCTCCTGAAAGTCTTCAAGCATACAGAAACTTGGATTTTTTTAATCCTCTCCATTTCAGGCTGTCTTCTGGCTTTCAGCTTACAGTCTTTTGCAAGCTGCCACTCTCCCTGTTTGTGTGACTTCTACGGAAAACACAAGTAATAGTGGTTGAAAGGGAATTTTAAAATAGATCGTGAAATCTAGGACATGTCAGGATGATTTTGAGGTGGTCTTATAAAATCCAGTGGTTGTCTTCTTTGAAAGCTTTCACTGAATGTTTGAGATTGAGCCTTTCTCCTCTTTATCTAAAGGCTGGGAAGGTCTGTTTCTTTCAGACAGCATGTGCCACATGTGTTGGCATTTGGAAGTTTGACCAGGATGGTTTCTCCACTGCAGGGATTCCTGGGCAAGTCTGGCTCAAATCTGCTCTTGAGAGCAGTTACTGTGAAAGGAACTTCACCCAGCTCAGTGGAACTGCTTTGTATGGAGTGGCCAGTGGCAGAAAGAGATGCTGGCAGAATTGGACCCAGTCTGGTTTTCACAACTTTAAAGAAATTGTATGCTCACCTACGAAGTGTCTGTGATACACTTCCTTAGACTCATATATAAATTTATAACTATATTAATGCATAAAATAAATTCATGCTATCATACTGGTGCTCCTGAAGATCTTTGCAAAAAGGCAAGGTAAACAAGTGAAAAGCATTTGGGTAGGAAAATGTGCATTTTAAGAGTTTATTTTGTCTGTATTCAAAAGCAGTTTAGGGAAGAAACTCCCTCATATTGATTTACCTCTTGGACTCCTGATGTACTGTGCAGATCTCTTCTCTTGCAGCTGCATCCCTGATACAACAAGGTGTGAGCTGGGCTACTTATGGTAGTGAGGAGTTATTTGAAGAAAAGTTAGGATTGTGTGGCATGCTGGCTTTCCTTGCTTCTGTCCTTATGTTTGGAGTTAGTGTGAGCCAAAGATAAGTGGCTGTTTTTGGTGAGGGGCAGTGGAAATGTAATCCCACAACTACAGGAACTTCATGGTTGTAGCTCTTGGAGGAGCTGCAGCAAAACCCCCTTCTTCTGTATGCTAATGGGTGGTTATGAAATGAGAACAAAAAATTAAGGGTCATGAACTGGCAATTTTAAGAAGACAACTTTACAAATTTGTCCTTTAATGAAATTATAATACTGTTGCTTTTTCAAATGAAAAGGAACATAGAGGTCCATAACCTGTACTTGTGCATTTTTAAATCAGGATATAATGCTGAGTTGGAGTTTTTCAGCTCACTCCTTTAAAGGTCTAATTTTCTAGCTTTCATGCTGGTTTCTTTTGTGTCATTTTAAACGATATACAATAGCATTTTTCCATCAGCAAAGGCCTGTGCTTTTCAGTGACTTTTACTGCTTTCTTTAAGGGGTGGTGATCAACATACAGGGATGAAAATACTTAATGATTTTTTTTTTTCTTACAAGAGGTCATATGCCTTTATTCTTATGATTGTACAACTCACACCTGTGTCTTGCACCTGTGTTCTTTATTTTGAGGAGCCTGAAAGTCTACTTGCAAAATCTGAGCTCATTTGCAAAATTCAAGCTAAAAAAAGAATATAGGTGGAGAAAGCTATTGTCTTTAAAGCAAGAAGCTTTTATTCTAATGCTCCTCCTTTGGTCTCTCACCCCCATTAAATATATGATATTTTCTTCCAGATTTCACAGAATCAGTAACTTGCAAAGGGATTGACCCCTTTCATATCTATTGACTAGTTAGTGCCAGAGAATTTGGTGTGCCTTTCTGACCCCACTTACAATGCGCTTGCCTGCTTTTTGCTGCCTGGCAACATTAAGGCTCCTGGGAGTCCACACTAATTGCAATCTCCTCACTAGAGGTGGAGGTTTATTGCACCTAATAGCAAGGAGAGTACTGAAGCCTCATCAGCCCTTAGTTCTGCTTCCTGATCAGGTGGGTGGGATATTGAGGAAAGCATCCGTGCGTCTGTTCAGGGACATCTGTGGAAACAGGAGATTCAAGTAAGTTCTTTGAGCAACAGCTGTGTGACTTTGAACTTGGAAATACTTCTGGTATTAACCAGTTACACCCTTCATTGCTGCTCTGTGTATAGGTTACAGATATGCTTCATAATCTGTCTTCCCACAGGTGAGTATTTTATGGTCCACATCTACAGTGAGATAGCAGCTAGGAAGGTAGAGTAAGCATGAACAGTTGCCTCATTCTTCTTTCCATGCTGTCAGCCCATCTTTGTGTATTAAAGATAACTTACTCTAAAAACACGTTTTGAGCAAACTTGTGTGCAGAGCATAAACCTTGAGCTGCATTGTGCCTCTTTCATGGGGTTGATACTAGTGCACCATCAAGAAAAGAGCTGCTTATAGCTTATGAGGAAATGAGTTTGAAATTCTAAATACAAAGGAGTTCCCTAAACACAGTGGAGGTCATGGCACTGATTGTGGGGCCTATTCTGCAAGAAGGACACATTGCTTTGGTTTCATTTGTTGTTCATATACACAGATTTGACCTTAAACTTTTCCAGTTTTCTGTCTCTTTATATTTGGGGTCAGTTTGGAGGGAGCGGGGCAGGGAAATGCCACTGATCCACTGACATATACAGGAGAGGAAAGGAAATTACTTTATGACAGATCTTTTCTGCTATTTCCACATGAGCAGATGGATCCTGTGGTACAGGTTTGCCTTTAAGGAGAGTTTAAGCAGTAAATACTTTGCATATTTAAGAGGGCCGGTTATTTTCCATGTTTGTGTAGCTTTTAGGTAATTCATAAAGATTTCTGATAAAAATGCAGGCTTTTTTTTTTTTCCCACCCAGTTGTATGAACCTTCAGTACTTTTAAACTCTAAATTCTTCCAGGGTAGAACAATGTGAAAATTGTATCTTTGTCAAATGAAGCAATTCATTACCTCTCTAAATGTTGACTGCTGTGCTTGATGCCTAGAGTTGGACAAAACAACTGTCTTACAGTTTCTTTAAAATTTTATTTTCTAAGGGAACAGCACAATCCTTTTGGGTTTAAGGATACCTCCTTCTATCTCCCTCAAGTTACACAGTGTTTTCAAGGGCCTAATTTTGAACATTGAAGGGTTGGGAGCATTTGTCATCAGGAGCAAAATAAGTGATTGCTGTTAAGAGTTGGATGGGAGATGCAAAGACCAGGGGGGCCACAGCTCTTTGGGGTGGATTTATTTCTTCTGGCTGCTGAGACATCTAGGTAGGCTTTACTGACAGTCAGTGTTTGATTGGAAGAAGTGCTGGTGTGACTGGCTTTGCTGTGTGAGTGTTGGGGCAAGGCTGAAAGCTCACAGCAGGGTGGGTGTCTTCACCTGGTACCTTGGGGAACCATCTGTAGTGACACTTCCTAGCTGTGCAGGTGAGTGCTGTAGCTGTTCTGTGTGTGTAGGGCACAGCTAAAAATAAACACAGAGGGACTGGTCTCCTGATTGCTGGGGTTTGGTTTTTGTTGGCAATGCTCTCTTAAAGCAGTAAAAGCCAGCATTGCTTCAGCTCTGTCCTGTGTTGGGAGGAGTGTAGGAGAGTGGTGGGAGGCAGCAAGATGCTGGCACTTCTGCATGCACAAGGTGGGAAAGCCACAGTAGGGGCCCAGTGGGAGCTCTCCCCTTGGTCAGGGAGTGAGTAATGAGCTCAGTGCTTTGGGGGTGCTGGTGCCCCTTGCTTGCTTCTAGAAAGGACCGCACAAGGTGCATCTCAGTGTGCTGCTAAGTCCCATCCGGCACCAAAGTAAAGCTTGTGACTGGCAGCACTTTTCCCTGCTCTTTGGGAGAAGGAAGGTGGAGATGATAATTCTAAACCAGTCCTCCTGAAGGGTGCTAAAGGTGTATTGGGTCAGCCAAGCAGAGCTGGCTTCCTTGGTCCCGGGAGCCCTGGTGCTTAATGGTTTATGTTCTGGAGTGCCACCTGCTGGCACCTCTCTCTTTGCTTGCTCTTTTCTAGAGGCAGCTGCTCCAGAAGATGAGAACACAGAGCAAAAAAGCATGAATGTTAATAACAGTACTAATTATTTGTATTGATCTTTACATAATTTTTTTGATCATCATGGTACTTACAGATCCTGTTTATTGGCAAAGAACACACTCTGGCAGGTGTTCTGCAAACTTGGCATGAAAGAAACTGGCAGAGGTTTCATGGCTTAAAAAATAGAGAGCACAGTGTGAAGGAGTGGTTTAAAAAATAGAAAATGATTTTTCCAATCCATGCTGTTATTTGGCAAAATATGAAGCATTTTTTAAAATTTATGGCTTGCTTTAGTAAAATGTTTGCACCATTTCTCTGGTTGGCAAAAAAACCCTCAAAGCAGTAACCATTCTATTGAAAGACACCTGACAGTGAAGGCACTTAGGCAAAAGTTAAGAAAACACTGACTCAACTCTAAAAAGTAAAAATTATGTCAGTAAAGTAATTCTGAAAACCTTTTGGCTGTAAAGCAAGAGATATTGTAGTTTGTGTCACAAAGCAGATCTTGGTCCAGAGCTGAATTTTTTTTCATCCCACTCAAGAACTTGTTTTGGCAGTATAAAAGAGGCAGTTTTTGATTCTGTTTTTTAACACTGATTTTGCATCTGTGGGTCAGAGCCTAAATGGGTGTTGTCAGCGTGGTGCCTTTGGCATCAGTTTGGTTGTGTGCGTTGGCGTTGCCAGTGTTCAGTGTGCCACTGTAAGACACAGATGCAATGCTATAACAGAAATTAGGTAAAGAACTCAATTGAGTGGAAAATGGTCAGATCTTGCAGATATGCATAAAGCTGTGTGTATTCACACCATGTCTGAGATAATCACATCCAGTACAATACTCTCTAGACTTTTCCCTTCTTTAGTGAGCTGTCCCTAAGGCACCTCCTTGGTTCCTCACTGCTATTCAGTGTGATGTTGCATGGAATAGAGTCACAGAATTGTTTAGGTTGGAAGAAGCCTTTGAGATCATTGAGTCCAACCATTAACTCAGCATTGTTTTGTTCACCACTAAACCGTGTCCCCAGGTGCCAGATTTCCACGTCTTTTTAAATACCTCCAGGCACAGTCACTCCACCACTTCCTTGGGCAGCTTGTTTCAATGCTTGACAATCCTTTTAGTGAATAATTTTTTTCTAACATCTAATCTAATCTCTTCTCATGCAACCTGGGGCCGTTTCCTCTTGTTCTGTCACTTGTTACCTGGGACAAGAGCCCAGCCTCCACCTCACCACACCCTCCTTTCAGGCAATTTTAGAGAGTGTTAAGGTCTCCCCTGAGCCTCTTTCTCTCCATGCTTGACACCTCCAGCTCCCTCAGATGCTTCTCATCAGGCTTGTGCTCCAGACCCATCAGCAGCTCTGCTGCCAGTCCCTGGACGCATCTCAATGTTCCTCTTGTAGCATGAGGACCAGAAATGAAACTGAATTCAAGGCGAAATACATGTTGGAAATACGTGGTAAGGCTTCTCTGATGTAAGGCCTCAAAAGTAATTAATGATCTTGGGATGTATGCTGGAGAACATTGGGATGAGTGTGATGAGTGTTTCCTTTTTTTTTTTAAAGAACTCTGTGAACCACCTGTCTTTTTGCTGTAAGATCCTTCCAATCCTTTTCAAGAAACACTTGTAAAAACCAGCAATCCTGTTGACCACATAGTCCTCTTCAGCTTTTAGTCACATCGCGAAATGTAACTTGTATGTTGAAAACGCCCCATGTTGTGGTTTTATTTTTAAGCCAGCAAGCAAAAAAGCTGAATCACAATTGTTGAAAGCACACTTCATAAAACTACAGCTGATAATTTCAGCTGATGGTTTCAGTGTGTCTCTTTTGCCTTTGTTAAACTAGGAAAGCCAAAAAAAGTCATGGTCTATCACTAGACTTTAGCATTCCACATTCAGCGGTAGAGCACTGTGAGTGACACTTCTGGCTCGACCAAATCAGAAGAAAAATTATTCCAGAGTCAGTACAAAAAGCTTTGTTTGCCCTTTACATTACCTTTTAAAAAATGTCTTCTGAAAGAAAACGATCAAATTGAAATGGAGGTAGAATTTCCATTAAGCTGACGTCTTAATGGAAATTTCCATTTTTGCTGAAGGAGAAAGTATTTGCATAATTTGATCTGAAACTGCTGATGAGTTTGTTCACCTCAAAACTTTTTCTTTAGTTAGCTCTAACTCTCATGCAGAAATCATGAGACTGGCCTGCAAATCAGAGACTGAAGTTTAGAGGTCCTACCTAACTGGGATCTGAAGTTCATGCTTTCAGGCTTTTCTTCAGATAAACTGGACTAGCAGCCTTCTTTTTTACAGAATATTGCCTTAATTGTCCATACTCCTGTGAGCCTAGGACTCACTGTGGCCATAGACTATTAGGACTGTGGTGATGTGTTGAGCATTAGCAGCATTATGCTAGTTTCCTTGCCTAAGTTTGTGCTGTTACATTGCAGGGACTGCAGAACCAAGCAAAAAATTAAGAGGTGTGAAGCAGTGTGCTTTGCTTTGTTTTTCTCTGTTGTGGCGTAACATAGTCCTTTCTGAGCATTTGCACTCCTTCATACAGCAAAAACGCTGTAAACTGTTAGTTTAAGTGCTGCCAAATTGAAGGTATTTTCACACCAGGATGTTTCAAAAGCAGATTTTGACTGGCAGAAGTATGATGGGCGATGTCTGGCCTAAATTTTCAAACTCACTGTAAAGAATGAAATTCAAAATAACAAAGCTTGGCAGGTCTGATGAACTTCATGCAGCTACAGGAGTGGATCTTGGAATTCAGTACCATCTCTGTGAAGGAAAGCAACAGTATCTTTCACATAATGTGGGCGGGAATAGTTCATCTTCCCGTACCTGAGCATTTGAGCAGCCAATTGCAAGTTGCCACTGTGGCGTGTCTGCCACAGCAGAAGGGGTAGCAGCTCTGAGCTCAGTGTCCCAGAGCTGTAATTTATCTCAGCCCACCAGAGACTGTTGTGGTAGCACTAACCTGAGTTATGATCATCACCCTTGAGAGAGAGCACTGCTTTTTTTAGCTGCAGGACCACTTCTGTCTGAAAACAGTCCTGGTTCATCTGGTGGAGAGACTGGGTGCAAATCTGCTCACTTTGCTGCAGGCTTCATTCTGGAAGTCCATCCTTGGGAGTCTTGTTTCTGTTGTGGGCATGCCGATGTCCACGTCCATGGGCATGGAGAGAGCCGGGAGTCTTTCCTGGTGTTAGTTTGTTATCTCACTGCTAATCTGCGGTTGCATCTGATGGTGCTGGGGCTTTTTGTGACTCTGTGGAGCTGGTTGGGATAGTTGATGTGTAACCAGTTTGTTTAGTTGCAACTATTTTGGGAAGGTTATCATTGTGTTACTTCAGATCACACCTTTTCAGCGTGGTGTAGGGGAAACAAAGGTGTCAGCATTTGGAAACTACCTTGATCTGCCTGTGGCTTCTGGCACTGGGTTCTGTATTGGTGGTGTTGATGGATCACGTGTTAAGTATGTAAATGTGCAATTGATCTTAAGAGCATGTGTCATCCCATTAACTTCCCTGGCTAACATCAGGTCATGTGCTTGATAACTTGTCAGAACTGGAAATTGTGGAGTGTACAGTCACAGGTAGAATCATGTGGTTTGGAAAAGTATTGGAAGTAATTATTTATGTGGTATAACCTGCTGCATCTCTTTGAAGGATTTTACTGGTCTGAAGACAAAGAGATAAATCATGAAATAGGAAATAATCAATATTATGCAGTTCAACTTGATCTAACTGTGCTTGTGATCCATATTTGCAGTCAGAGTTGGACTGTTCCCAAAATCCAGGAAGCGAGAGTGGTATTAATATTACAAGCTGACAGAATGTTACAGGGTGAATGATTAGTTTCCAATAAGAAAGGAGCTTTTGGATCAGTTCCAGTTCCTTTTGGTGTAATCTGCAAACCTGAATGACCAGTGCTGTGACCTGGAGTAGCTGTAGCGCTTATCAGAGGCCAGAACTTCATGAAGATCATGATTTGTCTGCATTATGAAATGACAGAGCTGTTGACCTTGAGGAGGCATATTAGTTGGCAACCTTCCCCTCTCTTGTGAAGATGAACTCCTGGAAGAGGTGGTTTGGCTTTGGCACAGCTGTTCTGCATTCTCTGGTGATAAACAGGGGGCTTTACTCCTTTGTGCTGCCTGCTTAGAGGATTGCAGAAGAAAGGTAAAAAAAGAGGAACAAAGCTCCCTGTGCCCTTCTAATCTCTTTCAGACCTTATTCTATCAATTATGATTGATGAAAGAAGAGAATTTCCTTACTTATTATCATGGGGCTTTTAACAAAATATTTTCCAATTCCTTAATTCTATCTATTTCAATGTAAAAGGATGCATTACTTTGACTCCTCTAGATCTATTATGGTTTTCCCCTCATGTTTTCTGAAGCAAAAAAGGCAAACAACCCCTTCCTGCACTTGAAGAAAACAAACCCCAGGCCATCCTAGGCCTTGAGAGCAGCCAGGTGGAGGTGGGTCGCATAGGTCCTCAGGGAAGCTGTGCTGGATGAGTGCAGAAAGCAGAAACCATGTTAAGCACGAGGTGGGGGCACAGAGCAGACACAGCAATTAAAACTGTCATTTAAAGGGCTTTTGTTTCCTGAGGTAAGTGTGAAGCTGAGTTTGCAGTTTTTGCATTGTATAGGCAGTGTATGAACATGTGAGCATTGATTCCTTTCCTTGCTGTTTGGGCCCATAGGCAGGTAGATTTTATCCTAGTTTTATCAAAATCCACTCAATGACCTTGGAGAGCTGTAGCATTCTCTCCTCTAATTATAGACTAGTGTCTTAATAGACTCAGTCACCCACTGACCTGTATCAGTGAGAAAAGTCTGCATTTGAGCTTTATTTAAAATTAATTTTTTTTGATGGTGTAGTTCCTAAGTCTAATACAAGATCCTCAGGGGAAGGAGGGAAGAATCTTTTAATTAAGTTTCTA